>NC_063247.1:836922-1136922 GCF_020740725.1 Corvus hawaiiensis
ATGCACCCAGTCCTTCCCAGTTACTCCAGTTTGCTTGCAGAATGATCCCAGTTTCTCTCAGTTGCTCCCAGTAGCCAAAAGTGTGACCCCAGTTGCTCTATTTCAAAATGATCCCAGTCACCTCCAGTATGATCCCAGTCACATGCCAGCACTCCCAGTATGGTCCCAGTTTCATCCCAGTTATTTCCAATCACTCCCAGTATGGGCCCAGTTGCCTCCACCATGGTTCCAGTTGCTTCTTAGATCAACCCAGTCAGTCCCAGTATGATGCCATATGCTCCCAGTTGCTCCCAGTCACCCCCAGTATGGGGGATGATATGCATGGTGTGTTTCCCAGTCACTCTCAGATACTCCCAGTATTAGTCCAGTCACTCCCAATAGGATCCAAATATGACCCCAGTGTGCTCCCAGTCACTGCCAGTATGAACCAGTTGCATCCCACAGATTCCAGTGGCTCTCTTTCACCCTCACTTTTTTTCCAGTCACTCCCAGTCACTCCAAATTCCTCCCAGTAGCTTCCAGCATGATCCCATTTGCTCACAACCCCTCCCAGTCAGCCTCAGTGTAGTCGCACTCACTGCCAGTCTGATCCCAGTCACTTCCAGCATCATCCCAGTTCATCACAGCAGAAGCCCAGTTGCTTCCAATCACCCCCAGCATGCACCCAGTCACTCCCAGTTGCTCCTAGCATGATCCCAGTTGCTCCCAGCTGCTCCCAGTCACCCTCAGCATGATTCCAGTCACTCCCACTGTATCCCATTTGCTCCCAGCATGGTCTCAATTGTCCCCCGCAGGTGTCCCAGTATGATCCCAGTATGATTCCAGTCTCCCTCAGTGTGATTGCAGACTCCCCTGGCATGGGCCCAGCTGCTCCCAGTATGATGTCAGTACGATCCCAGTACAGCCCAATCACTGCCAGTATGATCTCAGTACGATCCCAGTACAAAGCAGTGACTGCCAGTGATGCCACTCCTGGGATCCCCCAGCCCTCTCTGCGTTCCCCCTCCCGGCTCTCCAGGCTCCGAGAGGAGCCCCAAGGGCTGCAAGTCCCCACCCAGGGTCCCCAGCAAGGCCCAGTTTGGATGTGCAGCCCCCAATGTTCCCAGTTTCCCTCTCCTTTCCCCGGGCCGGGTTGCCCCGCCCCCAGCGGGTGGGAGCAGCCGAGAGCCCCGCGCTGCCCATCCCGACCTGTCCCGGCTCCATCCCCGCTGCTCCCGCGGGCTGCGAGGGGCTCGGGAACGGGGGAGGGGGAAGGGGAGGAGGAGGAGGCGGAGGTGGGATTGGGGAGAGGCGGGAGGAGGAGGAGGAGGAGGAGGAGGAAGAGGCGGAGCGGCAGCGGGAAGCTGGAGGAGAGGAGGAAGCGCTCGGCTCCAGCGCTCCCTGAACTCGCAGCCCCCCGGGACCATCGCCCCCCGTCCCGCAGGTGCCCGGGGAGGGGGAGCTCGCCCCAAATGTCCCGGGGTGTCCCTGGGTTTGGGGTTTTTTGGGGGGATGTTTGGAGCTTGCGGGACTCCAAAGCCGAGCCGCAGATGCCCTCGGGCGGACATCGGGGGGTCCCGGGAGGTGTTTTTGGGGGTGCCGGTGGCGGTGGCGGCAGAGCCCCGGCGGGGGCGGGGGGATGCGGGTCCCCCCGCGGTGGGGGTTGGGCTTCCCGGGCCGGGCCCTCCGAGCTCTGCCGGGGCCCCGTGGGGAGCGCGCGGGGGCGGGGGGACACCGGTTTTGGGGACCCCCGGGAGCCCCGGCTTCCCTAAGCGGGACCCCAGAGAGAGGAGAGCCCCAGAAGCCCAAAGCGGGGAGCCCGAGAGGGGGGACCCCTGGGATTGGCGGGACCCCGGCGGGGGGGTCTGGGGGCTGCAGGGGCGGCACGGCCGGGAAAGGGGCTCAGGGGTCCCGGGGCCGGGAAATGCCTGCTCCCAGTATGAGCCCAGTTCCCCCTCCGAGTGGTTCCAGTTTCCTCATCAGTCCCAGTATGAGCGCAGTCAGTCCCGGTATGATCCTGGTCACTTCCCCTCACTCCCTGTAGGATCTCTGTTGCTCCCAGTATGAACCCAGTCACTCCCAGTCATTCCCCATTATGATGCAATTTTTCCCCAGCATGGTCCCAGTTGCTCCCAGTTCCTCCCACTTTTGTCCAGTGTGTTCCCAGTTTTCCCAGTTACCCCTAGCATAGTCCCAGTCACTGCCAGTATGATGCCAGTCTCTCCCAGCAGGGCCCCAGTCACTCACACTTGCCCCCAGTATGGTCCCACTGTGGTCCCAGTTTCCCCCAGCACATTCCCAGTCACTCCCAGTGTGGTCCCAGTCACCACCCGCATGGTCTCAGAAACTCCCAGTATATCCCAGTTGCCCTGAACATTCTCGTGGTCATTCCCAGGCACTCCCAGTTACCTCAGCATGGTTCAGTTGCCCCCAGTTTTCCCAGTCACTGCCTGTATATCCCAGTTGTCATCAGCATGCAACCTATCATTCCCAGTTGCTCCCAGTCTGATCCCAGTGTATCCCCAGTAGGTTCTCAGCATGGGCCTGGTAGCTCCCAGTAACACCCAGTCAGGGTCCATTGACATCCACTATAATCCCAGTATGATCCCAGTCACTTCCAGTATGATGCCAGTGGCCCCCAGCGTGCTCCCAGTTGTTGCCTGTCTGTGCCAGCATGAGCCCAGTAGCCTCCAGTAGAATCCCTGTGACTCCCAGTCTCTCCCAGTATATCCCAGTCACCCCCAGCATTCTCCCAGTCCTTCCTACTTCTTCCCAGTTGCTTTCAGCATGATTCCAGTTGCTCACAGCCATTCCCAGTCAATCCCAGGATGATTCCAGTCACCCTCAGTATGATCCCAGTCTCACCCTGCTGCTCCCACCATAATTCCAGTATGATCCCACTTGCCTCCAGCATAGTTCCAGTTGTTCCCGGTTCCTCCCAGTATAATCCCAGTTGCCCCTAGAATAGTCCCAGTCATGCCCAGTTGCCCCCAGCATAGATCCAGTTGCTCTCAGGTGCCTCAAGCGTGGTCCCAGTTGTCCCCAGCATGGTCCCAGCTGTTCCCAGTGTGTTTCCAGTAAGCCCCAGTATGGTTACAGACACTCCCAGTATATCCCAGTTGGCCTCAGCATGCTTGTAGTCATTACCAGGCACTCCCAGTTGCTCCAGTAAGGTTCCAGTTACCTCAGAATGATCCCAGTCTTTCCCAGTTACTCCCAGTTGCTTCCAGCATGATCCCAGTTTCTGGCAGTTTCCCAAAGTGTTGTCCCAGTTGCTCCCAGTATGATTCCAGCTGATCCCAGCTGCTCCCAATGTGTCCACATTTTCCTCCCAACATGGGCCCAGTAGCTCCCAGTAAGTCCCAGTCAGGATCTGTTCACACGTGCTGTAATTCCAGTGGCTCCCAGCATGATCCCAGTAGGAACCGTAGTCTCTGCCAGTCTTGTTCCAGTCACTCCCAGTATGATCCCAGTTACCCCAAATGTGATCCCAACTGCTCCCTCTCAATGCCAGTATGATCCCAGACACTTCCCGCCACTTCCAGTATGATCCCAGTTGCACCCAGTCCCCCTCCAGTATGGGTACAGTCACCCCCAGTATGACACCAGTCACTCCCAGATACTCCCAGTATTATTCCAGTCATGTCCAGAGTGACTCCCTCTCACTGCCAGTGTGGGCCCAGTTGTTCCCAGTATGAATCCAGTCACTCCCAGTTACTCCAAATATGATCCCATTTGCTCCCAGCATGGTCTCTGTTGCTCTCAGTCACCTCCAGTATGGTTCCAGTCACGGCCAGCACCTTTCCAGTCACTCCCAGTCTGATTCCAGTATGATTGCAGTCACTCTCAGATACCCCCAGTACTATTCCAGTCACTGCCAGTATGATCCCAGCCAGTTCCAGTAGGATCCCAGTATGACTGCGGCATGGGCACAGCTGCTCCCATGATCTTCCAGTGTGGTTCCAGTTGAACCCAGTTGCCCCTAGTATAGTCCCAGTCACTCCCCATATGATCCCAGTCCCTCCCAGCATGGTCCCAGTCGTGCCCAGTTGCCCCCAGTTCAGACCCAGTTGCTCCCACTTGCTCCCAGTAGCCCCCAGCGTGGTCCCATTTCTCCCCAGCATGGTCCTGGTTGCTCCCAGTGTGGTCCCAGTCAATCCCAGTATGGTTACGGATACTCCCAGTATATCCCACTTGGCCTCAGCATGCTTGTAGTCATTCCCAGTCCCATCTAGTTTCCCCAGTAAGGTTCCAGTTACCCCAGTACAAAGCAGTGACTGCCAGTGATGCCACTCCTGAGATCCCCCAGCCCTCTCTGCGTTCCCCCTCCCGGCTCTCCAGGCTCCGAGAGGAGCCCCAAGGGCTGCAAGTCCCCACCCAGGGTCCCCAGCAAGGCCCAGTTTGGATGTGCAGCCCCCAATGTTCCCAGTTTCCCTCTCCTTTCCCCGGGCCGGGTTGCCCCGCCCCCAGCGGGTGGGAGCAGCCGAGAGCCCCGCGCTGCCCATCCCGACCTGTCCCGGCTCCATCCCCGCTGCTCCCGCGGGCTGCGAGGGGCTCGGGAACGGGGGACCCAGGGTGTGGCTGGTCCTGGGGTGAGGAGGAGGAGGGATTGGGGAGGAGGAATGAAGAAGGAGAGCAAGAAGGGATGGGAGTGGGAGAAGGAGGTGGGAGGAGGAAGAGGAGGGACAAGGGAGGATCAAGTAAAGGGGAAGGAAGAACGAGGTTGAGTGCTCCCTGAATTTGCAGCCCCCCACCCGTGGGAGCATTGCCCCCCCATCTCGCAGGTGCCCGGGAAGGGGGAGCTTGGCCCAGATATCCTGGGGGGTCCCTGGATTGGGTTTTTTTGGGAGGAGCGGATGTTTGGAGTATGAAGAACTCCAAAGCTGAGCCGCAAATGCCCCTTGCAGGGACATTGGGGGTCTCCAGGAGGTGTTTTTGAGTGGTCTTGGTGGTGGTGCCAGCAGAGCCCTGGCAGCGGGCAGGGGGTTGGGTCTGCCCCGCGTCAGGCACGGCCAATTCCAGTCCAGCGCCAGGGGGCTGCGGGACCCCCCGGGAGAGGCAGAGGGGGGAACTTGGGGACCCCCAGAGATGGGAGAGCAGAGAGGGGCAGTACCTGGACCAGAGGAGCCCCGGCAGTCTGGAGGAGCGAACCCCTGTGACCCCCAGGACCCCAAAGTGGGGAACCCAGAGAGGGGGGAGCGCTGCCAGTCACGGGACCCTCAACAGCCTGGAGAGGGGGAGGGGGGACTCCTTGGACCCCCTGCACCCTGAAGCAGAGAATAAGGGGAGAAGGATCCCTTGGACCCCATAACCCCCAGCACTCCTAAGTGGGGAGACCAAACGTGAGAGCTTTTTGGATTCTTGGATTCCCAGCAGCCTGGGGAGGCCAGGGACCAAGTAGATGGGGGACCCCAATACAAGCGTGACCCCTGGCAGCTGGGACGGGGGGGAATCCCCAAATATCAGAGTGGTGGGACTAGAGAGGGGGAACTCCTGTGAGGCTTTTTCAGGGCTGAATGTTGGTGTTTGGGAGGTTTTTCTGGACCCCAGATGCCCGGTGACTTGTAGAGATGGAATTGAGAAGGGGGACATTCAAACTTAACATGCTCATCCCTTGTTTTTCCCCAAACCAGGATTTCCCATTCCCAAACCTTTGCCAAATGGAGAAAGGGACTGTGAGGAAGAGGAAGATGCCCCGGAACACCCAGGCAGGTGAGGAGGAAGTCCCTGTCCCTTTCCCCCTCTCTCCTGCTCCATCTCCCAGCCCAGCATCGCCCCCGGCTGCAGGACAAGCCCGCTGCCGATGCCGTCCTGCCGGGGACGGACTGGGGGGATCTCCTTCCCCTTCCCTGTGGCACAGAGGCAAATGCCATCCTCTCCTTGTCCTTCCTCCCCCAGACAAGGAGAGGACAGAGCCCAGGGAGGACAAATCCCCACGGCAGAACCTGGTGGAAGAGGCCGTTTTGAGCGGCTCCACGGCGCAGGAATCCAATGGGGAGGAAAAGCCCCGGCGATCCCTTAGGAGGAGGGGCTGCAAACGCAGCCCAGGGAGCTGTGAGGAGGAAAGACCCACCCTGTGCCAGGAAGGCGGCCAGACATCCAGCCAGAGATCAGACCTGGTGGTCCATGAGCAGCTTCAAACTGAGGAGAAGCCCCATAAGTGTGAGGAATGTGGGAAGAGCTTCAGCCGGAGCTCCCACCTGATCCTCCACCAGAGGATCCACACTGGGGAACGTCCCTATGAGTGTGGGGAATGTGGGAAGAGCTTCAGCACGAGCTCCAGCCTGATCCGCCACCAGATGATCCACACCGGGGAACGGCCCTACGAGTGTGGGGAATGTGGGAAAAGCTTCAGCCACAGCTCCAGCCTGATCATCCACCAGAGGAGCCACACTGGGGAGAGGCCCTATGAGTGCCTAGAGTGTGGGAAGAGCTTCAGGCACAGATACAGCCTGACTCTCCACCAGAAGTTCCACACTGGGGAGAGGCTCTATGAGTGTGGGGAATGTGGGCAGAGCTTCAGACAGAGCTCTGAGCTGATCATCCACCAGAGGAGCCACACCGGGGAGAGGCCCTACGAGTGTCCTGAGTGTGGGAAGAGGTTTCATACCAGCTCCCATCTCCTCCTGCACCAGCGGACGCACACAGATGAGAGGCCCTTCCGCTGCCCTGACTGCAGCAAGGGCTTCAAACGCAACTCCCACCTCATCAGGCACCGGCGCATCCACACCGGGGAACGGCCCTATGAGTGTCCTGCGTGTGGGAAGGGCTTCAGAGACAGCTCTGACCTTATCTACCACCAGAAGATCCACACTGGGCAGAGGCCTTATGAGTGTCCCGAATGTGGGAAGAGGTTTCAGATGAGCTCCGAGCTCCTCAAGCACCAGCGGATTCACACAGAGGAGCGACTGTTCCACTGCCCCGACTGTGGGCAGGGATTCAACACCAACGCCCACCTCATCAGGCACCAGCGCATCCATACCGGGGAGAGGCCCTATGAGTGTCCTGAGTGTGGGAAGAGCTTCACCGAGAGATACAAACTTATCTACCACCAGAAGATCCACACCGGGGAGGGGCCCTACAAGTGTCCTGAGTGTGGGAAGAGCTTCATCCAGAGCTCTCACTTGAACAGACACCAATGGAGCCACCGGTAAGTAAAGCCCTGCAAGTGCCCCGAGTGTGGGAAGAGCTTCGTCCGCTGGTCCAACTTCATCCCCCACTGAAGGACTCACATTCCCTGTATCCATGTTGGGAAGACACCTGGCTGGTTGTCTCCATATCCTTCTGAATCTCCACAGTCACCAGGGAGGATGATATTTTGGAGGTTCTGAGGGGAGATGGTGTTGGAGAAGATGAAAGTTTGGTAAGAAAGTTTCACAGATATGTAGGCTTGGCAGAAAGATCTCTGAATGTAGAAACTGGGGATGAGATAGAAATGAAAGCAAGTTTTGCTATAGAGTAAAAGATGTTTTGCTGAAACACTAACCACTGAATAACTGAGAAGGCAAAGGTTGGAGATGAGTTGGAAGGAGATTTTTATGATTAGGACAAAGGTATGTGACTACAAACAAAGACATGTTTTTCACCAAGTAAATAAGTCTCAAGAAGAGCATAAGTAAATAGAAAACATATCTTTACCAAAAAGAGAGATATGGCAGGCAAACAAGAAATGTCGATTTAGCAAGAAGAGAGGTCAGAGAATTTCCCATTGTAAGCTTAAATTGTTACTTACTTACTCTTGTGATTGGATAATAATGACTATAATATGGTGATGGTAGTAGCTATGATAGGCTATAGGCAAATGTAAAGGTATTGTGTGTGGTGCTTATTGGTTGTTATGTATTAAGCTACTCAGCAAAGAAAAGTATCTAATGCTTTCTAACTTGAACAGAAAGTGGCTTCAGGTATGTCTACAGCTGGAGCTGGCAGCTGTAGGGCTGGCTCTGGATACCCACTCCCTGAAACGCTGTAACTTTGCCTATGCAATAAACAGCTTTCAAGAGAGCCACCTGAAGTCCAGACATCCTTCATGAACCTTTCTTGAATAAGATGGAAGAGTTTTCTCCATCACTTTGTACTCCAGAAGATGAGAGGCCCTGATCTGTCACCTCAAAACCCCTGAATCCCAGTAAAAAATGTTCAGTTCCCACTCCAAATGGCTCAGTCACATTCCAAAAGTACTTGACCCTACAGCCCCCTCAAAATCCCCAGGAGGGGCTGGATGGGCATTCAGAGGGTCTGGACGGAGTGGGAGGTACGTTGTGGAGGGGTGGGCAATGGGAGGGGGGCAGGGGTTTGGAATGAAGAGCTGAAGGCTGGGGATGATGAGGCCGGGGGAATCTCCTTTCTGGGTATCCCCCACATCTGAGGGCATTTGGGTTATCCCCTGTTCCTGAGGGGTTTTTTGGGTACCCCCCGATCCTGAGGAGGGGATACAGGGAGACAAGGGATGACACGTGGCTCTGGCACTTGGAGTGGGCACCACAGGGAGGGACACAGGGAGCCCATTTTGGGGAAGATCCTGCTGCTTTCTGCCAATTTTGGGGGCTAGAAATGGCTTTTGGAGTTTTTCTGCTAATTTCAGGAAGCTGAGGTGACACCCCTTCCTCATTCTGTGACTGTGAGGAGACACCATTTTTGGGAGGATCCTGCTGCTTTCCCCCAACCTGGGGCAGGGATATAAATGGCTTGTGGGCCCCGTGCCTCATTTTGGGGGTTGGGGTGACCCCACGGTTCCACCGGTGTCTGAGGGAGGGTTATAACTCTCAGTTTTGGTGGTTATAAGCAGCTTGTGGGGGTCCCACGTTTGACGGAGGCCCCCAGCCCCCACCCCAAAGCAGCCTTTGGCCAATCAGGGCATGCGGCGGTGATGACTCAGCAGTTGCCATGGAGATGTGCAGGTGCCAGAGACCACAACACTTTTAAGCCAATCAGAAAATGCACAAAACAATTTTTACTCAGTCAGAGCTTTTCTCACCGATGACTCGTGCATTGGTTTTGCAAGGCCTGGTTTTTGGTGGCGGGGGGGCCACAGAGGTGGCTCCTGTGAGATGCTGCTGGAAGCTTCCACCATGTCCAGCAGCGCCAATCCCTGATGGCTCTGAAGATGGACATGCTGCTGGCCAAAACTGGGCCAATGAGAGAGGCTGGTAACGCCTCTGGGATAACAGATTTAAGAAGAAAACCAAAACAAAGTCACAGTTTTGGCTTCTGGTCAGAGAAGAGGAGGAGGTGAGAATGTGTGAGGGAAACAACGTGGAGACACCAAGGTCAGTGAAGGAGGGGAAGGAGGTGCTCCTGATATGCAGAAAAGACTCCACTACTGGAATAAGTAGTAAAGTAGGTATGTTTATTCCAGCGCTGGGACACATGGGGGATAGTTCCTCCAAAGTCACGCGTGCCGGCAGCTGCATTCAGCTTGGTATTTATCGGGTTACAAGTTCCATATTCATTGAGTTTCCCAATACACCTATACATATTCATTACCTAGCCCCGCCTAGCCTCGCCTCATATTACAGTGATCCCAAAAGCCATTTACATCCGCGTTGTGCTTGCGCAGTGTTGTCTGGTGGTCGTGGGCAGGGGTGTCTGGGTTGAAATAAGAGTCTTCCTCAGATGAAGTAAAGGGTCTTCCTCATCCTGAACTTTTCACCTTGCTTCCCTGCGCCTGCTCTTTATGTCCCTGCCCTAAGTCCAAACTTCAAGACTGGTTTGAGTTAGTTTTAGGTTAAAAACAGGATCTTTGGTCAAGATTCCTTCCCTCTATCAATAGTCTTATATCTTCTCATCCTGTTTTGGTAGGCACAATAAGTGTTGAGCAAGCTATATGCATTGCTTCTAACAAACAACTTCTTAGCAAATCATTTAACCTCTGCTTCCCCATCCCCCCTGATTCAGTTCCCCCTTTGCTATATAGTAAATTCTTTTACTAATACATGAATTCTTTTGCTAATAATGATTTTTTTTTTTATGATAAGCATTCCTCAATGCCTTTCCATGTGCATTTGACAAAGTAGTTAAAACTGATAACCTTTTTAGTACTCTATAGCTCCAAACAAGCAACATAATAGACAACACAAGGCAGGCACTAACCAAAAGTAATAAGACAATTATGGGGTGACATTACATATTTAGAATGCCAGTTGCGGTAGGTGACCACCCAAAAAGCGAGTCCCACCAGTTATGACTTGTATCTTGTTTTACTCTTTGCAAGATTCTGCTTATTTCTTGTGTTTCATGATGGATGGTGACTAAGGTCTTTTTCCTGTTTCTTTGGATTTCTCCTAAAATCTCAATTAGGTCTTGATGTTTCATTAATTGCTTTATTAATGTGAGGTCCATCCCAATAGGTGTCGGTAGCAATTTATGGTATATGGTGTAGTTAGACCTTATCAATTGATGAGACACAACCAGTGCTAAATACAAAAAGTCACACCTAACAATCTTGGTAAAATCACAAATACAAAAATTAGAGTGATTCCTGGCAGCTACATTTATATTATTGTCATCTATCATCATAAAAGTGTGGATAGTTCTTAAGCACACACAACCTTGACCAATATATACAAGTATGGGGTATGCCCAGCCACTGCCCTGGAGGGATGTCTGCTGAGATAAGGAGATTGCCTAAACCTCCCAGCAGAACTTCCCTGGAAAGGGAGGTACTCTTCAGTTATGGCGAGAAGAAGACAAACCCAGAATCCTCTGGGAGACCCTATGCAGATCCTTTGTAGCCCATTGGCCTTTACCCTCTGACACCCACCCCTGTACCCCTATAAAGCTAGCCCTCTGCCCCTGCGGGGGAGAGAGAGAGCCCGTCCCTGGCCTCCCCTTCGCTGGAGTACAGATCAATAAAGCTACCTTCGTGCGGAACAGCTACGTGGGCCTCTTGTCTCTCTCCCTGGTCTGGCTGCCTGGGAGGCTGCCCTGCAGAGCTGAGCTGAAATCACGAGCTGACAATCACTAAAGAACTGACAGCTTCTGCACGGGCCCTCCTAGCTAGCAGCTGAGGGAAGACACTGGGCCTCGGGAAGGCAATTCCTTTTGGGACCATCTCTCTGGACTGGTCACAGCTTCCTCAGTCAGAGCTACTGACCCCACACCAGCTGTCATAACTGGTGCCCGAGCAGCCATTGTACCCCAGACCTCCAAGGGACTCCTGGCCTGAGCTGCGTCTTGACCACGCCAAGACAGAACCAGCCGTTCATGTGCTGATCCTCTGAAAAAAGGACCTATGTTGTAGCAGGGCCTTTTGGAGTGTAGGTTACGGACGGTCGGGACGGACGGAGACGAGAGATCTCTATAGTCTGATCTTGGGACACATGGGGTTTATTGCAAAGGGCTGCCAGACTCAGCTCTGAGCAGGCCCAAGAGAGCAAGAGAGTAAGCAGGTAAGACAGAGAGAGAGAGTGTGTAAGAGCAAGAGTGGAAGTGAGAGCAAGAGTGGAAGTGTGAGCAAGAGTGTCTGAAGTCCTGGTTACAATACAATAAATCATCTTCTGTACTGAATATTCTAATTGTCACTAACCAATCTAATACAAGATACAAATCCTATAGCATTTACATACAGCCTATAAGAGTTCTTATATTACCATAGAGTGTTACATCTTAACTTCTAAAAACTACTCTTTGGACCCCTTCTGCTGAGCTAGTAGGGTCTGCTCTGACCCTTGGACCTGCTTGCAAGCAGAGGGTATTGTTCCATCAAGAGGGGATTACCTTCAGTCGGCCATACCATTGTTTTCCAGTTGTTCAGTAACTAAGACTTGGTATTTCAAAAGTGGCTTTCATTTCGATGTTGCCTGTAGTTTTCATATTCCCAAAATCTTTTGTCAGGCAATCATATTTATAAGGCTTTCCTGTTTCATCTTCCCCAACATTGGAGGTGGACAGTTTGAGACCCTCGCCTCTCTCATCTGGGACAGAAATCCCTGAGGATCGAACTGGCCGGACCACACCCCCAGCAGACTTTTTTTTGGACTTCAACAGGAGACAGCCCCACCAGAAGACGGGATTTGTAAGTTTAAAATCGGGCTCTCCTCTCTTTCTTGCGCGCAATACTTTTAAGTTGTTTTTTTTCTCTTTTTCTGCTGAGGGAGGAACTTAAATGGGAAATAGGCAAGCTAAACCCAGCCTTTCCCAATCTGAGAGAGACCTATACCCCTTTCTTCTAACCCTTCTCTTAAAATCCAACTTTAAATTCTCTAAAGGTGTTCTTTCTAAGAAAAATCTCAAATCTTTCACTAATTGGATATCTTGAAATTTTCCTGATGCCACCACAGACTCTGTCCTTTCTGATCCGTTCTGGGCCAAAGTGGGGAAGAAACTCTATTCCTCTCAAGCCACGGGAAACCTCTCTGTTTCCAAATTCATTCCTTTATTTCATTTAATGGTTAAAACGTGTCGTGCGACTAACCCACCTCAGCCAAACCCGTTCTCTGCCCTTCCCCCCTCCCACCCTGTGGATAATTTAGGATAGAGGGGGGGGAAATGTAGGAGATTAGGGTGGAGATTTGTGAGCAGAACGATCCCCGATCCCTAAGCGACTGATTTGTGTGAGTAAACCCTGGAAACTTTGGATTCCTCTTCTTGGTTTTGTTTTGCTATTCCATATCTAAACTATGGAGGAACTGTGGGAAGACTCTTGGCTCTCAGAGCCGCATATGGACATTTATCTTAAACTGAAAATGATTCTTGAACAACGATTTGTAAATTTTAGCTTGATTCAAGCTCAAAAAGAACTGAAACACTTCCTGGCATGGTTGTTTAAGAACTTTTTCTATGTTTCTTGGGATTTAATTCTTACGAAGGATTTTTGGAAGGCCGTTTGGACCCAGTTAAATTTTGAGTCAAAATATATGCCGATGGAAGAATATTTTCATGAATATTATTTAGTTACTGAGACTGTTGAGCAATGTCAGCTGTGTCCTGGCGAAGGGAAGCCTGGCTCAGGGACCGTGCGGCCCAGGCCACGTGCACCGAGTGCTCTGTGAGCAGCAGCGAGGCAGTTCCCGCGTGCGGGCAGAGCCAAGCGAGCCGCAGTGTCGGCAGTGGAGCGAGACACCGGCGGGACCCGGCGGTGCCTGCCCGGACCCGCGCAGCGCGTGGTGGAGCGAGCCCCGGGAACGTCTGACCGAGAGGGGCGGCACATGGGCGGCGGCTGGTGGCGGTGGCGGTGGAGTGGAGCCGTGCCCAGCCGAAACGCGCGCTGGAGCAGGGCGCGGGGGGGTCGTCGCTCGGGGGCCCGGCCGAGACGTGGGTGCAGCGCCCGGCAGCGGCAGCGAAGCTGCGACCAGAGGAGGCGACGCACGGAGAACTGAGCGGCGCGGCCTGGCCCGGCCCACGCAGCCCCGAACGCGACCCCGGGAAGAGCGCGCAGGCACCAGCAGCTCTGACAATTCCAACTCGGGAGCGACCGAAGGAGAGAGCAAAGACGCAGCGAGACAGAAAACAGCAGCCACTCGGAAAAAGGAAAAGATCATAGCAACTAAGACCTTAGGGATAGTAAAATGGTATAATGTTAAGCAAAATTATGGTTTTATAACAAGGTGTGACAACCAGCAAGACATATTCGTGCATAGAACTGCTATTAAAAAGAATAACCCTGAAAAATGCATCCCAAGCTTGGGAGATGGAGAGGTGGTGGAATTCAAAATTGTACTAGGGAGAAAAGGGTTACAAGCATCGCAGGTCACTGGGCCTGATGGTATATTTGTAAAAGGCAGTATATATGCAAAAAATTGTAGTCATGTTAGACAATATCTCCATTGTAAGCCCCCCCTACAGTCTCCCTTTCCTAATCCCACCTTTCCCTTTTACCCTATGTCCTATTACCCCCAGTGTATTCCCAATCCGTTTTTTCATCCATGGTTTCCCTCACAAAACCATGCTTTTGCCAATTGTTTCCCCAAAAATCCCTTTCCAATGCTGAGGGGGGGATGAAAAGGGGGAGGGAAGAAATTAAACCCTCTCCTGCCTCAGTTTCCCCACAAAGCATGCCTGGAGAGCTCTGTCTCCCTTCTGTCAGCCCTAAGATGTTCCACAGAATCTGTTTAGACATTTAAAGGCTCAGGAGGGTGGCTTGTTTTGTTTTGAAACTGTTCTTGTTATGTTTATCCAGTTGTTTTCATTCTCCTTTTATTAAAATAAAACGGGTGAGGTGTTGGGGTCTCCTCCCCCGCCGTGTAGCCCTGGGAGAGGGGCCCTGAGGGCACAGACACGGGGTTTCGCTGCCCCTGCTCAGCCTCGTTCCCATTGGTTGGTTTGTGTTCCCTGCGCGGGCAGAAGGACCCTTGGTCCCGTGACTGGAACAGTTCCTAAGCAGAGCCCGGCCATGCGGCTGGAGAAATAAACATCTCTCTGAAACAGCTATCAAGAATCTGTCTGTCCACATATATTTCCTTTCCATGGGACTCCTGGTTTGATATATGCATGTTGCAGTATCCCCACTGCAACATCTGGCCGGACCCTCGGGAACAGCAGGCTGGAATGGCAGCAGGCTGGAATGGCAGGCACAAGCACAAATCCCAGATGGCAGACGAGGTGTATCCAAACGGGAAACTCCCCCGAGGTCTGGGCAGGCAGGGTGAGCACGGCTACAACGTAGCGAAGGCTTGAAGCAACAGCAGGGCAGGGCGCCCACAGCCCAGCTCCCAGCTGGGCAGGGAAGGTGGGCTTTGGGATCCCGGGGCTTCTCCAGCAGAAGGAAAAGCGGCTGAAGAAAGCAGCCTCCCTCTCTGTCCGAACGCCTAGACCGATTGCCCCCACACACTCGGGTGAAAACAAAAGAGTAGCCAGATGTGCCCCATTCTGTAGCCAGCTCTTTTGTTTTTCTTAAGTACCCAGCCATTTTCTCCCCCAGCAACAGGTATGGGCAAAATTCCTTTAACAGAAGAAAAACCAGGAGAGCTCCTAAAACCCCAACACTGGCAGAAGAACAGTGCCATCTCCTCTTACAAATTTTACACTGTATTAGTACCTACGCAACATGCCACCCTCTTGCTGAACAAAAAATTCTAATGCATCCACAAAAACAAGTTATTCCATTGTTGCAATGACTGCCACTGACCACTGCCCAGGCTAGCCCCTGCAGTGTGCAACAGGAGTGGGGAGCAGCTGGAGGCTCTTGGCTTTAAAGCTGCTCCTCAGGAGTTCAGCTCTGCTCAGGGGAGCTGAAACTCCAGGCACAGTGGCTGTCAGCAGTCCGGATGAGGGAGAGGATAAAAAGTAGCAGGGAGGCTTGCCACAGGGGGTAATCCAAGTTTATTGGAGGCAACTCACAGGAGACAAGCCCAGAACAGCTCCGGGGGACATCTTATAAAGGGAGGTGTTACAATGGGGATGGCTTAACAGGGGACCAATAGAAATCTCTAAGGGAGGGATATGAACGAGGATAGACATTTCCCTGGGCCAATAGCCTCAAGGGGAGGAGGGAAAGGGATCACATGCCCCAATGGGGCCTCAAGGTTTAGGGGATTTCCAAAGGGGGAGGTAACCAAAGGGGTAGGGTCCCGGGGGATTGATGAGGACCATATAAGGGTAAACTGGGAGGTTTCAGGTGATGGACACTGAACCTTCGGGAACAACAGGAGGGGTTTGGGTGATTGATAGGGAAAGAGCTAGAACAAGGGGAGGAGAACAACCATGTAGGGAGCACCAGGGGAGAGTCTTGGGTCTGGGGCAAACCAACTGGGAATAGGAGTGGGGAAGGTAGGGATGAACCATCGGGGTACAGAAAACATATATAAAAATACAATAAAGGTATCGCATCACCACATTCCATGTATTCTTTCAAAACCTAAATCCTCTGCCACTGGTTGTTCTCAGTCTAAAGTTACTAATCTTCCTGCTGAGGTTCTGTATATTCCCTCTAAAGGAACTCGTTTGCCTCTCCTCTCCATCCAATGTTTTATCGGATTTACAAATTCCCAAGAATCAAGACCAAACCACTAAGGGAGAGGGGTTCTTCTAACTTCTTGCCTAGCAACAATTCTAATTCTATTAGCACAAAAATCAATAATCTAGCATCGCTCCAAACAAATGTTTCAATACAACATGCTCAAACAACACACGGCAACATACACATCTCCGATCTACAAACAAATAGGCGAGCTAATATAAAAGCAGTCCAATAACAACCAATATCCAAAAGACATATAAGCAACACAACACTCAAACCAGCTACTAGTAGCCAAAATATTCATAACACTCACTTGTAATAACTTCAGGGTCCTGCTTATATTTTCCCCAATACAGTCATCAACAAGTTCTGGCGGAATCACCCGATCTGCTCTCAGGATCGCTAGCAGCCGCTGTATCGGTTGGCGATTCTTCTTGTCGGCTCCCATAGCCGGGTGCCTTTCCCAGCTCCCGTAGCTGGCTGCTTGCAAGCCTCACCTTTACCCACACAGGGACTACGCTGTGCACGGGACGTCTCCTCGCATCTTACCAGCAGCCCTGGCCACGCGTACGACTTACAGGCATCCTAAATCCAGAACATACTGTTTATCCGCAGTCCCAGCAGGTTGTTTGCCCCACAGTGAGCGAGCCGAGGGGCGGAGTTCCTCCAGGAAAGCCCTGGGGCACGCCTCGGACGTTCACTCCTCAGCCAATCCTGCAGCCGGACAGAGTTCCTCCCGCCGGCTCGCCAAAATGATGAGCGGAGAAGACTCCACTACTGGAATAAGTAGTAAAGTAGGTATGTTTATTCCAGCGCTGGGACACATGGGGATAATTCCTCCAAAGTCACGCGTGCCGGCAGCTGCATTCAGCTTGGTATTTATCGGGTTACAAGTTCCATATTCATTGAGTTTCCCAATACACCTATACATATTCATTACCTAGCCCCGCCTAGCCTCGCCTCATATTACAGTGATCCCAAAAGCTATTTACATCCGCGTTGTGCTTGCGCAGTGTTGTCTGGTGGTCATAGGCAGGGGTCTCCGGGATGAAATAAGTCTTCCTCAGATGAAGTAAAGGGTCTTCCTCATCCTGAACTTTTCACCTTGCTTCCCTGCGCCTGCTCTTTATGTCCCTGGCCCACGTCTAAACTTCAAGACTGGTTTGAGTTAGTTTTAGGTTAAAAACAGGATCTTTGGTCAAGATTCCTTCCCTCTATCAATAGTCTCATATCTTCTCATCCTGTTTTGGTAGGCACAATAAGTGTTGGGCAAGCGGTATGCATTGCTTCTAACAAACAACTTCTTAGCAAATCATTTAACCTCTGCCTCCCCATCCCCCCTGATTTCCTCCAGGCTCTGGCGCTGAGATTCCTCTGCAGGCCGTGCTGATGAGCATGGTGAAGCAGCCCCTGGGGATCCACGAGGGATGCAGTAATCAACCCACAGCCCAGGGCGGAGGTGCTCACACCGGAGTAGGTGGATACCTGGAGGAGGCTGTGATCCAGCGAAAGACACAGTGGAGAGAGGGGGTGTCGTGTTCCACTGTGGGGAACTGAGAGGAGTTCTTTTAAAAATGGATGGTCGGGAAGGGAATGGAACCAAACAAGGCAAATATTGTCACTGAGAACCGTTTATAGACAACAAAAGGAGAAGGAAAAGGAGCTGCCTGAGCAGAAGATGGCTAGAAGAGACAGAAAAGAAGAAAGGAAAATGGAAAAAGAGTGGGGGAGAGGGGAGAGAGGGGACAGAGAGAAAAAGAGGGCGTTAGCAGCAGCAAGTCAGGGCAGTGCTGTTGGTGCCCAGGTGGGGGGCCGTGCACGCTGCCTGCCTGTGGCCGGGCCGGGTCCGACCGAGCCTGCGCAGCTCCTGGAGGGGGGCAGCTGGACAGGCACGGCTCCCGCGGCAACGGCCCTGGACACGCGGTGAGCGGGTGCTCGGACAGGAGGACCAGGAGCCTGGACAGGGTCGCAGTGAGTGCCGGGATTGGCGCGGCAGGGGGGGCAGTGATGGCTGGATCAGGGCGGCAGGGCAGGATTCAGGCCGCCCAGGGAGGAAGGCAGGGCAAAGCAGCGAGGCAGCGCTCAGGGGCACAGGAAGGCAGGACAGGTGCGAGGGCAGCAGAGCCAGAAGGCAGGCTCGGGCCAGGATGTTATAAACAGTGAAGGGAGATGTTGATTTTCATATTTGGAGTTACTGATTCAAGGGGTTAAAGAGTTAATTACCAAGTTTAATACTGTTAAAGTTCTCTGATTTCAGGTTGGAAAATGACTGGGAGTTGAGAGTGATGGTTAGAGTTAGATTGTATATTAGGATGCTTTAGTGTTCAGTATGTTTTTACTGTTGAATTGTCAATGATTAAAATAAAACAAAATGGCTGACGGGAATAACTTTCCGGAATCTTCTTGGGGGTGGGAAGTGTGCAAGTGCCAGTCAAAACCACCAGAATGTGTCACTCAGGCTGGGGCCCCTCCTTTAGGCAACAACTGGGCATGCTCCAGAGGGATGAGCTGGCCCCTATGGGCAGGCATGAGGGAGGGACCAAACCAACTCGGCCCCTGACTGGACAAATGTGTCCAGATACCCTGATTGACACTGGGAGGGGAGAACAGGCCTTGCACAAGCCCCGAGGGTTGTGCCCAGCTAACCCACATAGCCAAACGCCAAGTACTGCTGTCCCGTGTTTTGTAGGCAGGCAGCTTGCCACTTGGGGTCTGTAGTTGTCAATTATTAAATTTTTGTTAATAAAACCCTTTCAACTTTTGAATTGGCTCATTGTTTTTCACACAGGTAGCGGGCAGTAGCGAGACCTCCCGAAGGAGCAGCAGTGAGCCCTGATGCAGTTGGGTTTTATACTCCCCCGGCCCCTCCCAAAGGCTGCCTGAGGACAGGGAACCATTGGCCCAGTCCAACTTTCCTGGGCCGTCCATTGGTGGAGACCTCCCCTTGACCTGACTGGAGAAGCCCCTCCACAGTGTCTCCTACTGCCTTCCTCGTGTGGGGTGTTGCCAGGCCAAGACTCCCCAGAGATGAGGCTTCCCCCACTCGTGGCTGCCTCCTGCAAGTGGCAGGTGTACGCTCCCTGCCCCCGCATGCCTCTGAAAACCCTGACAGCCAGAGTTGAGGCAACCTAAAATGGCTGAACTCAAACTGAATTGGCTCCTCACAGAGGGCCCTGCGCCCAGGCTGGAGAAGCCTGGCCTTGGAGGACTGCAGCCTGGAACCTTACGGGAGCTTACTGGTGGCTGTGACTGGGAATGACTATGAGCAAGCTGAGGGCAACTGGGCTATACTGGGAGTGTCTGTAACCACACTGGGAGTGACTGGGAACACACTGAGAGCGACTGAGAGTGACTAGGTCTACACTGGGGGCAACTGGAATAGACTGGGACCATGCTGAGGGAGACTGGGATCCTACCGGACACATACTGGGATCGTACACGGAATGACTGGCTCTGTGCTAGGGGCAACTGGGAGCAACTGGGATCAGACTGGGAGGAACTGGGTCCACACTGAGGGTGACTGGGGTCATACTGGGATCATACTGAAAGTGACTAGGAGCATCCTGAGGGCAACTGCGATATATAGGGAGTGACTGGAATCATGCTGGAAGCTACTGGGAGTGACTGGGATCATACTGGGAGTTACTGGGACTATGCTGGGAGCAAATGGCATCATACTGAGGGTGACTGGGTTCATACTGGAATCATACTGGGGAGGACTGGAGCCACAGTGGGAATGACTGGGATCATTCTGGGAGAAACTGGGACTTTACTGAGAGTGCCTAGAACTATACTAAGGGTGAATGGGAACACCTGGGACCATGCAGGGATCATAGTGGGAGTGACCAGGGTCATACTGGGATCATACTGAGTGTAACTGAAAATGACTGGGATCATACTGGGGAGTGAGCTGGGACCATACTGGGGTGACTGGGAGCCACAGGGCCCATGCTGGGAGTGACCTGGGCCCCCTGGGTGGAACTGGGGGAACTGGCCCCGCTGGGGTTCAGGGTTGTTCCACCCCAGGGCTGCCCTGGGTCCTGCTGTCACCCCCGGCCCCAGGGAGCCGAGGGACAGGGGACAGCCGAGGGACACGGGACAGCCCGGGAACACGGCCTGGCCCAGGGACACTGTGCTCCAGCACTCTGGGCTGTTGTGCCCGGGGCGTTGCCTTGGGCTCCCAGGACAGGCAGAGGGGGCAGAATCCCCTCCAGGAGCTGTTGTTCGCTTGAAGCTTTGGTGTTGGACATTCCCGCGGAGCCACCTGCAGTGGCCGGAGCCCGGCCGGTGCCTGGTGCCACCAAAGCTGCTCTGTCAGTGCCCTCCTGCCCCGGGCAGGGCAGAGAACACTGAAGGAAAGGCCCGAGCTCGGCTTCGGGCAGGGAGAGGGCACTCCCCTGGCGCTGCCATGGGCACCACAGACCCGGCCTGGGGAAAAGATTGGGATTTATGTCCCACTGAATTGCAGCAGGGATTTGATTGGACATAAATTCCAGTCATTTCCCCATGGAATTCCCATGGCAGTGGGCTGGGGGGGAGATCCGTCCATGGAATTCTCACCTGACTGGGATGAGAGTGAGATCCATCCATGGAAATTCCATGGGAATTCCTGCATTCCCAGGTCCACCCTTCCTGAATCCCACATTCCCATAGGAATTCCCCCCCACACCCACCTTTGTGCTCCAGAGCCTCTCAACCACATCCGATGTATTTTGGGAGCTCTTCCACACAGGTGTGTCCCAGGTAATGCTTCATCTGCTCTGGCAGGATCCCTTTGGATTCCCAGCACCTCTGGGGGATCCAGGTGGCACCGTCAGACACTGCAAAGCTCCCGGATCCCAGCTGGAAGGAGATGAAATCCCACCCATCGTAGCCGTGCCAGTGGGATCCATGGACGCTCCGTGGGACAGGAGGTCACAGCTGGAAACCACCTGCACCGTGGGGAGACCTGGGAACGAGGAGAGAACGGACCCATGGAGTCGTGTCCCAGCCCCACGGAGCCCCTTGCAGCTCCCTGGATTCCTATGCCAGGCCCACAGATCCCATCCCACTCCCACAGATCCCACCCCTAGAGATCCAGTCCATTCCCACAGATCCCAGCCCAGCCCCCGGCTCCCCCCACTCCCCCCGCTCATGTTGTACTGGCTCTGTCTCCAGGTCACTGTCAGCCACGTGCCGGTTCCTCTCCTTGAGCCGGGTCTGGCTATCCCAATATCCCGGGTCTGGCTATCCCAGTATCCTGGGTCTGGCTATCCCAGTATCCCAGGTCTGGCTATCCCAGTATCCCGGGTCTGGCTATCCCAATATCCTTGCTCGGCTCCCCCTCCCATCCCCATGCCTGCAGCTCCATCCGGCCCCGCTCGCTGTGGCAGCGCTCGGAGGGGGTCCCGTCCACGTTCCCGTGATCAGGGACTGGGGGACCCCAGGCCAGGCTCTGACAGCGCCACTTCCAGGTACTGCAGGGAGTGGAGAATTGGGGGGACACAGAAATCTGGGGGGGTGGGAGTTTGGGGATCCAAGGGGGGTCCACAGGTCAAGGAGAGGAGGGACTTGAAGAGCTGGGAGAGCTGGGAAAGAGGGTCAAGTGCTCAGAGTCAAGGAAAGGGGATGCAGGGACTGGGAGAGGTGGGATGGGGTGTCCAGGGAATTCTGTGCCCAGGAAAGGGGATGCCAGGGGCCCTCAGTGTGAGGGAAGGAGGGTCTGGGGGCTGGGAAATGCAGGAATGGGGGCCCAGGGGTCCCAGGGTCAGGGAAAATGGTGGGTCTGGGGGCTGGGAGAGGCAGGGTGGCCAGGAAAAGGTTGCGTTGGTGCCGGATAAGGGGGCGCAGGGGGGTCCCAGCGCCAGGGAAATGGGTAAAAGGGCATCCTGGTTCTCAGGAATGGGGGTCCAGGGCAGTCTCAGGGTCAAGGAAAGGGGAGTGAAGGGACTGGGAGAGGTACAAGGGAGTTCCAGGGGGTCCCTGTGCCCAGGAAAGGGGAGTCCGCAGTTTCCCAGAAAAGGGGGGTGACAGGGTGGGGACACCCGGCATGTCCGGGAAGGGGAGTTCAGGCAGTCTCCGGTTTTGCAGAAAGGTGGGGCTGGTGGCTGGGAAAGGCAGGAATGGGGGTCCAAGGAGCTCCACGGTGTCCCAGCACCAAGAACACGGGAATTTGGGATGGTGGGAGACATGGGATGGCCGTAAAAAGGGGAGCAGGGGGGGTCCTGATGTCCGGCAATAGGGGATTCAGGGTGGTCCCTATGGAGGATAAGGCAGTTAAGGGGGGTCCCATTCCCGGGAATGGGGGTTATGGGGGTCCCGTTCCCAGGAATGGCGGTTCAGGGGGGTCCCAGGGGGTGCCAGGGGTCCCAGTCCCCCCTCGCCGCCCCAGGAGCCCCCAGCCCCAGCGCTGGAGCCATCGCGCTGCTCCGGGCAGATCCCGGTGGCGCAGGTTGGGAGATGCGGCAGTGCCCGAGGGAGGGCGGGGGAATGGGGGGATCACTTCCAGCTGTCCCCAGGGAAGGCTCTGTAAATCCCAGTTAATCCCAGTCGCTCCCAGTGTGTTCCCAGCCACCCCCAGTATGGTTACACACATTCCCAGTATATCCCAGCATGTTTGCAGCCATTCCCAGATGCTCCCAGTGGCCCCAGTAAGGTGTTTATTATCCCAGTATCATGCCAGTCACACCCAGTATAGCCCAGTTGCCTCCAGCATGCACCCAGTCCTTCCCAGTTACTCCAGTTTGCTTGCAGAATGATCCCAGTTTCTCTCAGTTGCTCCCAGTAGCCAAAAGTGTGACCCCAGTTGCTCTATTTCAAAATGATCCCAGTCACCTCCAGTATGATCCCAGTCACATGCCAGCACTCCCAGTATGGTCCCAGTTTCATCCCAGTTATTTCCAATCACTCCCAGTATGGGCCCAGTTGCCTCCACCATGGTTCCAGTTGCTTCTTAGATCAACCCAGTCAGTCCCAGTATGATGCCATATGCTCCCAGTTGCTCCCAGTCACCCCCAGTATGGGGGATGATATGCATGGTGTGTTTCCCAGTCACTCTCAGATACTCCCAGTATTAGTCCAGTCACTCCCAATAGGATCCAAATATGACCCCAGTGTGCTCCCAGTCACTGCCAGTATGAACCAGTTGCATCCCACAGATTCCAGTGGCTCTCTTTCACCCTCACTTTTTTTCCAGTCACTCCCAGTCACTCCAAATTCCTCCCAGTAGCTTCCAGCATGATCCCATTTGCTCACAACCCCTCCCAGTCAGCCTCAGTGTAGTCGCACTCACTGCCAGTCTGATCCCAGTCACTTCCAGCATCATCCCAGTTCATCACAGCAGAAGCCCAGTTGCTTCCAATCACCCCCAGCATGCACCCAGTCACTCCCAGTTGCTCCTAGCATGATCCCAGTTGCTCCCAGCTGCTCCCAGTCACCCTCAGCATGATTCCAGTCACTCCCACTGTATCCCATTTGCTCCCAGCATGGTCTCAATTGTCCCCCGCAGGTGTCCCAGTATGATCCCAGTATGATTCCAGTCTCCCTCAGTGTGATTGCAGACTCCCCTGGCATGGGCCCAGCTGCTCCCAGTATGATGTCAGTACGATCCCAGTACAGCCCAATCACTGCCAGTATGATCTCAGTACGATCCCAGTACAAAGCAGTGACTGCCAGTGATGCCACTCCTGGGATCCCCCAGCCCTCTCTGCGTTCCCCCTCCCGGCTCTCCAGGCTCCGAGAGGAGCCCCAAGGGCTGCAAGTCCCCACCCAGGGTCCCCAGCAAGGCCCAGTTTGGATGTGCAGCCCCCAATGTTCCCAGTTTCCCTCTCCTTTCCCCGGGCCGGGTTGCCCCGCCCCCAGCGGGTGGGAGCAGCCGAGAGCCCCGCGCTGCCCATCCCGACCTGTCCCGGCTCCATCCCCGCTGCTCCCGCGGGCTGCGAGGGGCTCGGGAACGGGGGAGGGGAAAGGGGAGGAGGAGGAGGCGGAGGTGGGATTGGGGAGAGGCGGGAGGAGGAGGAGGAGGAGGAGGAGGAAGAGGCGGAGCGGCAGCGGGAAGCTGGAGGAGAGGAGGAAGCGCTCGGCTCCAGCGCTCCCTGAACTCGCAGCCCCCCGGGACCATCGCCCCCCGTCCCGCAGGTGCCCGGGGAGGGGGAGCTCGCCCCAAATGTCCCGGGGTGTCCCTGGGTTTGGGGTTTTTTGGGGGGATGTTTGGAGCTTGCGGGACTCCAAAGCCGAGCCGCAGATGCCCTCGGGCGGACATCGGGGGGTCCCGGGAGGTGTTTTTGGGGGTGCCGGTGGCGGTGGCGGCAGAGCCCCGGCGGGGGCGGGGGGATGCGGGTCCCCCCGCGGTGGGGGTTGGGCTTCCCGGGCCGGGCCCTCCGAGCTCTGCCGGGGCCCCGTGGGGAGCGCGCGGGGGCGGGGGGACACCGGTTTTGGGGACCCCCGGGAGCCCCGGCTTCCCTAAGCGGGACCCCAGAGAGAGGAGAGCCCCAGAAGCCCAAAGCGGGGAGCCCGAGAGGGGGGACCCCTGCGATTGGCGGGACCCCGGCGGGGGGGTCTGGGGGCTGCAGGAGCGGCACGGCCGGGAAAGGGGCTCAGGGGTCCCGGGGCCGGGAAATGCCTGCTCCCAGTATGAGCCCAGTTCCCCCTCCGAGTGGTTCCAGTTTCCTCATCAGTCCCAGTATGAGCCCAGTTCCCCCTCCGAGTGGTTCCAGTTTCCTCATCAGTCCCAGTATGAGCGCAGTCAGTCCCGGTATGATCCTGGTCACTTCCCCTCACTCCCTGTAGGATCTCTGTTGCTGCCAGTATGAACCCAGTCACTCCCAGTCATTCCCCACTGTGCTGCAATTTGCCCCCAGCATGGTCCCACAGTTGCTCCCAGTTCCTCCCACTTTTGTCCAGTGTGTTCCCAGTTCCCCATTTGCACTTAGCATAGTCCCAGTCACTGCCAGTATGATGCCAGTCTCTCCCAGCAGAGCCCCAGTCACTCACACTTGCCCCCAGTGTGGTCCCAGTTCCCCCCAGCACATTCCCAGTTGCTCCCAGTGTGGTCCCAGTCACCACCTGCATGGTCTCAGACACTCGCAGTATATCCCAGTTGCCCTGAACATTCTTGTGGTCATTCCCAGGCACTCCCAGTTACCTCAGCATGGTTCAGTTGCTCCCAGTATTATCCCAGTCACTGCCCGTACATCCCAGTTGTCACCAGCATGCATCCTATCATTCCCAGTTGCTCCCAGTCTGATCTCAGTGTATCCCCCATAGGCTCTCAGTATGGGCCCAGAAGCTCCCAGTAACGCCCAGTCAGGGTCCACTGACACCCACTATAATCCCAGTATGATCCCAGTCACTTCCAGTATGATGCCAGTGGCCCCCAGTGTGCTCCCAGTTGTTGCCTGTCTGTGCCAGCATGAGCCCAGTAGCCTCCTCTATGATCCCCGTGACTCCCAGTCTCTCCCAGTATATCCCAGTCACCCCCAGCATTCTCCCAGTCCTTCCTACTTCTTCCCAGTTGCTTTCAGCATGATTCCACTTGCTCACAGCCATTCCCAGTCAATCCCAGGATGATTCCAGTCACCCTCAGTATGATCCCAGTCTCACCCTGCTGCTCCCACCGTAATTCCAGTATGATCCCACTTGCCTCCAGCATAGTTCCAGGTGTTCCTGGTTCCTCTCAGTATGATCCCAGTTGCCCCTAGAATAGTCCCAGTCACGCCCAGTTGCCCCCAGCATAGATCCAGTTGCTCCCAGGTGCCTCCAGCGTAGTCCCAGTTGTCCCCAGCATGGTCCCAGCTGTTCCCAGTGTGTTTCCAGTAAGCCCCACTATGGTTACAGACATTCCCAGTATATCCCAGTTGGCCTCAGCATGCTTGTAGTCATTACCAGGCACTCCCAGTTGCTCCAGTAAGGTTCCAGTTACCTCAGAATGATCCCAGTCTTTCCCAGTTACTCCCAGTTGCTTCCAGCATGATCCCAGTTTCTGGCAGTTTCCCAAAGTGTTGTCCCAGTTGCTCCCAGTATGAATCCAGTTGCTCCAGTTGTGGTCTCAGTCCCCTCAGCATGGTTCCAGTACCTTCCAGCTGATCCCAGCTGCTCCCAATGTGTCCACATTTTCCTCCCAACATGGGCCCAGTAGCTCCCAGTAAGCCCGAGTCAGGATCTGTTCACACGTGCTGTAATTCCAGTGGCTCCCAGCATGATCCCAGTAGGACCTGTAGTCACTGTCAGTCTGGTTCCAGTCTTTCCCAGTATGATCCCAGTTGCCCCAAACATGATCCCAACTGCTCCCTCTCAATGCCAGTATGATCCCAGACACTTCCCGCCACTTCCAGTATGATCCCAGTTGCACCCAGTGACCCCCAGTATGATCCCAGTTGCACTCAGTCCCCCTCCAGTATGGTTACAGTCACCCCCAGTATGACACCAGTCACTCCCAGATACTCCCAGTATTATTTTAGTCATGCCCAGAGTGACTCCCTCTCACTGCCAGTGTGGGCCCAGTTGTTCCCAGTATGAATCCAGTTACTCCAAATATGATCCCATTTGTTCCCAGCATGGTCTCTGTTGCTCCCATTCACCTCCAGTATGGTTCCAGTCACGGCCAGCACCTTTCCGGTCACTCCCAGTCTGATTCCAGTATGATTGCAGTCACTCTCAGATACCCCCAGTACTATTCCAGTCACTGCCAGTATGATCCCAGCCAGTTCCAGTAGGATCCCAGTATGACTGCAGCATGGGCACAGCTGCTCCCATGATCCTCCAGTGTGGTTCCAGTTGAACCCAGTTGCCCCTAGTATAGTCTCAGTCACTCCTCATATGATCCCAGTCCCTCCCAGCATTGTCCCAGTCGTGCCCAGTTGCCCCCAGTTCAGACCCAGTCACTCCCACTTGCTCCCAGTAGCCCCCAGCATGGTCCATTTCTCCCCAGCATAGCCCTGGTTGTTCCCATTGTGGTTCCAGACAATCCCCGTATGGTTCCAGACGATCCCATTATATCCCACTTGGCCTCAGCATGCTTGTAGTCATTCCCAGTCCCATCCAGTTTCCCCAGTAAGGTTCCAGTTACTCCAGTACAAAGCGGTCACTGCCAGTGATGCCACTCCTGGGATCCCCCAGCCCTCTCTGTGTTCCCCCTCTTGGCTCTCCAGGCTCCGAGAGGAGCCCCAAGGGCTGTAAGTCCCCACCCAGGGTCCCCAGCAAGGCCCAGTTTGGATGTGCAGCCCCCAATGTTCCCAGTTTCCCTCTCCTTTCCCCGGGCTGGGTTGCCCCGCCCCCAGCAGGTGGGAGCAGCCGAGAGCCCCGCGCTGCCCATCCCGACCTGTCCCGGCTCCATCCCCGCTGCTCCCGCGGGCTGCGAGGGGCTCGGGAACGGGGGACCCAGTGTGTCGCTGGTCCTGGGGGAAAGAGAAGGAGGGATGGGAGAGGAGGAGCGAGAGGAGGAAGAAGAGCAGGGACAAGGGAGGATCAAGAAAAGGAGAAGGAAGAATGAAGTTTAGCGCTCTCAGAATTTGCAGCCCTCGACCTGTGGGAGCATCACCCCCCCATCCCGCAGGTCCCCGGGGAGGGGGAGCTCAGCCCAGATATCCTGGGGCGTCCCTGGGTTGGGTTTTTTTGGGGGGGGATGTTTGGAGAATGAAGAACTCCAAAGCTGAGCACAAAATGCCCCTTTCAGGGACATTGGGGGGTCCTCAGGAGGTGTTTTTGGGGGGTCCTGGTGGTGGTGCCAGCAGAGCTCTGGCAGCGGGCAGGGGGATGTGGGGTCCCTCCTGCAGTGGGGGTTGGGTCTGCCCGGGTCAGGCATGGCCAACTCCAGCCCGGAGCCAGGGGGCTGTGGGACCTCCTGGGAGAGCCGGAGCGGGCAACCTGGGGACCCCCAGAGTGGGGAGAGCAGAGAGGGGCAGTACCGGGACCAGGGGAGCCCCGGCAGTCTGGAGGAGCGAACCCCTGTGACCCCCAGGACCCCAAAGTGGGGAACCCAGAGAGGGGGGAGCGCCGCCATTCGCGGGACCCTCAACAGCCTGGAGAGGGGGAGGGGGGACTCCTTGGACCCCCTGCACCCTGAAGCAGAGAATAAGGGGAGAAGGATCCCTTGGACCCCATAACCCCCAGCATCCCTAAGTGGGGAGCTCAAGGTGGGAGCTTTTTGGATTCCTGGACTCCCAGCAGCCTGGGGAGGGCGGGGACCAAGTAGATGGGGGACCCCCAAGACAAGTGTGACCCCCGGCAGCTGGGACAGGGGGGATCCCCTGAACACCAGAGTGGGGAGACTAGAGAGAGGGCACTCCTGTGAGGCTTTTTCAGGGCTGAATGTTGGTGTTTGGGAGGTTTTTCTGGACCCCAGATGCCCGGTGACTTGTAGAGATGGACTTGGGCAGGGGGACATTCAAATTCAATGTGCTCACGCCTTGTTTTCCCCCAAACCAGGATTTCCCATTCCCAACCCTTGGCCAGATGGAGGAGGAGGCTGTGAGGAAGAGGAAGATCCCATGGGACCGCCAGGCAGGTGAGGAGGAAGTCCCTGCCCCTTTCCCCCTCTCTCCTGCTCCATCTCCCAGCCCAGCATCGTCCCCAGCTGCAGGACAACCCCGCTGCCGACGCCGTCCTGCCGGGGACGGACTGGGGGGATCTCCTTCCCCTTCCCTGTGGCACGGAGGCAAATGCCATCCTCTCCTTGTCCTTCCTCCCCCAGACAAGGAGCTGAGGACAGAGCCCAGGGAGGACAAATCCCCGCGGCAGAACCTGGTGGAAGAGGCCGTTTTGAGCGGCTCCATGGCGCAGGAATCCAACGGGGAGGAAAAGCCCCAGAGATCTCTTAGGAGGAGGGGCTGCAAACGCAGCCCAGGGAGCTGTGAGGAGGAAAGACCCACCCTGTGCCAGGAAGGCGGCTGGAGATCCAACCAGAGCTCAAACCTGGTGGTCCATGAGCAGCATCAAACTGGGGAGAAGCCGCACAAGTGCTTGGAATGTGGGAAGAGCTTCAGCTGGAGATCTCACCTGATCCGCCACCAGATGATCCACACTGGGGAACAGCCCTATGAGTGTGGGGAATGTGGGAAGAGCTTCAGCCAGAGCTCCAACCTGATCCGCCACCATATAATCCACACTGGGGAATGGCCCTATGAGTGTGGGGAGTGTGGGAAGGGCTTCAGACACAATTCCAACCTGATACGCCACCAGATGATCCACACCGGGGAGAGGCCCTACGAGTGTGGGGAATGTGGGAAGAGCTTCAGAGACAGCTCCCACCTGATCCTCCACCAGATGATCCACACTGGGGAATGGCCCTACGAGTGTGGGGAATGTGGGAAGGGCTTCGGACAGAGCTCTGAGCTGATCATCCACCAGAGAAGCCACACCGGGGAGAGGCCCTACAAGTGTCCCGAGTGTGGGAAGAGGTTTCAGACCACCTCCGAGCTCCTCAAGCACCAGCGGATTCACACGGATGAGAGGCCCTTCCGCTGCCCTGACTGCGGGAAGGGCTTCAACCGCAACTCCCACCTCATCAGGCACCGGCGCATCCACACTGGGAAGAGGCTCTACAAGTGTCCTGAGTGTGGCAAGAGCTTCATCCAGAGCTCAGCCTTGACCAGACACCAACAGAGGCACCGGTAAGTGAAGCCCTGCGAGTGCCCTGACTGCAGAAGAGCTTCGTGCACTGCTCCAACTTCATCCTTCACTGAAGGACCCACATTCCCTGTATCCATGTTGGGAAGACACCTGGCTGGTTGTCTTCTCCATATCCTTCTGGATCCCCATAGGCACCAGGGATGATGATGTTTGGGAGGATTTGGGGGTTCTGAGGGGAGATGGAAGAGTTTTCTCCATCACTTTGCACTCCAGAAGATGAGAGGTCTCAATCTGTCACCTCACAACCACTGAATCCCAGTGAAAAATGTTCAGTTCCCACTCCCAAATGGCTCAGTCACATTCCAAAAGTACTTGACCCTACAGCCCCCTCAAAATCCCCAGGAGGGGCTGGATGGGCATTCAGAGGGTCTGGACGGAGTGGGAGGTACGTTGTGGAGGGGTGGGCAATGGGAGGGGGGCAGGGGTTTGGAATGAAGAGCTGAAGGCTGGGGATGATGAGGCCGGGGGAATCTCCTTTCTGGGTATCCCCCACATCTGAGGGTATTTGGGTTATCCCCAGTTCCTGAGGGGTTTTTTGGGTACCCCCCGATCCTGAGGAGGGGATACAGGGAGACAAGGGATGACACGTGGCTCTGGCACTTGGAGTGGGCACCACAGGGAGGGACACAGGGAGCCCATTTTGGGGAAGATCCTGCTGCTTTCTGCCAATTTTGGGGGCTAGAAATGGCTTTTGGAGTTTTTCTGCTAATTCAGGAAACTGAGGTGACACCCCTTCCTCATTTTGTGATGGTGAGGAGACCCCATTTTGGGGAGGATCCTGCTGCTTTCCCCCAACCTGGGGCAGGGGTATAAATGGCTTGTGGGCCCTGTGCCTCATTTTGGGGGGTTGGGGTGACCCCACGGTTCCACCGGTGTCTGAGGGAGGGTTATAACTCTCAGTTTTGGTGGTTATAAGCAGCTTGTGGGGGTCCCACGTTTGACGGAGGCCCCCAGCCCCCACCCCAAAGCAGCCTTTGGCCAGTAGGAGCGTGCGGCGGTGATGACTCAGCAGTTGCCATGGAGATGTGCAGGTGCCAGAGACCACAACACTTTTAAGCCAATCAGAAAATGCAGAAAACAATTTTTACTCAGTCAGAGCTTTTCTCACCGATGACTCCTGTACTGGTTTTGCAAGGCCTGGTTTTTGGTGGTGAGGGGGCCACAGAGGTGGCTCCTGTGAGATGCTGCTGGAAGCTTCCACCATGTCCAGCAGTGCCAATCCCCGATGGCTCTGAAGATGGACATGCTGCTGGCCAAAACTGGGCCAATGAGAGAGGCTGGTAACGCCTCTGGGATAACAGATTTAAGAAGAAAATCGAAACAAAGTCACAGTTTTGGCTTCTGGTCAGAGAAGAGGAGGAGGTGAGAATGTGTGAGGGAAACAACATGGAGGGACCAAGGTCAGTGGAGAAGGTGGGGAAGGAGGTGCTCCAGGCGCCAGAGCCAAGATTCCTCTGCAGGCTGTGGTGAAGAGCATGGGGAAGCAGCCCCTGGGCATCCACGGGAGATGCAGAGATCCACCCACAGCCTGGGGGGAAGGTGCTCACACCGGAGCAGGTGGATGCCTGGAGGAGGCTGTGATCCAGTGAAAGACCCAGTGGAGAGAGAGGGCCCTGCTCCCAACCTGGAGCAGCCTGGCCTTGGAGGACTGCACCCTGTGGAAGACAGACCCACGGCGCAGCAGTTTTGCGAGGACTGTGTGCCCATGGGAGGGGCTCACGCTGCAGCAGGTGCGGTGTGGCTGCTGCTCGTGACAGTGGGCCCATGCTGGAGAAGTTCACGGAGAACTGTCTCCCGTGGGAGGGAGCCCACGGCCTCACAGGGGAAGGACTCCTCTCCCGGAGCAGCAGAAGGAAGTCTCGGTGATGAACTGACCAAACCTCCATGCCCTGTCTCCCTGCGCTGTCGGTGGGAAGGAGGGAGGGGCTGGGGGAAAAGGTGTTTTAAGGGCTTATTTTGCTTCTCATTATCCTACTCTGATTCTGTTAGTAATCAATTCACTTTGCAACTTTAAATTGAGCCTGTTTCACCCTTGAAGTGTTTTCACCCAGTCCTCACCTCACTCATGAACCCTTCATTAATTTTTTTTCCCTTTTTCCTCCTCTGCCCAGCTGTGGCAAGGCGGGTGGTGAGCGAGCGACTCTTTTGGGTTCCTGGCGTTGGGCCAGTGTCAAACCAGGACACCATTGTGACACTTCAAGGCATCATGGAACCAAGGGGCCATTGTGACACTGTGGAGCCCCATGGAAGCAAGGGTCCCTTTTGACACAGTTACCAAAAATCAGTTAAAATATAAACCCCCTCCTTAACACCAAGGTAGCATTTAGAAGCAGCATTCTTTATTTGGCTGGATGCACAAGGGGATAGTTCTTCCAGAATACCGTGCATGGTGAGTACTGGAGAGTTCCTGTTTATAGACTGTATTTTGCATACATATTCAGTGATTGTCCCAGAATAAACATTCATATGATAATCATTTCCCTGAAATCCTTAACATATTTTCCTTCCCCTTTAAGCATCCGTTCTTCTGCCCTGGGGGTCTCTTTGGGGGTCCCTGGTGGTCGCTGACCCCAAAGCCAGCCCTGACTGCCTGGTGCACTGGTGGAAGTTGGCACACCTGGGCTGGTTGCTGCCTACAGAATCAGCCCTGTGCGGTTCCATGGCCAGTGGCTTTTGGAGAAGAAGCATTGTATGAACCCACCAGGTGCAAACGGTTTTTCATCTGGCAAATCTCCCCCCCTTGGAGGGTTGTGAAGCTTCACTTCCCTTCAAGCCTTCGTAAGCCTCACTCTGCTCCTTTACTCACATCCCACGAGTTCCTCAGCTGCTTTCACAACCATGTTCTTTACACAGCTCAAAGCAAGTGTCATAAGCACAAGTATTGCTGTGATCCCAAATATACCTTGCAAAAGTGAGGCAAACCAAGCATATAGAATCCAAGTCCTTTAAATATTTTATTCAACCTGTTACTTTCTAATCCTGCCCTTAATTCCCTGCTGGATGATTTTATCCTCTCTACCCGATCATCCAACCCAGCATCAGATTTGGAATGTGCTCACAAGTGTTGTTTCAGTTCAAGAATCCACATATTCTCTATTCATGTAATATCAATAGGGCTAAAGCCAATCTGCTCTGGAAGGTCATTTTAGCTGTGGCTGGCAATTGTTCCTTTATTTCAGCAAACCCCAAAGGAGCTGCATTCACTAGAGTTTCCATCTGCAGAGCCCAATGGTGTGTGGCTGCTCTGTTCCTAAAGGCAGATCTTTGCGGAGCAGAGATGGATTCTAAAATCCATCCCGCTGGAGTTCCTGCACTGGGATGTTTCCCAGTTCCATCCCCTTTAACCTTTCCCCACAGTCGGGTTCCCAGTGGTGACTCCTTGCACGAGGGACGGAACGTTCATACCCCCAGTGTCCATGGTGCTCCTGATTCTCCCAGGGGCAAACGTGTACTCCAAATTCCATCACTTCCCACCCATCCCGTGGCTCCTGAGGATCTGACCGTGTCCTGCTGACACTCTGTGCCTCTCCAAGGCTCGTTGTTTGTTGGCTCAGCCCAGGTGTCACTGAGAAAGGCAGAATCATTTCTACAAACACAGCCCAGCCTTAGAGCCTGGGCCACAGCCAGGAGCCGCTGGACCTCAGCATTCCAAACAGCTCAAGTGTCTGTCCCAGGGCAATCCCACTTTTCCTTTGTCCTGGGATCCTTTGGCCTTGACCTTGTTAAATCAGGATATTTTATACCCACCTGTAAGGGGTCCTGTGGGAGGCCTGGGCTCCCTTCCCAGCCCAAACACCACTGAACTGGCTGGAAACATTCCCATTGTCCTGTCTGAGGGCGATTCCATACTGCTGGAATTTGACAGCCCCAGAGGGTATCAGTGCAATCTGTCAGATGATCAATATTTCCAGCGATTATTTCCAGATCCAGTTTTGAGATATTACAATTCTTAAGAGTACCATTCTTATGTGTCCATGGTAAGGAATATTCTCCTTCCGTCCCTGTCCAGTTGGCCTGGGTGTTATTTCCTTCCCACCCATGTTCCCAGATTTTTGTCAAATTGCTGACTGAAGCTCCCCACAGAACTGAATTTTCTGCAGAAGTTGGTGTTGGCAAACAAGCTGTTAGAGAAGTTATATTCGCTAATCTGTCAAAATCTTGCAGTAATTTGAAAACCACATTTCCCTTCCCAGAGATTAACAACATAGTTTCTGTTGTTATTATTATAATAAATATGCATTAATCATCATCTTCACTGATATCTGGCAAATAGTATCACTCTAGAAAATCATATTCTATACCCAAAACAATCAATAGGATTTATGTCTCGTAGCAGTAAAACAGCAACACAAATTACCCCCCAAGAACTAAAAATAAAAACCTAAGGGGTATCAGTCAGTTTTCTTTCCACTGTGTTTAATGTGTGGGTGCTGGTTTTACCCACGTGTGATGAATCCAGGGTTCGATTCCTGCCACCCTGAGTGCAGTGTAGGTTACCAAGAGGACTTGGAAAGGTCCTTTCCACTTTTCCTTCAAGGGTTCAGGGTTCCAAGTCTTCACATACAGAAAAACCCCAGGCTGGAATGGATGAACAGGGCATCCAAAGCAACTGGTCCTGACAGGGTTATAAACAGAGTCCAGCAAGAGTTTTTCCTAAAGCAACTAAGTATAGATTTAAATCTGTTTCTCCCTTTGAATGGGTTTCTCCTGGAACTGATGGTGTTTGGTACAACTGTCCCTACAGCAATTCATGGGGACTTACTTTTGTTTTTGATTGGCTGAATTCTGACTCACAAAAGAGCCAGAGGAAGGGTCTGTGCCCATTTTAAAGAGGTTTCTTGGCACATTTTACTCATTTGTCTCTTCAAAGTCTGATTCATCCTTTCCACTTTCCCACTCACCTCTGGTCACCAAGGGCTGTGTCAGTCCCATTTTATACCCAGGGTTTTGCTCAGCTGGGGTACCAAGTCTGCTATAAAATGGGGGCCTCTCTCTGAAGATAGCCCAAGTGGCCCCCAAATCTCAGTATGATTTCTTTAAGCATAATTTGTACCACTTCCCTGGATTTATTGGTGTGGCAGGGAAAGGCCTCTGGCCATCCCGAAAATGGATCTGCCAATAGCAAAAGATACCGATCCCCATTTTGTCTGGGTAACACAGAGAAATCGATTTGCCAATGACCTCCAAGAGAATTTCCCCGTTTAACTATTCCAGAAGGTGGTGATGCCTTAGGTTTTAACTTTTATATTTTTCAAATCCTGCACTGCCTAGTGTGTAACTCTGAAGTTTCATGTGGCCTGTTAGCTGCTGTTCACTCATGCTGGTTAGACATAACAAACCTCTCTAGGTTTCCACCTCAAGGACACCAGCCCCCAAAATGTGTAAACTAAAAAGCCTCTGAAAGGGGACAAACCTATGGTAATTACATAATGAACTGAGGTTATAATTGGACAATTAACCCTTATATGCACATGAACCAAACTTGTAAAAGTGTGAAGAACTCATGACCTCTGGGGTCCATCTTGGGTGTGGCCTTTTGACTCCCCAGCGGGTACCTTGAAGGCCCTTCAAATAAATACCGACCTTTATTCCCTTATTCTTGTCTGGTCTCTGTTTATAGGTGGCCACTCCAGGCAGCAGTGGCCTTTTCTTATTTTTGGGATTGTTTTTTAAACAAATTAAACATTTCACTGTTACCAGCAATTTCAGTCATTCCCACTCTAAGCACAGAATTTCAGAGATTAGATATCATGGCCTCAGTTCCTCAACGGGTTTTGTTGTGGGTTTTTTCCTTTCTTCTCTTCATTACAAAAGGTAATCCCTCCATCCCTCTTGATTCTTAGTGGCTTTTAATATATTTGCTAAACTTTGATTTTTGCAGGGTTCCACTCCCCTCCCACTCAGTTTGGGGGGTCTCACCCCATCTTTTACCCCCCCTTCTCCCCTTTCCCATCTGCCAGCCCCACCCCCTGCACCCCCTACTCACTCTGGAGCTCTGCGCCCGTGGCTGGGGGTGCTCCCAGCACCACCAGTGCCACCAGTGCAGCCCCAGCTGCCTGCACACGCCCCATCCCCAGCGCCAGGTGGTGCCGACAGACCCAAAGCATCCACGCTGTGCCCTGAGGAGGTCCCCAAAGTGGCCCCGTGCCACAAGGCATTGGGAGCACCAGTCTGCCTGGAAACTGGGGAGCTGTCGGGGTTTGACAGTGGCCCAATGCCAGGCACCCACCAGAGCTGCTCGCTCACCCTCCCCTGCCACAGCTGGGCAGAGGAGGGAAAAAAATTAACGAAGGGTTCATGCGCTGAGATAAGGACTGGGAGAAACACTTCAAAGGCTAAACAGGCTCAATTTAAAGTTGCAAAGTGAATTGATTACTAACAGAATCAGAGTAGGATAATGAGAAGTAAAATAAGCCCTTAGAACACCTTCCCCCCCAGCCCCTCCCTCCTTCCCACCAACAGAGCAGGGAGACAGGACCAGGGGGTTTGGTCAGTTCATCACTGAGACTTCCTTCTGCTGCTCTGGGAGAGGAGTCCATCCCCTGTGAGGCCGTGGGGTCCCAAGATCTGTCTTGGTTTGAAAGACAGATGTCTGGCAAGGAAGGCAGGAGCATCCCTTGAAATGAAAAAAAAAAAAATGCAACCCCCCTACCCTCCGAATTACTATAATTTTGAAATTAAGGGGCTTTCAGGTAAAGGTATGAGGAACAGGAAAAACAGTTCTTTACTATTATATATGTATATAACCAGTCAAACAAACAGCAATAACTATGGCAGTAACAGCAAACAATCACAAACCCAGTCCCAGCCTTCTCGGCTGTCAGGCCCTTTCCCCTCGGGTGCAGTTCCGCTCGCAGCCGGCAGGGGCGCTGGCGGCTCCCGGTGAGCAGGGCAGGTGCGATGGTTCCCCCGCGGCTGCAGGGGGCGCTCCGGAGCGAGCTCGGGAAACACGCGGCACCGGTGCCCTGGGATCCCGGGAAGGGATGGAACAAAGGCTTCACAAACCGCTGGGCAGTTGATCCCGGGCTCTCAGGAACAGCAGGCTGGAACGGCAGGCTGGAACGGCAGGGACGAGTACAAATCCCAGGTGGCAGACGAGATGGATCAAACTCTGGAGCTGCAGTGGAACCCCCAGAGGTCTTGGCAGGCAGGGCATGCGTGGCTACAGAATAGCGAAGGCTCCAACGCAATGGTGGGGACAGGGCGGCTGCAGCCCGGCTCCCAGCAGGGCAGGGAAAGGTGGGCTTGGGATCCCGGGGTTTCTCCGGTAGAAGGAAGGCAGCCAAAAAAACCAGAAGCTGGCAGTGCTTCTGCAGAATTCCTTCCAGCCTCTCCATCAGAACGCCAAGAAAGCAAACAGCTCACAAGCCCAGGTGAAAAGAGAGTAGCCCGTTGGACCCCTTCCCTCAGTTGCCAGGTCTTTTGTTTCTCCCAAGCACCCAGCAATTTGTCACCCTGGCAACATATATGGGAAAAATTCCTCAAGAGAAAAAAGAAAACAGAAGGGGAACTCCCCAAAACCCCAACATTATCCACCCGGAATTTTTCCCATACTAACATGTTACATCAAACTTAACCGTTTTAACCATATAAATACATGCATCACCCAAATTATATACATATACATATATACATGCAGATACTGATAGGAGTACAGAGCCATGGGTAGTTCACCCTAAAACAAGGTCCCCTTGAGGTAAGCATCGGGTCTCTCCATCCTTTTGCATCACTCACCAGGTGCAACCTGGTCCCTGAGCAAAAACAACCCCACGGATGGATTTGTCTTTGCTCGAGGCAGAATTAACCCAAACAGTTTTTCCAAAGCATACCTCTCATGTGCACCACTGGAACCTTATCCCCGTCTGTTGTTTGTAGGGGTTCGGATTGGGCAGGGCCTGCTCGGCTGGTGGAGCCTCAAGTGTTAACTAACCAGGTGGCTCTTGCTAAACGCACCTCCCAGTTTTTGAAAGTCCCCCCACCCAGTGCCTTCAAGGTGGTTTTAAGCAATCCATTACACCGCTCAACCTTCCCAGCTGCTGGTGCATGGTAAGGGATGTGGTACACCCACTCAATGCCATGTTCTCTAGCCCAGGTGTTGATAAGGCTGTTCTTGAAATGAGTCCCATTGTCAGACTCGATTCTCTCAGGGGTGCCATGCCTCCAAAGGACTTGCTTTTCCAGGCCCAGGATGGTGTTCCGGGCAGTAGCATGAGGCACAGGGTAGGTCTCCAGCCATCCAGTGGTGGCTTCTACCATTGTGAGCACACAGCGCTTGCCTTGGCGGGTTTGAGGCAGTGTGATGTAATCAATCTGCCAGGCCTCCCCATACTTGTATTTGGACCATCGCCCACCGTACCACAGGGGCTTCACCCGCTTGGCCTGCTTGATCGCAGCGCATGTCTCACAATCATGGATCACCTGGGAGATACTGTCCATGGTTAGATCCACCCCTCGGTCTCGTGCCCACTTATAGGTGGCATCTCTGCCCTGATGGCCTGAGGCATCATGGGCCCATCGAGCTAGGAACAGCTCTCCTTTATGTTGCCAATCCAAGTCTATCTGGGACACCTCTATTTTTGCAGCCTGATCTACCTGTTTGTTGTAACGATGTTCTTCATCAGCCCAACTCTTGGGGACATGGGCATCTACATGACGGACCTTCACGGATAGCTTCTCTACCCGAGTGGCAATGCCTTTCCACTCCTCAGCAGCCCAGACTGGTTTTCCTCTATGCTGCCAGTGGGCCTTCTTCCACATAGTGCTGCCTAACAAGGTTCCTATATCCAGCACAAAAAAATTAAGTTACCCAGGAACTGTTATTCCTTTTTCACCCCTTTCTCTTAATGCCCTCAGGCCCCAAATTGGGCACTGTGATCTGTCTGGGTTTCAAAGACAGGTGTCTGCCAAGAAAGGCAGGAGTCTCCTTTGAAATGAAAAAATGCAACTCCCTTCCCTCCGAATTATTATAATTTTGAAATTAAGGGGCTTTCAGGCAAAGATATGAGGAACAGCAATAACAGTTCTTTAATATTATATATATATGTTATAAATGTATTGTGATGTTGGCTTTTCGCATGTTAAATAATTGTTATTAATGTATTGTGATGTTGGCTTTTTGTATGTTCCTTAATGTTAGAAAAACTTTTCCTAGGTTCTGTAATGTAATACATGATATAGAATGTCTATTGTTTATGTAGTCAATTTAGAAAAGATAGGCAGAGAAAGTCTTCACATTTCTGGAGTATCTTATCAGAGAAGAAAAACCAGAAACCAGAGAGAGAAGAATTTATGGAGGGAGCAGAGATGGAATGGAGCCAAGGAGGAAGATAAGGCTGATGGGATGATACACAGAAACTCCAAAGACTTTATGAATCATGCATGATTGTGATGAATATGCAATAAGAGATGTACTTTTAAAGACGATCTTTTGGATGTAGAGGTGTGCCTTTGGATCTCTGCCAAAGCACCCGGCTGTAATGCCCTTTTTGCTGTTGTCTCCTAATTGTCCCTTTTATTAAACTTTTCTTAAAATTTTACTAAGAGTGAACCTCGTTTTTCACATATATAACAAGGCAAACAAACAACATCTATGGCAGTAACAGTAAACAGAACCACAAACCCAGTGCCAGCCTTCTCAGCTGTCTGGCCCTTTCCCCTTTGGTGCAGTTACGGCTGCAGCCCAGCTCCCAGCGGGGCAGGGAAAGGCGGGCTTGGGATCTTGGGGTTTCTCCAGTAGAAGGAAGGCAGCCGAAAAAACCCAGCAGCCTGCAGTGCTCATGAATTCTTTCCAGCCTCTCTCTCTGTGCAAATGCGGAGAACTAGCTTCCTGCAAGCCCAGGTGAAAAAGAGTAGCCCCTGGGACCCCTCCCTCAATGGCCAAGTCTTTTGTTTCTCCCAAGCACCCAGCAATTTGTCAGCTCGGAAACATATATGGGGAAAATTCCTCAAGGGAAAAAAGAAAACAGAAGGGGAGCTCCCAAAACCCCAACAAAGAGTGAAACAGGCTCAACTTAAATCAGAGGAGGATAATGAGAAATAAAGTAAGCCCTTAGAACACTTCCCCCTCCCCCCCCAACTCCTCCCTCCTTCCCACCGACAGCGCAGGGAAACAGGGTACAGGGGTTTGGTCCTTCCTCTGTGAGGCCGTGGGCTCCCTCCCACGGGAGACAGTTCTCCGTGAACTTCTCCAGCATGGGCCCACTGTCACAAGCAGCAGCCACACCACACCTGCTGCAGTGTGAGCCCCTCCCACGGGCACACAGTCCTCCCAAAACTGCTGCGCCGTGGGTCTGTCTTCCACAGGGTGCAGTCCGCCAAGTCTGGGAGCAGGGCCCTCTCTCTCTCCACTGGGTGTTTCGCTGGATCACAGCCAGGCATCCACCTGCTCTGGCACGGGCACCTCCCCTCACGGGTGAGGGTGGATCTCTGCATCCCCTGTGGATCCCCAGGGGCTCCTTCACCACAGCCTGCAGAGGAATCTCGGCTCTGGCACCTGGAGCACCTCCTCCCCCACCTTCTCCACTGACCTTGGTGTCTCCATGTTGTTTCCCTCACACGTACTCACCTCCTCCTCTTCTCTGACCAGAAGCCAAAACTGTGACTTTGTTTTGATTTTCTTCTTAAATCTGTTATCCCAGAGGCGTTACCAGCCTCTCTCATTGGCCCAGTTTTGGCCAGCAGCATGTCCATCTTCAGAGCCATCGGGGATTGGCACTGCTGGACATGGTGGAAGCTTCCAGCAGCATCTCACAGGAGCCACCTCTGTGGCCCCCTCACCACCAAAAACAAGGCTGTACAAAAACAGTACAGGAGTCATCGGTGAGAAAAGCTCTGAGTAAAAATTGTTTTGTGCATTTTCTGATTGGTTTAAAAGTGTTGTGGTCTCTGGCACCTGCACATCTCCACATGTCTTGGGGTGACCTTATGATGTGTATCCCCCATCAGAGGATATATTTCTAAATTTGGCCAAACCAGAACACCATAGCAACTGCTGAGTCATCACCGCCGCACGCTCCTATTGGCCAAAGGCTGCTTTGGGGTGGGAGCTGGTGGCCTCCCTCAAACGTGGGACCCCCACAAGCTGCTTATAACCACCAAAACTGGGAGTTATAGCCCTCCCTCAGACACCGGTGGAACCATGGGGTCACCCCAACCCCCCAAAATGAGGCATGGGGCCCACAAGCCATTTATATCCCTGCCCCAGGTTGGTGGAAAGCAGCAGGATCCTCCCCAAAACGGCGTCTCCTCACTGTCAGAAAATGAGGAGGAAGTGTCACCTCAGCTTCCTGAATTAGCGGTGTGATAAACAAGATAGTCCAATCAAAATTAATAAAGAAATAAAATTTATTATGCGGCCGAAATATCAGTCTCAAAAGCCAAGATCGAGAAAAGTAGCACTGAGCCCAGGATCGGAGCTAGTGAACATGCATAGATCTGACCTCTATCACATCAGACCTCCCAAGTTCATGCCAGCTGCCTTGTCCGGGTTATTTTTATACGATTTTTGGGGAGTGTTCAAGTCCAGTCCATTCTTCTCGTTCTTTAACATATTCATTAAGTTCTTCTTTCACAGTGCAAGGCTGGACAAAGGGTCTTCTAGATGTGATGAATTTCCACTCTTCGGTGCTGAATTTGTCTGTCTTTGATTCCTGGAACCCTCAATGGAGTTCCCGGAATGTCCAATTCCTTATCGGCTGAGGTGTAGATACCAGAAGATAGTGATCAAGTCATCATAGTGTTAATGTCCCGGTGATAAGATCCTACCCCACCTGGGGTGGAATCCTCACTTATTGATTACTTCTGTGGTGAAAGAACTTCCTTTTCAACTGCTCCAGTGTTGTAAAATTTTCCTCTCAGCCAGGCTGGTGGAGGGCTTTGAAGCTCTGGCTCTGTATAGTTTTATTACAGTTCATTTTTATACATAACAGCACGAATTACAGACTTCATTTATAACAGCGGGAAAACTCCAAAAGCCATTTCTAGCCCCCAAAATTGTCAGAAAGGAGCAGGACCTTCCCCTAAATGGGCTCCCCGTGTCCCTCCCTGTGGTGCCCACTCCAAGTGTCGGAGCCACATGTCATCCCTTGTCTCCCTGTATCCCCTCCTCAGGATCGGGGGGTACCCAAAAAACCCCTCAGGAACTGGGGATAAACCAAATGCCCTCAGATATGGGGGATACCCAGAAAGGAGATTCCCCCCGGCCTCATCATCCCCAGCCTTCAGCTCTTCATTCCAAACCCCTGCCCCCCTCCCATTGTCCATCCCCCACCATGTACCTCCCACTCCGTCCAGACCCTCTGAATGCCCATCCAGCCCCTCCTGAAGATTTTGAGGGGGCTGTAGGGTCAAGTACTTTTGGAATGTGACTGAGCCATTTGGAGTGGGAACTGAACAGTTTTCAGTGGGATTCGGTGGTTGTGAGGTGACAGATCGAGGCCTCTCATCTTCTGGAGTGCAAAGCAATTGAGAAAACTCTTCCATCTCCCCTCAGAACCCCCAAATCCTCCCAAATATCATCATCCCTGGTGCCTATGGGGATTCAGAAGGATATGGAGACATCCAGCCAGGTGTCTTCCCAACATGGATACAGGGAATGTGGGTCCTTCAGTGAAGGATGAAGTTGGAGCAGCGGACGAAGCTCTTCTGCAGTCAGGGCACTCGCAGGGCTTCACTTACCGGTGCTTCTGTTGGTGTCTGGTCAAGTTAGAGCTCTGTGTGAAGCTCTTGCCACACTTGGGACACTCATAGGGCCTCTCCCCGGTGTGGATGCGCTGGTGGCTGACAAGAATGGAGTTGTATTTGAAGCCCTTCCTGCAGTCGGGACAGCGGAAGGGTCTCTCCTCTGTGTGAATCCGCTGGTGCAGGAGGAGATGGCCGCTGGTCGTAAACCTCTTCCCACACTCAGTACACTCATAGGGCCTCTCCCCAGTGTGGCTCCTCTGGTGGCGGATCAGGCTGGAGCCGTGGCTGAAGCTTTTCCCACATTCCCGACACTCATAGGGCCGTTCCCCAGTGTGGATCATCTGGTGGAGGATCAGGTTGGAGCTCCGGCTGAAGCACTTCCCACACTCCCCACACTTGTAGGGCCTCTCCCCAGTGTGGATCATCTGGTGGCGGATCAGCTCAGAGCTGTCTCTGAAGGTCTTCCCACATTCCCCACACTCGTAGGGCCGTTCTCCAGTGTGGATCATCTGGTGGCGGATCAGGTGAGATCTCCAGCTGAAGCTCTTCCCACATTCCAAGCACTTGTGGGGCTTCTCCCTGGTTTGAAGATGCTCATGAACCACCAGGTCTGAGCTCTGGCTGGATCTCCAGCTGCCTTCCGGGCACACGGTGGGTTTTTCCTCCTCAGAGCACCCTGGGCTGCGTTTGCAGCCCCTCCTCCCGCCGGATCTCTGGGGCTTTTCCTCCCCGTTGGATTCCTGCGCCATGGAGCCGCTCAAAACGGCCTCTTCCACCAGGTTCTGCCGTGGGGATTTGTCCTCCCTGGGCTCTGTCCTCAGCTCCTTGTCTGGGGGAGGAAGGACAAGGAGAGGATGGGATTTGCCTCCGTGCCACAGGGAAGGGGAAGGAGATCCCCCCAGTCCGTCCCCGGCAGGACGGCATCGGCAGCGGGGTTGTCCTGCAGCTGGGGACGATGCTGGGCTGGGAGATGGAGCAGGAGAGAGGGGGAAAGGGGCAGGGACTTCCTCCTCACCTGCCTGGGGGTCCCGGGGCATCTTCCTCTTCCTCACAGCCTCCTCCTCCATCTGGCCAAGGTTTGGGAATGGGAAATCCTGGTTTGGGGAAAAACAAGGGATGAGCATGTTGAATTTGAATGTCCCCCTGCCCAAGTCCATCTCTACAAGTCACCAGGCATCTGGGGTCCAGAAAAACCTCCCAAACACCAACATTCAGCCCTGAAAAAGCCTCACAGGAATTCCACCTCTCTAGTCCCACCACTCTGATGTTGGGGGGTTCCCCCCCGTCCCAGCTGCTGGGGATCACGCTTGTATTGGGGTCCCCCATCTACTTGGTCTCCACCCTCCCCAGGCTGCTGGGAGTCCAGGAATCCAAAAAGCTCCACCTTTGGTGTCCCCACTTAGCGATGCTGGGGGTTATGGGGTCCAAGGGATCCTTCTCCCCTTATTCTCTGCTTCGGGGTGCAGGGGGTCCAAGGAGTCCCCCCTCCCCCTCTCCAGGCTGTTGAGGGTCCCGCGAATGGCGGCGCTCCCCCCTCTCTGGGTTCCCCACTTTGGGGTCCTGGGGGTCACAGGGGTTCGCTCCTCCAGACTGCCGGGGCTCCCCTGCTCCCGGTACTGCCCCTCTCTGCTCTCCCATCTCTGGGGGTCCTCAAGTTCCCCCCTTCGGCTCTCCTGGGGGGTCCCGCAGCCCCCTGGCTCCGGGCTGGAGTTGGCCGTGCCTGACCCGAGCAGACCCAACCCCCACTGCGGGAGGGACCCCACATCCCCCTGCCCGCTGCCAGAGCTCTGCTGGCACCATCACCAGGACCCCCCAAAAACACTTCCTGGGGACCCCCCAATGTCCCTGAAAGGGGCATTTGCTGCTCAGCTTTGGAGTTCTCCATACTCCAAACTTCTCCCCCAAAAAAACCCAACCCAGGGACCCCCAGGATATCTGGGCCAAGCTCCCCCTCCCCGGGCACCTGTGGGATGGGGGGGCGATGCTCCCACGGGTGGGGGGCTGTGAATTCAGAGAGTGCTCGACCTCATGCTTCCTTCTCCTTTTCTTCATCCTCCCTTGTCCCACCTCTTCCTCCTCCTCCCGCTCCTCCTCTCCCATCCCTCCTCCTCCTCCCGCCCCAGCACCAGCCACACCCTGGGTCCCCCGTTCCCGAGCCCCTCGCAGCCCGCGGGAGCAGCGGGGATGGAGCCGGGACAGGTCGGGATGGGCAGCGCGGGGCTCTCGGCTGCTCCCACCCGCTGGGGGCGGGGCAACCCGGCCCGGGGAAAGGAGAGGGAAACTGGGAACATTGGGGGCTGCACATCCAAACTGGGCCTTGCTGGGGACCCTGGGTGGGGACTTGCAGCCCTTGGGGCTCCTCTCGGAGCCTGGAGAGCCGGGAGGGGGAACGCAGAGAGGGCTGGGGGATCTCAGGAGTGGCATCACTGGCAGTCACTGCTTTGTACTGGGGTAACTGGAACCTTACTGGGGACACTGGGTGGGACTGGGAATGACTACAAGCATGCTGAGGCCAACTGGTATGTACTGGGAGTGCCTGTAACCATACTGGGATTGACTTGAACCACAATGAGAACAACCAGGACCATGCTGGGGAGAAATGGGACCATGCTGGGGGCTACTGAGAGCAAGTGGGAGTGACTGGGTCTGAACTGGGGGCAACTGGGCATGACTGGGACAATGCTGGGAGGGACTGGGATCATATGGGGAGAGACAGGGACTATACTAGGGGCAACTGAGTTCATCTGGAACCACACTGGAAGATCATGGGAGGAGCTGTGCCCATGCTGCAGTCATACTGGGATCCTACTGGAACTGGCTGGGATCATACTGGCAGTGACTGGAATAGTACTTAGGTTTTGGAGAGTGACTGCGATCATACTGGAATCAGACTGGGAGTGACTGGAAAGGTGCTGGCCATGACTGGAACCATACTGGAGGTGACTGGGAGCAACAGAGACCATGCTGGGAACAAATGGGATCATATTCGGAGTAACTGGGAACAACTGGGCCCACACTGGCAGTGAGAGGGAGTCACTCTGGGCATGACTGAAATAATACTGGGAGTATCTGGGAGTGACTGGGGACATACTGGGGGTGACTGGATGCAACTGGGATCATACTGGAAGTGGCAGGAAGTGACTGGGATCATACTGGCATTGACAGGGAGCAGTTGGGATCACATTTGGGGCAACTGGGATCATACTGGGAGAGACTGGAACAAGACTGACAGTGACTATGGGTCCTACTAGGATCCTTCTGAGGTAACTAGAACCTTACTGGGCAACTGGGAGTGCCTGGGAATGACTACAAGCATGCTGAGGCCAACTGGGTTATACTGGGAGTGTCTGTAACCATAGTGGGGCTTACTGGAAACACACTGGGAACAGCTGGGACCATGCTGGGGATAACTGGGACCATGCTGGAGACACCTGGGAGCAACTGGATCTATGCTGAGGGCAACTGGGCGTGACTGGGACTATTCTAGGGGCAACTGGGATCATACTGGGAGGAACCGGGAACACCTGGAACTATGCTGGGGGCAAGTGGGATCATACTGGAATTACGGTGGGAGCAGCAGGGTGAGACTGGGATCATACTGAGCGTGACTGGAATCATCCTGGGATTGACTGGGAATGGCTGTGAGCAACTGGAATCATGCTGAAAGCAACTGGGAAGAAGTGGGAAGGACTGGGAGCATGCTGGGGGTGACTGGGATATACTGGGAAAGACAGGGAGTCACGGGGATCATACTGGAGGCTACTGGCACTGGCAGGCAACAACTGGGAGCACACTGGGGGCCACTGGCATCATACTGGGATTATAATGGGTGTCAATGGACCCTGACTGGGCGTTACTGGGAGCTACCAGGCTCATGCTGAGAACCTACTGGGGATACACTGGGATCAGACTGGGAGCAACTGGGAATGATAGGATGCATGCTGGTGACAACTGGGATGTACTGGCAGTGACTGGGATAAAACTGGGGGCAACTGAACCATGCTGAGGTAACTGGGAGTGCCTGGGAATGACCACGAGAATGTTCAGGGCAACTGGGATATACTGGGAGTGTCTGAGATCATGCGGTTAGTGACTGGGACCACACTGGGAGCAACTGGGAATGTGCTGGGGGAAACTGGGACCACACTGGGGGCAAGTGTGAGTGACTGGGGCTCTGCTGGGAGAGACTGGCATCATACTGGCAGTGACTGGGACTACGCTAGGGGCAGCTGGGAGAACTGGGAACACACTGGACAAAAGTGGGATGAACTGGGAGCAACTGGGACCATGCTGGGGAAAAATTGCATCATAACGGGGAATGATTGGGAGTGACTGGGTTCATACTGGGAGCAACAGAGATCCTACAGGGAGTGAGGGGAAGTGACCAGGATCATACCGGGACTGACTGCGCTCATACTGGGACTGATGAGGAAACTGGAACCACTCGGAGGGGGAACTGGGCTCATACTGGGAGCAGGCATTTCCCGGCCCCGGGACCCCTGAGCCCCTTTCCCGGCCGTGCCGCCCCTGCAGCCCCCAGACCCCCCCGCCGGGGTCCCGCCAATCCCAGGGGTCCCCCCTCTCGGGCTCCCCGCTTTGGGCTTCTGGGGCTCTCCTCTCTCTGGGGTCCCGCTTACGGAAGCCGGGGCTCCCGGGGGTCCCCAAAACCGGTGTCCCCCCGCCCCCGCGCGCTCCCCACGGGGCCCCGGCAGAGCTCGGAGGGCCCGGCCCGGGAAGCCCAACCCCCACCGCGGGGGGACCCGCATCCCCCCGCCCCCGCCGGGGCTCTGCCGCCACCGCCACCGGCACCCCCAAAAACACCTCCCGGGACCCCACGATGTCCCCCCGAGGGCATCTGCGGCTCGGCTTTGGAGTCCCGCAAGCTCCAAACATCCCCCCAAAAAACCCCAAACCCAGGGACACCCCGGGACATTTGGGGCGAGCTCCCCCTCCCCGGGCACCTGCGGGACGGGGGGCGATGGTCCCGGGGGGCTGCGAGTTCAGGGAGCGCTGGAGCCGAGCGCTTCCTCCTCTCCTCCAGCTTCCCGCTGCCGCTCCGCCTCTTCCTCCTCCTCCTCCTCCTCCTCCTCCCGCCTCTCCCCAATCCCACCTCCGCCTCCTCCTCCTCCCCTTCCCCCTCCCCCGTTCCCGAGCCCCTCGCAGCCCGCGGGAGCAGCGGGGATGGAGCCGGGACAGGTCGGGATGGGCAGCGCGGGGCTCTCGGCTGCTCCCACCCGCTGGGGGCGGGGCAACCCGGCCCGGGGAAAGGAGAGGGAAACTGGGAACATTGGGGGCTGCACATCCAAACTGGGCCTTGCTGGGGACCCTGGGTGGGGACTTGCAGCCCTTGGGGCTCCTCTCGGAGCCTGGAGAGCCGGGAGGGGGAACGCAGAGAGGGCTGGGGGATCCCAGGAGTGGCACCACTGGCAGTCACTGCTTTGTACTGGGATCGTACTGACATCGTACTGGCAGTGTCTGGGCTGTACTGGGATCGTACTGACATCATACTGGGAGCAGCTGGGCCCATGCCAGGGGAGTCTGCAATCACACTGAGGGAGACTGGAATCATACTGGGATCATACTGGGACACCTGCGGGGGACAATTGAGACCATGCTGGGAGCAAATGGGATACAGTGGGAGTGACTGGAATCATGCTGAGGGTGACTGGGAGCAGCTGGGAGCAACTGGGATCATGCTAGGAGCAACTGGGAGTGACTGGGTGCATGCTGGGGGTGATTGGAAGCAACTGGGCTTCTGCTGTGATGAACTGGGATAATGCTGGAGGTGACTGGGATCAGACTGGCAGTGAGTGCGACTACACTGAGGCTGACTGGGAGGGGTTGTGAGCAAATGGGATCATGCTGGAAGTTACTGGGAGGAATTTGGAGTGACTGGGAAACACAGCATGCATACCATCCCCCATATGGGGGTGACTGGGAGCAACTGGGAGCATATGGCATCATACTGGGACTGACTTGGTTGATCTAGGAAGCAACTGGAACCATGGTGGAGGCAACTGGGCCCATACTGGGAGTGATTGGAAATAACTGGGATTATACTGGGACCATACTGGGACCATACTGGGAGTGCTGGCATATGACTGGGATCATGCTGGAAGTTACTGGGAGGAATTTGGAGTGACTGGGAGTGACTGGAAAAAAAGTGAGGGTGAAAGAGAGCCACTGGAACCTGTGGGGGGCAACTGGTTCATACTGGCAGTAACTGGGAGCACAGTGGGTTCATACTTGGATCCTATTGGGCGTGACTGGACTAATACTGGGAGTATCTGAGAGTGACTGGGAAACACAGCATGCATACCATCCCCCATATGGGGGTGACTGGGAGCAACTGGGAGCATATGGCATCATACTGGGACTGACTTGGTTGATCTAGGAAGCAACTGGAACCATGGTGGAGGCAACTGGGCCCATACTGGGAGTGATTGGAAATAACTGGGATTATACTGGGACCATACTGGGACCATACTGGGAGTGCTGGCATATGACTGGGAGGTGACTGGGATCATTTTGGTGTTGAAATGGAGCAACTGGGATCACACTTTCGGCTACTGGGAGTAACTGAGAGAAATTGGGATCATGCTGCAAGCAAACTGGAGTAACTGGGAAGGACTGGATGCATGCTGGAGGCAATTGAGATATACAGGGCGTGACTGGTATGATACTGGGATAATAAACAACCTCACTGGGACCACTGGGAGTGTCTGGGAATGACTATGGACATGTTGAGGGCAACTGGGATATACTGGGAGTGTGTGTAACCATACTGGGGGTGGCTGGGAACACACTGGGAGCAACTGGGATTAACTGGGATTTACAGAGCCTTCCCTGGGACAGCTGGAAGTGATCCCCCCGTTCCCCCGCCCTCCCTCGGGCACTGCCGCATCTCCCGACCTGCGCCACCGGGATCTGCCCGGAGCAGCGCGATGGCTCCAGCGCTGGGGCTGGGGGCTCCTGGGGTGGCGAGGGGGGAGTGGGACCCAGGCACCCCCTGGGACCCCCCTGAACCGCCATTCCTGGGAACGGGACCCCCATAACCCCCATTCCCGGGAATGGGACCCGCCTGAACCGCCATTCTGAGGGCCCCTGGCATCCCCTTTCCTGGGCACAGGATTCCCTGGACACCCCATCCCACCTCTCCCAGTCCCTGCACTCCCTTTCCTTGACTCTGAGCCCCTGAACCTCCTTCCCAGCTCTCCCAGCTCTTCAAGTCTCTCCTCTCCTTGACCTGTGGACCCCCTTGGATCCCCAAACTCCCACCCCCCCAGATCTCTGTGTCCCCCCAGTTCTCCACTCCCTGCAGTACCTGGAAGTGGCGCTGTCAAAGCCTGGCCTGGGGTCCCCCAGTCCCTGATCACGGGGACGTGGACGGGACCCCCTCCGAGCACTGCCACAGCGAGCGGGGCCGGATGGAGCTGCAGGCACGGGGATGGGAGCGGGAGCCGAGCAAGGATACTGGGACAGCCAGACCCGGGATACTGGGACAGCCAGACCCGGGATACTGGGACAGCCAGACCCGGGATTTTGGGACAGCCAGACCCGGGATATTGGGATAGCCAGACCCGGCTCAAGGAGAGGAACCGGCACGTGGCTGACAGTGACCTGGAGACAGAGCCAGTACAACATGAGCGGGGGGACGGGGGGGAGCCGGGGGCTGGGCTGGGATCTGTGGGAATGGGGTGGATCTCTAGGGGTGGGATCTGTGGGAGTGGGATGGGATCTGTGTGCCTGGCATAGGAATCCAGGGAGCTGCAAGGGGCTCCGTGGGGCTGGGACACGACTCCATGGGTCCGTTCTCTCCTCGTTCCCAGGTCTCCCCACAGTGCAGGTGGTTTCCAGCTGTGACCTCCTGTCCAATGGAGTGTCCATGGATCCCACCGGCACAGCTACGATGGGTGGGATTTCATCTCCTTCCAGCTGGGATCCGGGAGCTTTGCAGTGTCTGACGGTGCCACCTGGATCCCCCAGAGGTGCTGGGAATCCAAAGGGATCCTGCCAGAGCAGATGAAGCATTACCTGGGACACACCTGTGTGGAAGAGCTCCCAGAATACATTGGATGTGGTCGGGAGGCTCTGGAGCACAAAGGTGGGTGTGGAGGGGAATTCCTATGGGAATGTGGGATTCAGGAAGGGTGGACTTGGGAATTCAGGAATTCCCATGGAATTTCCATGGATGGATCTCACTCACATCCCAGTCAGGTGGGAATTCCATGGACGGATCTCCCCCCCAGCCCACTGCCATGGGAATTCCATGGGGAAATGACTGGAATTTATGTCCAATCAAATCCCTGCTGCAATTCAGTGGGACATAAATCCCAATCTTTTCCCCAGGCCGGGTCTGTGGTGCCCGTGGCAGCGCCAGGGGAGTGCCCTCTCCCTGCCCGAAGCCGAGCTCGGGCCTTTCCTTCGGTGTTCTCTGCCCTGCCCGGGGCAGGAGGGCACTGACAGAGCAGCTTTGGTGGCACCGGGCACCGGCCGGGCTCCGGCCACTGCAGGTGGCTCCGTGGGAATGTCCGGCACCAAAGCTTCAAGCGAACAACAGCTCCTGGAGGGGATTCTGCCCCCTCTGCCTGTCCTGGGAGCCCAAGGGCAACGCCCCGGGCACAACAGCCCAGAGTGCTGGAGCACAGTGTCCCTGGGCCAGGCCGTGTTCCCGGGCTGTCCCGTGTCCCTCGGCTGTCCCCTGTCCCTCGGCTGTCCCGTGTCCCTCGGCTCCCTGGGGCCGGGGGTGACAGCAGGACCCAGGGCAGCCCTGGGGGTGGAACAACCCTGAGCCCCAGCTGGGCCAGTGTCGCTGTTATTCGCAGAAAGACAGTGAAAATCACGACGTAAGTCCAGGTCAGACTTGTGTGGCCGAAGTGGCCTCATTTAATCACCCGTACCTTTTATAGCATGGTTCGCAAAGAGAAATTACATGATTGGCCCATTGACCCGCCACCTCTCAAGGTGATAGGTTGAGCAGTAATGCACCCATTTCCAAATATTATTCTTAAAGAAGGAAAATAATTTTCACAGTTCTCAAAACAACCTGCAGGTGTAGAAATGGTTTACATTCTCTCAAACTGTTGTCCATCCAGTTCACATGAGAACGAAAGCTTTCACAGAGAAGCTGTGAGAAGCTGGATTTCTCTAACCGCTTTCTTATGAGAAAGAAAAGTTCACAGGAAAATTCCTCTGTCAGCCCTTGCTAGCATCCACAAAACAGTTCCCCCAGTTCCCCCCAGGGGGGCCCAGGTCACTCCCAGCATGGGCCCTGTGGCTCCCAGTCACCCCAGTATGGTCCCAGCTCACTCCCCAGTATGATCCCAGTCATTTTCAGTTATACTCAGTATGATCCCAGTATGACCCTGGTCACTCCCACTATGATCCCTGCATGGTCCCAGGTGTTCCCATTCACCCTTAGTATAGTTCCCAGCACTCCCAGTACAGTCCCAGTTTCTCCCAGAATGATCCCAGTCATTCCCACTGTGGCTCCAGTCCTCCCCAGTATGATTCCAGTATGAACCCAGTCACCCTCAGTACGATGCTATTTACTCCCAGCATAGTCCCAGTAATTCCCAGTATGATCCCAGTCACTCCCAGATACTCCCAGTATTATTCCAGTAACTTCCTTTATGGTTCCTCTATGATCCCAGTCACTCCCCGTCTCTCCCAGTGTCTCCCAGTAGCTTCCAGCATGATTCCAGTCACTCCCTGTATATCCCAGTTGCCCTCAGGATGCTCCTAGTCACTTCCAGTATGATCCCAGTATGACCCCAATCACCCTCAGTGTAGACTCAATTGCTCCCAATATGATCCCAGTTGTCCCCAGCACGGTCCCATTTCCTCCCAGTGTGATCCCTGTATCTCCCAGTTGCCTCTAGCATAGACCCAGTCACTCCCAGCATGATCCTACTCTGATGCCATGATGATCCCAGTTGTCACCCGCATGCTCCTAGTTGCTCCCAGTTCCTCCCAGTCTGATCCCAATTGCTCTCAGTTGCCCCTAGCACAGAGCCAGTCATTCCACATATTCCCCAGTATGTGTCCAGTAGGATCCCAGTCTCCCCCAGCATGGTCCCAGTCAATCCCAGTTGCTCCCAGTGTAGACCCAGTCACCCCCAGTGTGGTTACAGACACTCCCAGTATAGCCCAGTTGCCCTCAGCTTGCTCATAGTCATTCCCGGTCACAGCCACTTGCCCCAGTAAGGTTCCAGTTCCCTCCAGCATGATCCCAGTCACTTCCAGTCTCTCCCAATATATCCCGGTTGCCTCCAGCATGCACCCCATCACTCCCATGTACCGCCAGTTGCTTCCAGCATGCTCCCAATTGCTCCCAGTAGCCCTCAGTGTGGTCCCACTTACTCCCAGTATGACCCCTGTTGCCCCAGTTCTGGTCACACTTTGTCCTGGTCCTGCTGTATCCCAGTGTCCCAGCCTCTCCCAGTCCATCCCAGCCTGTCCCACTTCATCCCAGTCCCTTCCTGGCAGCCGCACACGTTTCCTGGATCCTGCCAACCTGCCCCCGGAGCTGCCACCGGACGCCCCCCAAGATGCTGATGGGGGTCGGGGGCTTCGTGTTGGGCTTCATACTCCTGGGCTGGGACTCGGCCTCCACCTGTGGGAGGAGGTGACAGGGGTCCCCAGGAGTCATGTCCCCCCTTGAGCATGTGAGCCCCTCCCGGGATTCCCCCCATCCTGGGGTCACCCCCTTTTCTCTCCCCTAGAGCTCCTGACCCAGCTCCTGCTCCCCCCTGGGAGGGGGTTTTGGGGAGCCTCCCTTTTCCTTGGGGCCCCCCTTGAATCCCTATTTCTGGGCATTGGGACCCCTCTGCACCCCCTTTCCCAGGTATCCTCCTCTCCCAGCCCCTGGATCCCCTGTTTCCTTGACCCCGGGGACCCCCGGACCCCCATTCCCAGCCATCCCGTGGCACCTCAGCCCCAGGCCTCCCTTTCCTGGGAAACCCGAACTGGGCACGGGGCTCTGCAGCCGCTCTGGGATTTATTGTCACCCAAAGGAAAGCGACAGGAGAGGAGAGAGGAAGAGAAGGAGATTGGGAGTCAGGGATCGGGGTCACAGCGCCCAGTCCTGCCCCGCCGGGGCTGGGGCCCCGCAGCCACAGGACAAAATGGATCCGCGGCTCCCGGTGCTTGCCCCGCTTCGGGCCGAACCCAGCGGGTTCCAGGCAGAGTTTGGCCACAGGGCCCAGGAGTTCAGCCCAGCCCGGCCCAGGGGTCCCACAGTGCACAGCCAAGGAGGGTCCCAAAGGGGTCACAGGAAGATCCAGGCAGGTCCCAGGAGGGTATCCAGGTGAATTCCCTGGAATTCCTGAGCACCAGACCCCCCTGAACTTCCATTTCCCATCACTAGAACACCATGCACCCTCATTCTCATGAAGCCCCTTGAGCCCCCCATTCCTGGGTACTGGGACCCCTCTGCACCTCCCTCCCCAGCACTAGGACCCAACTGTACTCCTGTATCTGGCACTGCAACCCCCCTGAACCTCTATTTTGAGGCACCCAGACCCCCTTTAACCCAGATTCCCAGGAACTTCCCTGAACCCCTATTCCCTGCCATGGGAAACCCCCTGATCCACCATTCCTGGGCCTCGGAACCCTCTTGAAACTCCAATTCCTGGCCAGCAGTGAGACCACCTGACCCCCCATTACCGGCAGTGGGACCCCTGTGCAGCCCATGGGTCTGAACCCCCCATTCTCAGGCATGAGGAACCCCCTGCACCTCCATTCCCAGCTCCAGGACGCTCCTGAACCCCCTTATCCTGCACCAATAACCCCCTGTACCCCCTTTCCTGGCCATCTCGCCTCTCTCAGCCCAAAGACCCCCCCTTTTCCTTGACCCAGGGACCCCCTAGAGTCCCATTCCTGCATTTCCAGCACCCAGACCCCGCTTTGCTCAACACCGAGGGCCCCTGGACATCCCTTTGCTGGGCACAAGGACACCCTGGATCTCCCATCCCGCCTCTCAGAGCCTTTGCAACATCCCCATTCCGTGACCCTTCCCGGCTCTCCCAGTTCCGCTTCCTTGACCCTTGGACACCGCCAGACTCCGCCAATCTCAGTCATCCCAGTTCTCCACTCCCTGCGCTTCCTGCAGGGGGGTACCAGGGGGTTCGTAAGGTTCCCTGCGGGGGTCCCAGGAGAGATCCAGGGGAATTCCCAGGAAATGTCCCCTGTCCCTGCCTCCCGCGGTCCCTCGGTCACTTTCCCGTTTCCCAGCCTGCACCACCGGGATCTGCCCGGAGACCGGTGATTGCCCCCGGCACCGGGACCCTGCTGAATCGCAGTTCCTGGGCACCGGCACCTGTCTGAGCCCCCATTCCTCAGTACCGGGACCCCCCTGCACCCCCTTATCCAGCACCGGGACACCCCTGCAAACCCTTTTCCCGGCCATCCCGTCTCTCCCGGCCCACAGACGTCCTTTTCCTTGACTTTGAGCCTCCCGGGACCCCCCATTCCTGGCTTTTCCAGCTCCCAGCCTCCTACTTCCTCAACACTGGAGACCCGTGTACCCCCCTTTCCTGGTCAGAGGAACCGCCTGGACCCCCATCCCGCCGCTCCACGTGCCTTCACTCCCTTTTCCTTGACTCTGTGACTCCCCTGAACCCTCATTCCTGGGAATGCGGACCCCCTGCATCCCGTTATCCGGGACTGGGACCCCCGCCTGCACCCCCTTCACGTGCTCTGGGACTCACATGCAACCCCTTATTCGGCACCGGGACGCCACTGCACCCGCATTCCTGTGCACAGAGAGCCCCCTACACCCCCTTATCGTGCACCAACACACCCTTGCATCCCCTTCTCAGGCATCCCGCTTTTCCCAGCTCCCAGACCCAGTTTTCCTTGACCGTTGGATCCCTCAGACCTCCGAAATTTCCGTGTGCCCCCAGTTCTCCACTTCCGGCGCTTCCTGAAGGGGGATCCCAGGGGCTCCCGGAGAGCCCCAGGGGTCCCAGAGGGGTTTAGAGGGGTCGCAGCGGGGATCCAGCGGGATCCAGACGAATTCCCAGGAACTACGCTTGTCCCCAGCCCCCGCGCCCCCTTGGTCGTTCGCTTCTCCGTCTCCCGACCTGCGCTTCTGGGGTCCGCCCGGCGGCCGGTGACGTCACGAGCGCTCCGCGCTGCCATTGGCGGGCAGGAAAGAGCGGCGCCAATGGCGGGGCCGGAGGCGGCTCTGGGGGCGGGGCCCAGCGGAGCAGCGCGATGGCTCCAGCGCTGGGGCCGGGGGCGCTCCTGGGGGATTCGGGGGGGGGGCGACGAGAGGTGAGGGGGACCCCCGGCACTGGGACCCCCTGAACCGCAATTGCCGGGCACCGGGACGCCCCTGAACCTCCATTTCCGGGCACTAAAACACCCTGCACCCTCATTCCCTGGCACAGGAAACCCCCCTGAATCCCCATTCCTGGGTACTGTGACCCCCCTGCAACCCTTCCCCCGCACCGGGAGCCCCCTGTCCCCCTTATCGGGCATCGAGATCCCCATGAACATCCATTCCTGGGCACGGAGATCCCGCTGAATCGCCAGTCCCGGGCACTGGCATTCACAGAACCCCATTCCTGGGCACGGGGACTCCCCTGCCCCCGTTCTCCTGCACCGGGACCCTCTGAATCACCATTCCTCTGCACCAGGATCCCCCTGAACCCCCATATCCAGCACTGGGACACCCCTGCGCCCCATTATCCTGCATCAATACCCCCCTACACCCCCTTTCCCGGCCATCACACCTCTCCCAGCCCACAGACCCCCCTTTTCCTCGACTTTGAAACTCCCTGGACCCCCATTCCTGCCTTTCCCAGCACCCAGACCCCACTTTCCTCAACACCGGGGACCCTTGGAAACCCCTTTCCTGGGCATAGGGACCCCCTGGACCCCCCCACCCCGCCTTTCTTAGTCCCTGCACTCCCCTTTCCTTGAGACTTAGACCCTTCCCTTCTCCCAGTTCCTCTTCCTGACCCTTGGACCTCCAAGACCCTGGCAGTCTCTGCGTCCCCCCAGTTCTCCACTCCCTGCACTTCCTGCAGGGGGTCCCAGGGGGTCCAGAATGCTACCTGCAGGGGGTCACAGAGTGTCCCAGGGGGGATCCAGGGAAATTCCCAGGACTTCCCCCTGTCCCTGCCCCCCACCCTCTGTGCTCCCTCAGTCACTTTCGTGTCTCTCAACCTGCACCACTGGGATCTGCCCGGCGATTGGTCACTGCCCCCCGGCACCAGGGCCCTGCTGAACTGCAATTCCTGGGCACCAGGATCCCCCTTTATTTCCATTTCTGTTTCCTTTCAGCCCTTATCCGGTCTTGTCACCCTTGTGAACCCCCTTCCCTGGCATGGGGACCTCCCTGGGCTCCCTTATTCTCCACCAATAACTCCCTACAACCCCTTTCTCGGCCATCGTGCCTCTCTGTTATGATCCGGTTTAAACCCAGAAAAGCAAAGCAGGCTAAGTCTCTGTGCACAAACCAGAAAGAACTTAGAAGGTTCAAAATATTCCCAGAAACGAGATTAAAACAAAACGAGGTTAGATGTTGATGCCAAAAAATTGATGTGTTTTATTTAATAGTAAAAAAGGCAAAGAGAAGGAAAGAGAAAAGAAAGAAAGAAATAGAAAAAGAAGTGTGCGTGGGGGAGTGGAGGGACAAGGAGAGGTGACAGGGGTTAGGTGGAAGCATATCACCCATCCGAGGGTCCCAACGGCATCTTGTTGCTGCCCTCCATCTGGTCTGCTGGTGGTCAGGGTCCCCCGTCGCTGCCGTGGCCACGCCACCACACCACATGCCAAAGAGTACAGAATCCTGTGGATTAATACACGCTTTGGGCCAGGTGGGAACGCCCACGTGCCTCTCTTGCAGGGGCCAGCTTGACACTGTCCCTTGCAACACTGAGGGTCTGTTGCATCATCTCTGGTGCAGGGTCTGGGGACCCCTTTGAGGGGGGCCCCTGTGATGGGCCATGTCCCCCCCTTTTGCTGTGGATAAGCTTTGCCCCCCTACCCCCCACCCCAGTGAGGACTCCTCAGCTGGGCTCCTCTGCACAGTGGAGGATGGGCAGTCACTGCGCCTCTGACCACAGGCATTTCCAAGACACCCAAAGCCTCTCCTCCCCCCGCCCTTTGGTGGAGGATCTGTGAGAGCCTGGCAGCTGATAGCCCTGGGCCTGTGGTCTCCACCTTTGGAGGTGTTAAGCCTGTGCTCCATGAAATGTCCCCAGCCCGGAGTTGTTACTTTATCTTATCTTCATCAGCGAGCGGTGTAAGGCCTCAGTCAGGGCCCCATTCAGGGTGGGATTGTCTTCTCTGCAGCTTTTGTAATACAGTTTTAAAAGTCCTTCATGAAAATGTTTAAGTTATAAACTATATTTCAGTCTCTGACACTCTCTCAGACCCCAACCATGGCCTTTTCCTTGACCTGGGGATCCCCTGGCACCTGGACCACCCTGAGTCCCCATTCCTGCACAGTGGGAACCACCTGCACCCCGTTATCTGGCACCCCCAAACCTTACATTTCTCAGCACTGGGACCCCCCTACAACCCCTTATCCAGCACGGCGAAACCCCTGCAATCCCTTCCCCAGCCATCCCCCCTCTCCCAGCCTCTGGATCCCTCCTTTTCCTTGACCGTGTGACCCCCTTGAACCTTCCTTCTATAGGACCAGGAGCCCCCTGAACTGCCTTATCTAGCACAAGGACCCCACTACACCCCCTCATCCAGCACTAATACCGCCTTGTGCCCCCTTTGCCAGCCATCCTGCCTCTCCCAGACCCCCCTTTTCCTTGACCCTGGGATCCCCTGGAGCTCCATTCCTGCCCTTTCCCACCCCCATATCCCTCTTTCCTTAACACTGAGGAGCCCCATGGCCCCCATTTCCACCCATTCTGGATCTCTCCACCACGTGATACCCCTTTTCCCAACACCGGTGTGCCCTGGACCCCTCTTTTGTTAAGGTTTGCCAATTTTGCTGCAGGCTTCTATCATTTGTGATAAAGTAGGTTCTTGTTCAGGTAGGCTTCGAATAACTTTTCTACATTCTTCATTGGCATTCGCATATGCAAGGTTGCAAAGCAAGAGTGGTCGGGTTTCATCATCCTCACACTGCCTTTCCAAGGCTTGTGTCAGGCGATCGATGAATGCTGTATAGGGCTCTAATGGCCCCTGCTTTACTGATGTGTAAGTCCCTTCTGGGCTCCCCACCGGCTGTGTCAACAAAAAAGCTTTGCAGGCTGCTTTTTTTATGTCCCCTAACACTACTTTCGGTAAATCTATTTGTTCTTCAGGCTTATCATTGGGGGGGTCGCTTGGTAGCTGGGCTATTTTAAGTGCTGCATGAGGACCTCCCGCATGTGTTGCATTTTTTTGATTCAAGAATTTCCTCCATTTCATGTCCCATAGGATGTATTGTGATTCTGTTAAAATTGATGAAGCAATGTATCTGCAATCAAGAGGTATTAAATCTGCATTATCAATTACTGCTTTTAGCAGCTGTTTAAAATATGGTGAGCCTATCCCATTTTCTCGAATCGCTCTTCTCAAATCCTTGATATCATCATGGTCTACCTTCACCCATCTTGGTTCGGCATTCCCTTGGCCATATCTGACTGGCAAAGCTAGAAGTGGCTCTTGGGCTAAATCAAAATCTTTTTCCTTTAGTGCCTTTCATCTAACTTCTGCCCAGTCTGTTGTCACTGGCTTTTGACTTTCCCTCAGACGGTGTCTTGATTGAAGGAGAGATAGGTTTTCTTCTTCACCAGAAGCAGAACAATCATTGTCCATTCTTCTGTGTTTATTATTCCAGCAGCTGTTTCTTTCTGGTCCATCTCCGCCCTTTCTGTGCAATAGAATGGGTTCCGAGGCAGGCTGTATCTGTGTCTGTGTATTGTCAAGTATTTGAGGGTGCAATAACAGAAGCAGCCACAGGTGGCGCTGTAGCTGGAGGGTGAGCTACAAGGTCGCATGATGGTGTAGCCATTGTTTACGGAAGTGACGAGGCGCCGCCATGTTGTTGTAGTTCTTCAGGACAGCATGGTTAAAGTTTTGTGGTGAAGTTGTCTTTCGGCCTGACACCGGCCCGAGCAAAGGAGGTTTGATCCGCATTAGGAGCCATGGGCGGAGGACTGCAGTCAGGGTGGTCCTGCCACCGGCTGGCCGGCGCAGGCGGCGGCCGCACGGATGACGGCGAAGCGAAGGCGGGTGCCGAGCGCTGCTCCGGTACGGACCCCGCAGCAGGTCCGCATGGGACAGAAGGTGCGAGCTGCGGAGGCTGAGGCTCTGCCCGAGCCACGCCAGGCGGGAAGAAAGCCGCAAAAGGCAACAGCGGAGACCCTGCTCAAACCGCACCGCTCGAAGTGGAAGACGCGACTTGCAGCGGCAGAGTCTGCCCGAGCCGCACCGGGCGTGGGGAAAGCCGTGCCCGGCAGCTGAGAGGAGCCTGCCCGCGCCACACCGCATGGGGGAGGAGGTGCCGAATGCAGCAGCGGAGTCTCCCTGCGCCGCGGCGAGCGGGGGGCAGACGCGAACGGCAGCAGCAGAGAGCCTGCCTGAGCCGCGTCCGGCGCCTGGATCGGGCTGCGGGATCGACTCAGCCGTAGAGGCAAAAGGAAAAACCTTTTCAGAAAAGGAAGGGAGAACCCCTCCTGTTTTCACGGCTCGGGAGGGGGATGGGAAACCTGGTGACAAAGTAAGGGCAGCGCCTGCAGGAAGCTGCTCCGTTGCCCGTAGCGACGGGGCGGAGTTTGCAGCGTCTGGGGGCAGGGGGGGCCAGTTGGCGACCTCCAAAGCGTCCACAGGGATGCCGCCTGCGTCGCTCCGGGGAACGTGCGGAGGCACTGGGGCTGCACACGATGCTGTTTGAACTAGCTGTGCAAGCCGAGAACACGGCTGTGCCCTGTCCTCTGGTCCCCAGTGTTCACGCGGTTGCTGGCTAGGAGCAGTGAAAGAATGCAGAGGTTTCGGGGTAGGGCCACCTTGGCTCGGGTCGCTGCCTCCCAATTCGCGCGCATTTGTGTCTCCTGTATTTGCTATGTCTGGCTGAGAGCCCTCTCCACCCGCGTTAATGTCTAGCTGCGATACAGAATTTGAAACTGGAGTTTGCAATATTTCGTTATCAGACTCTACTGCAGGGACTGTAATTATGAATTTAGAGAAGGGATTATTCAATATTTCAACAATTATTCGCCATATGGGCAATGTATTTGACACAGATTTATTTCCACGGGTGGAATAATCAAATAATTTTATACCAATTTGGTCCCATAATTTTTTATTTAATGCAGAGCCTGCTTTAACTTCTGGGAAGTTTTTTTGAGGATATATTAAAAGATCTTTCAAATCTTTGCTTGGGACCTCATAATCATTACATATTAATAAATACTTTAGATGTTCATAAATCTGCCTCTGCTCTTTTATATATTGTTCCCCATCTAGATTACTTCAAAGGATGCTTACCTTAACCCCTGTAAGGCAAGCTTCAGCGTGTCTCTTTCCGATTTGTCCTGCGACTTGGGATTTATGCTTTGTTTCAGCATTCAGTAGAGCACACGTCACCTTTAGTTTCAAGGTCCACTTGTTCCTGGGATTTTTCTGTTTCTTCCAAACAGCCTTTTTCTTCCTACTTTGAAGGTGCTTCAACCAGAAAGTATTTAAAGTCCTTCCCCCTTAAAATAGAGGCACCATTTGTTGAGCTTTTGACAGAGTACCCTTCCTTCTCGGACCAGGGTAAAAGAGCAGAGGAGGCTGCTGTTCTACTAAGTTCTTTATTTCATAGTCTCACAGCTTTCTTGAAGGCAGAGATCAAAGGGGGTTACATGATAAAGGCAAGCAGCAACAGCAGGCAAAACACAGCTTCTTCTATATGTTCTATATGCTCCATATACTCTATATGCTCTATACACTATACACTATATTTTTTCTTACAGAAGTGTGGATTATATTTGTTAACTGACCAATAAGATTAACACACGATTCTCGTTTTCCTTTTCTTAACCTATCCTGATCTAATTCTAAGTTGTAAGCCTTACACAAGTGTTACATAGGTATTACACAGATTTGCATGTACAGTTTCTATCAGTTCTTATTGTTTATGTGAACACTCTATCTAAAAAATGTGAACAGTATAATTGTATCTATGTTTTGCCTAAAGAATTCTGTGAAAAGGTAAAACTGCTGCAGCAAGAACTGTGTTTAAGGTCTCTGCTACAGCTTTTTAATGTTTAAAAGCATATATTTCTACTTAGCATATATTTCTACTAAAAGTTAAAAATCTGTATCTCTATTTCATTTTGGTGTGGCTTCATGGATCTCAGCTTGTCCAAAGGTTTTAATTCAACCCCCGTGCTTTGGCTTCCCTCTGGGCCTGAGTCCAGAGGAGCCTTCACTCCACCACAGCCCCAGATTGCTCCAGGGAAGCTGACCTTGATCCATTTTTGCTTTTGCAGTGAATCTGCATCTTCCAGGATCTCCCTGAGACTCCTCCCAGGCATCTCCTGCAGTCTGTGACACACAGAGCTCTGAGGAGCTGAGATCCCGGGTAGCAGCCCCAGAGGGCTCCAGGGAAGCTGCTCGAGGGGATTTTGTGCTGGGAAAGAGGGAGCTGTGCAGGCCTGGAGGAGCCCAGGGGCAGCTGCTCTGTGCTGCCTGAGGAGCAGCTGAATGTGCCTCTTCTTGTGCCGGGGCTGCGTCTTTGTGCGCCGCTGGGCACGCTGAGGAGCAGCTGAATGTGCCTCTGGCTGCAGGCTCTGTGTGCGGGCTGCTGCTGGACACAGAGGCCGCCTTGGCCTCCTGGTGCGGGGCGGGCGCAGGGCTGGGCAGTGCCCCTGGTGCTGCCGAGCGCCGGGCAGGGCTGGCTGGGGCTGTGGCACTGGCCGGGCTGCCCAGCTGCAAGGGCCGGCCAGGACAGCAGCTGCCCCACTGCGGCCCTTGTCCCCGCCAGGGCCCCCAGGCCAGGCTGCGATGGCTCCCGCTGCTGCTGGAGCTGCGGGGCTGCGGGGCCAGGGTGGCCCATCCCTCTCCCCATGGAGGGACGAGGCCTGGCCCTGGCTGCCCTGAGGCTGCCGCTGCTGCAGCTGTGGCCGGACCAGGAGGAAGAAGAGGAGGAGGAAGAGGAGGCGGTGTGGGATGGAGGCGCTGCCTTGGCCCAGTGCTGCGGAGCCCTGGCACTGTCCCAGCAGCGGCCTCTCCCTCCCGGCCCGGCCCTCAGCTGGTGCCGCCCTTGGGGCGCTGGGCCTTGGGCTTCCTCTTCTCCAGGGGCATCTCCTGCCTCCCGCCCGCCCAGAGTGTCCCGGGGAGCTGCTGCCTCCTGAGCCAGGGGCTCTGCTCTGCTGCCCCAGGCACCCTGGGGCTCCTGAAACACCCCACGGGCAGGGCGGGGCCCAGAGGGTCACAATGTCCCCTTGCTTCCATGGGGCCTCGCAGTGTCACAGTGCTCCCTGCGCACCCTGAGGCCCCACTTCAGCCAGCCCAGGCCATTGCCACGCTTCCAGTCATTCCCAGCATGATCCCCGTGACTCCCAGTGAATCAGGGGGATGGGGAAGCAGAGGTTAAATGATTTGCTAAGAAGTTGTTTGTTAGAAGCAATGCATATAGCTTGCCCAACACTTATTGTGCCTACCAAAACAGGATGAGAAGATATGAGACTATTGATAAGGCGAAGGAATCTTGACCAAAGATCCTGGTTTTAATCTAAAACTAACTCAAACCAGTCTTGAAGTTTGGACTTAGGCCAGGGACATAAAGAGCATGCGCAGGGAGGAAAGGTGAAAAGTTCAGGATGAGGAAGACCCTTTACTTCATCTGAGGAAGACTCTTATTTCATCTTAGAGACCCCTGCCCACAACCACCAGACAACACTGCGCAAGCACAACGCGGATGTAAATGGCTTTTGGGCTCATTGTAATACAAAGCGAGGCTAGGCGGGGCTAGGTAATGAATATGTATAGACATATTGGGAAACTCAATGAATATGGAACTTGTAACCCGATAAATACCAAGCTGAATGCAGCTGTCGGCACGCGTGACTTTGGAGGAGCTATCCCCCATGTGTCCCAGCGCTGGAATAAACATACCTACTTTACTACTTATTCCAGTAGTGGAGTCTTTTCTGCTCATCACCAGTCTCTCTCAGTATATCCCAGTTGCCTCCAGCATGCACCCGTCATTCGCAGTTGCTCCCAGTAGCCCTCAGTGCAGTCCCAGTTGCTCCCAGGATTTCCATGTCCGTGGTCCCAGTGCTGCTCCCAGCCCTGATCCGTGGGGATGGGAATGTCCCGCTCCCTTCCCGGGGCAGGCTCACACCTGAGCCAGGTGTGCAGGGCAGGACCTTGCCCTGAGCCCAAGCCCTGTCCCCCCTGCAGGATCTGCTTCCCATCGGCCTCTTCCTCCTGCGGCCCCAAGCCCAGCTCGGAGCTGAACGAAGGGCGCTGGGCCGGGGTCATCCCCCGGCGGGGGCTGCGCACCCCCTCTGCCCCCTCCCCAAATTCCCTCCTGGGGCAGCAGGGGTTGGCTCAGGAGCCCTGTGGGCAGGGAAAAAGGGGGTGACACCGGGATGGGGGGGGCACACACGCTCTGGGGGGACACACACAGCCCCTGGGGACCCCCCCTCACCTTCTCCCTCAGTGCCAGGAGGATGAACCCCAACATGGAGCCCCCAAACTGCATCGGCAGCATCTTGGGGGTAGGGTCTGGTGGCAGCTTTGGGGATCTGGGGGGGAGGTCACAGCTGCCCTAAAACCCCCTCCCAGCCCCACAGCCACTCCTGGACCCCTCAAACCACCCCACAGCTCCCAGCCAGGACTCCCCCAACCACTCCCTGCAACTGAAATGGCCCCAAGAGCCACCGAAACCCCTTCCCATCTCCCCCAAGACCCACCCAAATTCTCTCCAAGCCACACGGCTCTGCCAACACCCCAAAACTCCCTCACAGACCCTGCCAAACCCCCTCCCAGCACCACAAATGCACCCAAGAGCCACAAAAGCTCCTCCCAGTCCTCCCAGGAGCCACTAAAACCCCTCCCAGCCCCCATGGCACTGACCAGGACAGGCTGGTGGACAGGAACATCCCCAGCCGGGAGCAGCTCAGGCACTTCAGCAGCGATTTGGGCACTTTGTGGGGGACACCCTGGATGGGCAGACCCAGGCCAGGGACTGGGACAGACAACTGGAATTCCTGGGGAGCAGATGGGCTCAGGCGGAAACGTTCTGCCGGAACAACTCTAATCATGGCCCCATCTGCCTGGTTGGGCTGCTCCACAACACCCAAATCCTCCCAAAAAATCCTGTGAACCAACCCCAAATTCACCCCCAAATCCCAGTAAAATGGTGCAGCTTCTGATCTCTTTAATTTTTTTACTTTTACCTCAGTTCTGGGTGTTTCAGTGGGATAGACATGGAAATTACTTAGGTTGGAAAAGATGTCCAAGATCATCCAGCATTGCTTGATGCCACGAGAAGAAACAACTGGACAGACCAGGTGACATTTTTTAGGGTGTAAAGTTAAAAAATCAGCTCTTCCCAATGAATTTCCAATGTCGATCTGAGTCCCAATGGATGTTCCTGCCCCTGCCTTCGTCCAGGTGCCTACGGGGTGTGGAGGGCTGGGAGCCCTTGCCACAAGAGCCCTCTGCTCTCCCTTGGAGAAGAGAGGCCTGAGGGCAAGACAATCTCCCCCAGAGATCAGCAACCTTCCTCTAGGTCGTGGTGACAAAGTGAACCACCCCCAGCATGCCTTGTTTCTATATGGTAATACCCAGTACCCAGTTGGCTAGTTGGTTTCTACCCCACCCCCTGCCTACCCCATATAACCTCTGCCCCCTAGCCCTGATGTAGGGAGGCTTGTCCCTGGCCTTCCCTTCACAGGGACTGCTGGACAACAAAGGCTACCTCTGTGGAACTGCTATACATGGCTCCTGTCTCTCTATCCCCGAGTTCGCCTTGGGTGATTTTACAAAGACCTGAATCACAAGAGCTGGAATCACTTGTAGCTGAGAAATTGCTACACTTGCTGAAATCACTTGTTGCCCAGGGAAGGCGGCCACTGCCCCTGGAAGAGTTGTTCCTTGCAGGACACTCTTTCTAGGAAGGTCGTGGCACACCGGGTTGTTCACCCCTGGCCTCCTTTGGAAGAAACAACAGGAGGAGGATCCAGGAGGATCTAGAGACCACCAGCCAGGTGTTTTCCCAACGTGGATCACCGGCAATGTGGGTCACCAGGGCTCTTCCCATTTTGGGTCCCCTGATGAAGGATGAAGTTGGAGCAGCAGGAAAAGCTCCTCCCGCAGTCAGGGCACTCACAGGGCTTTGCTTACCAGTGCCGCCGTTGGTGTTGGGTCAAGGCTGAGCTATGCCTGAAGCTCTTCCCACACTCGGGACATTCATAGGGCCTCTCCCCGGTGTGGATGCGCCGGTGGATGATGAGGTGGGAATTGTCCTTGAAGCCCTTCCTGCAGTCAGGGCAGCGGAAGGGTCTCTCCTCTGTGTGTATACGCTGATGCTTGAGGAGATCTGAGCTGGTCTGAAACCTCTTCCCACACTCGGGACACTCATAGGGCCTCTCCCCAGTGTGGATCTTCTGGTGGGAGGTCAGGTGGGAGCTCCGGCTGAAGCTCTGCCCACATTCCAAGCAGTCATAGGGCCGTTCCCCGGTGTGGATGCGATGATGGATGATCAGGCCAGAACTGTCTCTGAAGCCCTTCCCACATTCGGGACACTCGTAGGGCCTCTCCCCAGTGTGGATCATCTGGTGATGGATCAGGCGGGATCTCCAGCTGAAGCTCTTCCCACATTCCAAGCACTTGTGGGGCTTCTCCCTGGTTTGAAGCTGGTCATGGACCACCAGGTCCGAGCTCAGTTTGGATCTCTGGGCACCTTCCCAGCACAGGGTGGGTCTTTCCTCCTCACAGCTCTCTGGGCTGCGTTTGCAGCCCCTCCTCCCGCCGGATCTCTGGGGCTTTTCCTCCCCGTTGGATTCCTGCGCCATGGAGCCGCTCAAAACGGCCTCTTCCACCAGGTTCTGCTGCGGGGATTTGTCCTCCCTGGGCTCTGTCCTCTCCTTGTCTGGGGGAGGAAGGACAAGGAGAGGATGGGATTTGCCTCCGTGCCACAGGGAAAGGGAAGGAGATCCCCCCAGTCCGTCCCCGGCAGGACGGCGTCGGCAGCGGGGTTGTCCTGCAGCTGGGGGCGATGCTGGGCTGGGAGATGGAGCAGGAGAGAGGGGGAAAGGGGCACTGACTTCCTCCTCACCTGCCTGGGTGTCCTGGGGCATCTTCCTCTTCCTCACAGCCTCCTCCTCCCTTTGGCAAAGGTTTGGGAATGGGAAATTCTGGTTTGGGGAAAAACAAGGGAGAAGCACGTTGAGTTTGAATGTCCCCCTGCCCAAGTCCATCTCTACAAGTCACGGGCATCTGGGGTCCAGAAAAACCTCCCAAACACCAAGATTCAGCCCTGAAAAAGCCTCACAGGAGTTCCCTGTCTCCGGTCTCTCCCCTTTGGTGTTTGGGGGTTCCCCCCTGTCCCAGCTGCTGGGGGTCACGCTTGTATTGGGGGCCCCCATCTACTTGGTCCCTGCCCTCCCCAGGCTGCTGGGAGTCCAGGAATCTGAAAAGTTGCCCTTCTTCCCTTTCCCCACTTAGGGATGCTGGGGGTTATGGGGTCCAAGGGATCCTTCTCCCCTTATTCTCTGCTTCGGGGTGCAGGGGGTCCAAGGAGTCCCCCCTCCCCCTCTCCAGGCTGTTGAGGGTCCCATGAATGGCAGCGCTCCCCCCTCTCTGGGTTCCCCACTTTGGGGTCCTGGGGGTCACAGGGGTTCGCTCCTCCAGACTGCCGGGGCTCCTCTGGTCCCGGTACTGCCCCTCTCTGCTCTCCCATCTCTGGGGGTCCCCAGGTTGCCCGCTCCGGCTCTCCCGGAGGGTCCCGCAGCCCCCTGGCTCTAAGCTGGAGTTGGCCGTGCCTGACCTGGGGCAGACCCAACCCCCACTGCGGGAGGGACCCCACATCCCCCTGCCAGGGCTCTGCTTGCACCGCCACCGGGACCCTCCAAAAACATCTCCTGGGGACCCCCCAATGTCCCTGCAAGGGGCGTTTTCTGCTCAGCTTTGGAGTTCCAAACATCCTCCCAAAAAAAACCCAACCCAGGGACCCCCCAGGATATCTGGGCCGAGCTCCCCCTCCCCGGGATGGGGGGGCAATGCTCCCACGGGTGGGGGGCTGTGAATTCAGGGAGCGCTCAACCTCATTCTTCCTTCTCCTTTTCTTGATGCTCCCTTTTCCCTCCTCTTCCTCCCTCCTCCTCCTCCTCCCTAATCCCACCTCCTTCTTCTACTTCCATCCCTTCTCCCACTCCTTCATCCCTCCTCTCCCATCCCTCCTCCTCCCGCCCCAGGACCAGCCACACCCTGGGTCCCCCGTTCCCGAGCCCCTCGCAGCCCGCGGGAGCAGCGGGGATGGAGCCGGGACAGGTCGGGATGGGCAGCGCGGGGCTCTCGGCTGCTCCCACCCGCTGGGGGCGGGGCAACCCGGCCCGGGGAAAAGAGAGGGAAACTGGGAACATTGGGGGCTGCACATCCAAACTGGGCCTTGCTGGGGACCCTGGGTGGGGACTTGCAGCCCTTGGGGCTCCTCTCGGAGCCTGGAGAGCCGGGAGGGGGAACGCAGAGAGGGCTGGGGGATCCCAGGAGTGGCATCACTGGCAGTCACTGCTTTGTACTGGGGTAACCGGAAGCTTACTGGGGCAACTGGGTGGGACTGGGAATGACTACAAGCATGCTGAGGCCAACTGGTATGTACTGGGAGTGTCTGTAACCATCCTGGGATTGACGGGAACCACACTGTGAACAACCAGGACCATGCTGGGGCTACTGGGAGAAAGTGGGAGTGACTGGTCTACACTGGGGGCAACTGGGCATGACTGGGACCATGCTGGGAGGGACTGGGATCATATGGGGAGTGACTGGGACTATACTAGGAGCAACTGGATGCAACTGGGATCACACTGGGAGGAACAGGGAGTTACTGGAACCATGCTGGGGGAGACTGGGATCATACTGGCTCATACTGGCAGCAACTGGGACTGCACCGACAGTGACTGGGAGTGGCTGTGAGCAACTGGGATCAGACTGGAAGCAACTTAGGGCAATGGGGAGTGACTGGGAACATGCTGGGAGCAACTGGGATGCACTGGGAGAGACTGAAACCATAGTGGGGTAAATGGGAGCAACTGGAACCACATTGGATGATAATGGGAGCAGCTGTTCCCATGCCACAGTCATACTGGGATCCTACTGGAACTAGCTGGGATCATACTGGCAGTGACTGGAATAGTACTGGGAGTATCTGAAAATGACTGGGATCCTACTGGAATCAGACTGGGAGTGACTGGAAAGGTACTGGCCATGACTGGAACCATACTGGGGGTGACTGGGAGCAATAGAGACCACACTGAGAGGAAATGGGATCATATTTGGAGTGACTGGGAACTACTGGATTCATACTGGTAACAACTGAGCCCACACTGGCAGTGACAGGGAGTCACTCTGGGCATGACTGGAATAATACAAGGAGTATCTGGGAGTGACTGGTGTCATACTGGGGGTGACTGTAACAATGCTGGGGATGACTGGCTGCAACTGGGACCATACTGGGAGTGACTAGGATTGTAGCCAAAGTGACTGGGATCATACTGGAACTGACTGGAACCATACTGGCAGTGACCATGGGTCCCATTGGGATCATGCTGGGAGCCACTGGGATTACAGTGGGGGTGAATAGAACCTGACTGGGGTTACTGGGAGCTACTGGGCCCATGTTGGGAGGAAAATGTGGACACATTGGGAGCAACTGGGATCAACTGGAAGGTACTGGAACCATGCTGAGGGGACTGAGACCACAAGTGGGGCAACTGGAATCATACTGGGAGCAACTGGGAAAGACCGGGATTGTTCTGAGGTAACTAGAAGCTTACTGGGGCAACTGGGAGTGACTGGGAATGACTACAAGCATGCTGAGGCCAACTGGGATATACTGGGAGTGTCTGTAACCACACTGGGAACAGTTGAGACCACACTGGGGGCAACTGGGAGCATGTAGCAGTGACTGGGGCCACACTGGGGGAAACTGGGCGTGACTGGAACCATGCTGAGACTGGGACTATACTAGAGGCAACTGGGGGCAATATGGATCATACTGGGAGGAACCGGGAACACCTGGAACTATGCTGGGAGCAACAAGGATCATACTGGGATTACAGTGAGAGCAGCTGCATCCATGCTGGGTGAGACTGGGATCACACTGAGGTTGACTGGAATCATACTGGGATTGGCTGGGAGTGGCTGTGAGCAACTGGAATCATGCTGAAAGCAACTGGGAAGAAGTGGGAATGACTGGGAGCATGCTGGGGGTGACTGGGATATACTGGGAGAGACTGGGAGTCACAGGGATCCTACTGGAGGCTACTGGGCTCATGCTGGCACTGACAGGGAGCAGCTGGGAGCACACTGGGAGCCACTGGCATCATACTGGAAGTGACTGGGATCCTACTGGAGGCTACTAGGGTCATGCTGGCACTGACAGGGAGCAACTGGGAGCATACTGGGAGCCACTGGCATCATACTGGAAGTGACTGGGATTAGACTGAAAGCGATTGGGATCATACTAGGAGTAGCTACAATCATACTGGGATTATAGTGGGTGTCAGTGGAAACTTACTGGGAGTTACTGGGAACTATCAGGCCCATGCTGGGAGCCAACTGCTCACACACTAGGAGCAACTGGGACCAACAGGGTGCATGCTGGTGACAACTGGAATGTATGGGCAGTGACTGGGATAAAACTGGGGGCAACTGAACCATGCTGAGGTAACTGGGAGTGCCTGGGAATGACCACGAGAATGTTCAGGGCAACTGGGATATACTGGGAGTGTCTGAGATCATGCGGTTAGTGACTGGGACCACACTGGGAGCAACTGGGAATGTGCTGGGGTGAACTGGGACCACACTGGGGCCACACTGGGGGCAAGTGTGAGTGACTGGGGCCCTGCTGGGAGAGACTGGCATCATACTGGGAGTGACTGGGACTACACTAGGGGTAACTGGGAAAACTGGGAACACACTGGACAAAAGTGGGAAGAACTGGGAGCAACTGGGACCATGCTGGGGAAAAATTGCATCATAATGGGGAATGACTGGGAGTGACTGGGCTCATACTGGGAGCAGGCATTTCCCGGCCCCGGGACCCCTGAGCCCCTTTCCCGGCCGTGCCGCTCCTGCAGCCCCCAGACCCCCCCGCCGGGGTCCCGCCAATCGCAGGGGTCCCCCCTCTCGGGCTCCCCGCTTTGGGCTCCTGGGGCTCTCCTCTCTCTGGGGTCCCGCTTACGGAAGCCGGGGCTCCCGGGGGTCCCCAAAACCGGTGTCCCCCCGCCCCCGCGCGCTCCCCACGGGGCCCCGGCAGAGCTCGGAGGGCCCGGCCCGGGAAGCCCAACCCCCACCGCGGGGGGACCCGCATCCCCCCGCCCCCGCCGGGGCTCTGCCGCCACCGCCACCGGCACCCCCAAAAACACCTCCCGGGACCCCACGATGTCCCCCCGAGGGCATCTGCGGCTCGGCTTTGGAGTCCCGCAAGCTCCAAACATCCCCCCAAAAAACCCCAAACCCAGGGACCCCCCGGGACATTTGGGGCGAGCTCCCCCTCCCCGGGCACCTGCGGGACGGGGGGCGATGGTCCCGGGGGGCTGCGAGTTCAGGGAGCGCTGGAGCCGAGCGCTTCCTCCTCTCCTCCAGCTTCCCGCTGCCGCTCCGCCTCTTCCTCCTCCTCCTCCTCCTCCTCCTCCCGCCTCTCCCCAATCCCACCTCCGCCTCCTCCTCCTCCCCGTCCCCCTCCCCCGTTCCCGAGCCCCTCGCAGCCCGCGGGAGCAGCGGGGATGGAGCCGGGACAGGTCGGGATGGGCAGCGCGGGGCTCTCGGCTGCTCCCACCCGCTGGGGGCGGGGCAACCCGGCCCGGGGAAAGGAGAGGGAAACTGGGAACATTGGGGGCTGCACATCCAAACTGGGCCTTGCTGGGGACCCTGGGTGGGGACTTGCAGCCCTTGGGGCTCCTCTCGGAGCCTGGAGAGCCGGGAGGGGGAACGCAGAGAGGGCTGGGGGATCCCAGGAGTGGCATCACTGGCAGTCACTGCTTTGTACTGGGATCATGCTGAGATCATACTGGCAGTGATTTGGCTGTATTGGGATCGTACTGACATCATACTGGGAGTAGCTGGGCCCATGCCAGGGGAGACTGCAATCACACTGAGGGAGACTGGAATCATAATGGGATCATACTGGGAGTGAGTAGGAGCCTGCGGGGGACAATTGAGACCATGCTGGGGGCAAATGGGATAAATGCTCACCCTCCTCTGCCATAGCTGTGCAGAGGAGAGAGGGGAAAAAAATTAATGAAGGCTTCATGAGTGAGATAAGGACCGGGAGAAACACTTCAAGGGCAAAACAGCCTTAACTTAAAGTTACAAGGTGAATATATTGCTAACAGAATCAGAGGATGATAATGAGAAGTAAAATAAGCCCCTCCCACGGGCACACAGTCCTCGCAAAACTGCTGCGCCGTGGGTCTGTCTTCCACAGGATGCAGTCCTCCAAGGCCAGGCTGCTCCAGGTTGGGAGCAGGGCCCTCTCTCTCCACTGGGTCTTTCACTGGATCACAGCCTCCTCCAGGCATCCACCTGCTCCGGTGTGAGCACCTTCCCCCCAGGCTGTGGGTGGATCTCTGCATCTCCCGTGGATGCCCAGGGGCTGCTTCCCCATGCTCTTCACCACAGCCTGCAGAGGAATCTCGGCTCTGGCGCCTGGAGCACCTCCTCCCCCACCTTCTCCACTGACCTTGGTCCCTCCATGTTGTTTCCCTCACACTTTCTCATCTCCTCCTCTTCTCTGACCAGAAGCCAAAACTGTGACTTTGTTTTGATTTTCTTCTTAAATCTGTTATCCCAGAGGTGTTACCAGCCTCTCTCATTGGCCCAGTTTTGGCCAGCAGCATGTCCATCTTCAGAGCCAGCAGGGATTGGCGCTGCTGGACATGGTGGAAGCTTCCAGCAGCATCTCACAGGAGCCACCTCTATGGCCGCCCTGCTACCAAAAACCAGGCCATGCAAAACCAATACACCCTGGGACGCCCTGGAATGCCTTGGATCCCCATTCCTGCCTTTCCCAGCCACCAGCCCCACCTTTCTGAAAAACCGGAGACCCCTTGGACTCCATGCTGGGTGTCCCCACCCTGTCACCCCCCTTTTCTAGGAAACCATGGACTCCCCTGTCCTGGGCACAGGGACCCCCTGGAACTCCCTTCTACCTCTCCCAGTCCCTGCACTCCCCTTTCCTTGACCCTTAGATCCCCCTTATCCATTCCTGAGAACCAGGATGTCCTTTTACCCATTTCCCTGGCACTGAGACCCCCCCGCACCCCCTTATCTGCCACCATCACAACATTTTCCCGGCCACCCCGCCTCTCCCAGCCCCCAGACCCACCCTTTTCCCTGACCCTGGGACCGCTGGGCCCCCATTCTTGCATTTCCCAGCCCCCAGACCCTCACACTGAGGGCCCCTGGCATCCCCTTTCCTGAGCACAGGATTCCCTGGACACCCCATCCCACCTCTCCCAGTCCCTGCATCCCCTTTCCTTGACTCTGAGCCCCTGAACCTCCTTCCAGCTCTCCCAGCTCTTCAAGTCCCTCCTCTCCTTGACCTGTGGCCCCTCCTGCATCCCCAAACTCCCACTCCCCCAGATCTCTGTGTCCCCCCAGTTCTCCACTCCCTGCAGTATCTGGAAGTGGCGCTGTCAGAGCCCGGCCCAGGGGTCCCCCAGTCCCTGATCACGGGAACGTGGATGGGACCCCCTCCAAGCGCTGCCACAGTGAGCGGGGCCGGATGGAGCTGCAGGCATGGGGATGGGAGCGGGAGCTGAGCGAGGATATTGGGATAGCCAGACCCGGGACATTGGGATAGCCAGACCCAGGATATTGGGATAGCCAGACCCGGGATACTGGGATAGCCAGACCCAGGATATTGGGATAGCTAGACCCGGGATACTGGGATAGCCAGACCCGGGACATTGGGATAGCCAGACCCAGGATATTGGAATAGCCAGACCCGGGATATTGGGATAGCCAGACTCAGGATACTGGGATAGCCAGACCCAGGATACTGGGACAGCCAGACCCGGGTTACTGGGATAGCCAGACCCGGGACATTGAGATAGCCAGACCCGGCTCAAGGAGAGGAACTGGCACGTGGTCGACAGTGACGTGGAGACAGAGCCAGTACAACCAGAGCAGGGGGAGTGGGGGGAGCCGGGGGCTGGGCTGGGATCTGTGGGAATGGGGTGGATCTCTGGGGATGGGATCCGTGGGCCTGGCTAATTCTGAAAGGAATCCAGGGAACTGCAAGGGGCTCCGTGGGGCTGGGACACGACTCCATGGGTCCGTTCTCTCCTCATTCCCAGGTCTCCCCACGGTGCAGGTGGTTTCCAGCTGTGATCTCCTGTCCAACGGAGTGTCCATGGATCCCACTGGTATGGTGTCTCAGTCTGAAAGAGAGATGTCTGCCAAGGAAGTTGGGAACCTCCCTTGGAACAGAGAATATGACCCCCTTCCCTCCGAATTATTATAACTTTGGAATTAAGGGACTTTCAGGCAAAGATATGGGAAAAGGAATAACAGTTCTTTACTATAACATGGCAAACAAACAACAACAACAGCAGTAACAACAAACAAAACCAGAAACCCAATCTCTCCTTGTTCTCCTTCTTTTCTTCCTCTCCTTGATCCTTTTCCTCTCCTTCTTTCTTCTCCTTGTTCCTCCCTCTCCTTCCTTCTACTTTTTCCTTCTTGTTTTCCCCTTCTTCCTTCCTCTCCTTCCTTTCTCTTCTTCATCCTGCTCCTTCATGTTTCTTCCTTCTCTTTGTTCCTTTTTCTCCTCCTCTTTTCTCCATTTTTCTTCCTCACCTTCTTCCTTCCTCTCCTACTTCCACTCCTCACTACTTTCTTTACATGTTCCTTCCTCTCATTCTTTTTTCTCCTTTTTCCTTCTTGCTCATTTCTCTCCTTTTTTATTTTTATTTAATTCCATCCTCTCTTTCTTCCTTCTTTTTGTTCTTTCCTCTCCTTCTTCCTTCCTCCTTCCTCCCTCAGGGAATGAGCTGTGGACAGAGACCAAAGAGGACAAATTCCCCCAGCAGAACCTCGTGGAAGAGGCCATTTTGAGTGGCTTCATGGCGCAGGAATTCAATGGGGAGGAAAGAGGATCCTGCATGAGGAGGGGCTGCAAACCCAGCCTATGGAGCTCCAAAGAGGAAAGACCCACCCTGTGCCAGGAAGGCGGCCAGAGATCCAGCCAGAGCTCAGACCTGGTGGTCCATGAGCAGCTTCACAATAGAGAGAAGCCCCACAAGTGCTTGGAGTGTGGGAAGAGCTTCAGCTGGAGATCTCACCTGCTCCGCCACCAGATGATCCACACTGAGGAACGGCCCTACGAGTGTGGGGAATGTGGGAAGAGCTTCAATGATGTCTCCACCTTCGCCGCTCACCAGTGTGTGCACACAGGGGAACGTCCCTATGAGTGTGGGCAATGTGGGAAGAGTTTCAGCCAGAGCTTCAAACTCCTCACCCACCAGCACCTGCATACAGGGGAACGGCCCTTCAAGTGCCCTGAGTGCAGGAAGAGCTTTGTCCACAGGTCCGACCTTGCCATCCACTGGTGCATCCACAGCGGGGAGAAGCCTTACGAGTGTCCTGAGTGTGGGAAGAGGTTTTGGAGCAGCTCAGGTCTCATCAGGCATCAGCAGACACACACGGAGGAGAGGCCCTATGACTGTCCGGAATGTAGGAAGAGGTTCAACCAGAGCTTTGCCTTGACCAGACACCAATGGACCCATCAGTAAGGGAAGCCTTGCAAGTGCCATGACTGCAGGAAGAGCTTGAATTGAAACTCCAAGCTCATCACCCACCAGCACCTGCACATTGGGGAGAAGCCATACAAGTGCTTGGAATGTGGGAAGAGCTTCAGCTGGAGTTCCAGCCTCATCACCCACCAGTGTCTGCACACTTGGGAATGGCCCTACAACTGTGGGGAATGCGTATTGAGCTTTAGATGGAGCTACTGCCTGATTCACCAGCAGATGAAGAGGAGAACAACCCTACCAGTGTGAGGAATGCAGGAAGAGTTTCAGCGATGGCTCCAGCCTCATTACCCACCAGTGCTTGCACACTGGGGAATGGCCCTACAAGTGTTAGGAATGTGGGAAGAGCTTTGGCATCAGCTCTGACCTGATCTGCCACCAGAACATCCACACTGAGGACTTACGAGTGCCCTGAGCATGGGAAGATGTTTCAGAATAGCTCAGATCTCATCAGGCATCAGGGGATGCACACAGAGTAGAGGCCCCTCCACTGTACCAGCTGCAGGAAGAGCTTCAACTGTAGCTCCAACCTCATCACCCACCAACACATCCACTTTTGGGAGAAACCCTATGAGTGTTGGGAGTGTGGGAGGAGCTTCTCCTGCAGCTCTGCCTTGACCTCACACAAATGCACCCACCAGTAAGGGAAGCCGTGTGAGCGCCCCAGCTGGGGGAAGAGCTTTGTTTATTGTTCCAACTTCTTCACCCATTGGAGGACCCACACTGGATGATCCACAGTGACCCACATTGTGCAGAGACCTGGCGATCCATGTTCAGAGCTGGAATGCATTCAGAAAGAACTGGTTTTTTGAGGCCTGTGACCAAACAGGGATAATTTGAGGAATGGGATGTTCCCCAAGTCACCACCAGAGACCCTCAAATGACCCCTACTCTAATGTAAATGAGTTCCAAGAAGTGATTGAAATATGTAAAAGAGTTCGAGGGGAATGTTTAGCATATATGTATGAGTTTGGGAAATGTATTAATATGTATTAGTTATATAGATACAAACAAAAAGATTCTAGCTGAATGTGTGTGATACGGGGAGACATCCCCTGCACACACCTGGCACCAAAATAAAGTAAAGCTGCTTTCTATTAGTGAAATTACAGAATTAGAGAGTTTAGTTATCGATTTCCAGTGACATTTTCTTGTTACCAAGCTCCCCCCCCACGCACAGTCCCCAGCGCAAACGTGTGCTGACACTCCAAAAGCAGCCGGGCTGTGCAGTGGGAGGTCCCTGTGTCCCCACCTTGCCCATCAGTGGGAGCTCCAGTCCTTGAGGGGTGTCCTTATTCCAGGGAAGAATCTCCACATCCCTCTCCCCCTAAGAATGGATATGTCAGGACGCTGCAGTCAAAGTCTGGGATGGGGCTGTTACAGTCTGAAGTCCTGCACTGTCAGTCAGATGTGCTCAGGCAGCTGTGCCAGCTCAGCAGCTTTGGATAAATTATCAGTGGAATCACTTGATTGTTCCTTTATCCTGGTATTTTAACAGATCTACTGTATTTTACCTCACTCTCATTCAACCCCAAAAGCAGTGGGAGCCCTCTTCTTCATTTACTGCTTGGCATGTATGCAAACAGGGCATTGTTAGTGTTGTTTGACCTCATTTGATTAGAGCATCCGGCTACAGGACCCCTGTGGGATGCCCCTGCCCACTGTCGCACCCCCAGTTTTCCTTATTCTCCCATCCATTTCCCATGGTCCCTGCAATCCCCAGCTCCCCTCACAGCTTGGTTTCAGGGTGTCCCCAACCCCCTGGTTCAGTATTGGGAACTCAGCCCCTTCACACTCATTTTGGAAGTCGAAAGACCCTCTTCTCCACCCTCTCACACTCCCTTCCCATCATACCTCCAATCTCCAGGTTTCCCCAGAACTTGGTTTAGGGATGCCACCCACCTCCCACTATGGGGGTCTGACTTGCCCCTTTCACTGAGCTTTGTGGATCCCATATCCCTCCCAGACCAAACCTTCCATCCCTTTCTCATCGTCCCCAGATCCCCAGCCCACCATCCCCCGCTCTTGGTTTGGGGGGTCCTACCACACGTTTTCCCGTCCTGCCCCCACTGCTTCCCATCGTCCCCCTCCCTCTCGCCCCCCTCCCCCCCCCCTCCCCCCAGAGCTCCGCACTCGCAGCCGGGGGGGCTCCCAGCACCACCAGTGCCACCAGTACGGACCCAGATGTCCCATCCCCAGCGCCGGGCGGTGCCCACAGCCCCAAAGCAGCCGCGCTGTGCCCTGGGGGGTCCCCAGAGCGGCCCCGCCCCGCACGGCACTGGGAGCACCAGTCCGGAGCAGTGCGGAGCGCGGGCGGGCGGCATCAGCCGTGCCCGGGCAGGGCCGGGCCCCGCGGGGCTCCCGCCCGCACTCGGCCCCCGCCGGGACAGCGCGGGGGGGCCCGGCCTGGCCGCCCCCACCTCCCCCTCCCCAAATTCCGCTCCGGGGGGCGCTGGGGGCGGGGGGGGCTCAGGTGGGTTCCGGGTGGGGAGCGCCGGGCGCTGCGGGTCTGCCTGGCACCCGGGGAGTCCTCGGCGCCGAGCGCCGTGCTCGGCCGAGCGCTGCCTCAGGGGTGAGGCTGCAGGAAGGGGACACAACCTGCATGCAGCTGGGATGTCCCGCAATCGGGGGACCCCACAAGCCGGTTATAACCCCTCAGCCATCGGAGGAACCATGGAGTCACCCCAACCCCCAAAAATGAGGGCAGGGGGCCTCCACAAGCTATTTATAACCCTGAAAATTGGCGGAAGGCAGCAGGATCCTCCCCAAAATGGGGTCACCTCATCCTCCCACAAGGAGGCATCACCACAGCCCCCGAAAACGAGCAGTATATTCCCAAAAGCCATTTATAATACCCCAAAACTAGCAGAAAGCAGCAGGGTCCTCCCCAAAATGGGCTCCCTGTATCGCTCCCGATGGAGCCCCCTTCCCAAGTGCCAGAGCCACATGTCTCCCCACTCTCCCACTACCCCCCACTCAAGACTCTGGGTATCCCAAAAACTCGCTCAGGATGGGGGGGTGCCCAAAAATCCCCTCAGGAATGGGGACTATCCCAAAATCCCTTCCGGAATAGCAGATACCCCAAAACCTCCACAGATTTGGGGGATACCGTTGAACACCCACAGGGACCTGCCCCCCTCCGCCCCCCCCTGCGCCATCCTTAACATCCCCAGTCTTTCACTATCTTATTCCAGCTCCCTTCCCACCCCTCCCAAGCTTCATTCCAGCCCCTAACCTGCATCCCACCACTCCCAATCCTAATCCCACCCCTCCTGGATATGAAGGTCCCCATTCCAAACCCTATTTCCTCCATCCCACCCCTCCCAAATCCCATTCCTCTCTTCCATCCCACCGCTCCAAATCCACATCCCACCCCATCCCAAACCTCATCCCACCCCTCCTGGAGGTTTTGGGGGTGCTGTGGGATCGCATAATTTTTAGGGTGGAATGGAGCCATTTTGAGGTGGGATCATGCCCTTTCGGGGTGAGATTGAGCTATTTTAGGTTGGGATTGAGCCATTTTCAGTGGGATTGAGTCATTTTGATGTAACAGATTGATCCCTCTGGGATTTGGGATGCAAAGCAATGGAGGAAACTCTCCCACATTTTCCCAAATATTGCCCTGAATCCCAAAATCCCAGTAAAATAGTGGGAGTTTAGAGGTCTTTATTCAATTTCTTTATTTTTACCCCAACCTTAGGTGTTTTTAAGGGATAAACAGGAATCAAAAGAAAATCAAGACCAAAAAAAAAAGATTTACATGTCAGCATCATGTGAGTATTCATGGGGTTGGGTTGGGTGGGTAAAAGAGCCTTTTTTAGAGGGGTCTCCACCCCACTGTCTTCAAAATTTTGCTCCAGTCCATCACCATTTTGCTGTGCAAGACACCCATGGTCCAGAGAGAATTAGAATCATGGAATTACTTAGGTTGGAAAAGACCCTAAAAATCATCCAGTGTTGCTTGACGCCACAGGAAGAAATGATTGGATGGAGCAGGTGAGATTTTTTGGGATCTTCCAAGTCAACAAATCCACTCTTCCCAATAAATTTCCAACGTCAGTCTGTGTTCCAGTGGATGCTCCTGCCCCTGTGTTCATCCAGGTGCCTATGGGGAACCAGGAGGATGTGGAGACCACAAGCCAGGTGTCTTCCAGTGTGGATCACCAGGAACATGGGTCACTAGGCCTCTGCTCAGCATGGATCCTCCAATGCTCTTCCTGCAGCTGGGGCACTTGTAGAGCTTCTCTTACCAGTGGGTCCGTTGGTGTGAGGTCAAGGCAGAACTCTGGGTGAAGCTCTTCCCACACTTCAAGCACCTGTAGGGCCTCTCCCCAGTGTGGACGCGCCAGTGCTTGACTAGGTCAGAGCTACGGATGAAGCTCTTCCCACAATCAGTGCAGCGGAAGGGCCTCTCCTCCGTGTGCATCCGCTGATGCATGAGGAGATCGGTGCTGGTCCGAAACCTCTTCCCACACTCGTGACACTCATAGGGCCTCTCCCCAGTGTGGACACGCTGGTGGATGACAAGGCTGAAGCTGCGGTTGAAGCTCTTCCCACATTCCAAGCAGTTGTACGGTCGGTCCCCTGTGTGCAGCCGGCGGTGGCTGATGAGGTGGGAGCTCTGGCTAAAGCTCTTCCCACATTCCAAGCAAATGTACGGCCGTTCCCCAGTGTGGAAGCGCTGGTGGTATATGAGGCTGGACCTCTTGCTGAAGCTCTTCCCACATTCCAAGCACATGTACGGGCGTTCCCCTGTGTGAAGGCGCTGGTGGACCACTAGGTCAGAGCTCTGGCTGAAGCTCTTCCCACATTCCCCGCACTCGTAGGGCCGTTCCCCAGTGTGGATCATCTGGTGGCGGAGCAGGTGAGATCTCCAGCTGAAGCTCTTCCCACACTCCAAGCACTTGTGGGGCTTCTCCCTGTCATGAAGTTGCTCATGGACCACCAGGTCCGAGCTCTGGCTGGATCTCCGGCCACCTTCCCAGCACAGGGTGAGTCTTTCCTCCTCAGAGCTCCCTGGGCTGTGTTTGCAGCCCCTCCTCGTGGGGGACCTCCAGGGCTTTTCCTCCCCGTTGGATTCCTGCGCCGTGGAGCCGCTCAAAACGGCCTCTTCCACCAGGTTCTGCCGTGGGGATTTGTCCTCTTTGGTCCCTGTGTGCAGCTCATCCCCTGGGGGAGGAGGGAAGAAGGAGGGGAAGGGAAAAAGAGAGGAAGGAAGAAAGAGAGGAAGAAGAAGGAATGAGCGAGTCAAAGGAACAAGGAGAGGAGGGATAGAGGAGACAAAGGAAGGAAGAAGGAGCAGGAAGAGGTAGAGGAAAGAAGTGAGGAAGGCAGAAGAAGGAAGAAGGGGAGGAATGAAAAAGGAGGACGAAGGAAAAGAGAGAACAAAGAGAAGGAAGAAGGGGAAGGAGAAATGAGAGGAAGAAATGAGGAAAAGGAAGTCAGAGGAAGGAGGATGAAGAAAAAGGAGGAAGGAGAGACAGGAAAGAGAAGGAACCAGGAGAAGGAACAAGGAGAGGAAGGAAAAAGCAGAAGAAAGGGGAGAGAGAAACACGAAGAAGGGAGAAGGAAGAAAGAAGGAGATGACGGAGATTTGCCTCTGTGACAGAGGAAGGAGGACGACACCCCCCCCCCCCGCCCAGTCTGTCCCCGGCAGGACGGCGTCGGCAGCGGGGTTGTCCTGCAGCCGGGGGCGATGCTGGGCTGGGAGATGGAGCAGGAGAGAGGGGGAAAGGGGCACTGACTTCCTCCTCACCTGCCTGGGGCTCCTGGGGCATCTTCCTCTTCCTCACAGCCTCCTCCTCCCTTTGGCAAAGGTTTGGGAATGAGAAATCCTGGTTTGGAGGGAAAAAACAAGATGTGAGTGTGCTGGATTGGAGATTCCTCCTGCCCAAGTCCATCTCTAGAAGTCACTGGGCATCCTCTATAAAAGCCTCCAAAACACTAAGACACAGCCCCCAAAACCCCAATATTCAGCCAAAAAACCCTCTAAAATAGGAAGTTCAACTCCAAAAACTACAAACCACCAAGATTTAGCTCAAAAAACAACCAAAATACCAAGATTCACCCTCCAAAAACTTCAAAAGATCAAGATTCTTCGAAAGAAAAATCTCCCAGGAGTTCCCCCTCTCTGGTCTCTCCACTTCGGTGTTTCAGTGGTCCCCCTTATCCCAGGCTGCTGGGGGTCCTCCGTTTATTGGAGATCCCCACTCTGGGATGCCAAGCGTCCTGAGAATCCCAGAGGTCTCCCCGATTTGGGAGTTCTGGTGGTCGCTCTTCTCTGGGCTGCTGAGGGTCCAGTGGGTCCCCCCTGCCTCTCCGTGGTCCCCCTGCTTAGGGATACCGGGGGTTTTGGGAGTCCTGGGAGTGTTTTCTCCCCTGACTCTCTGCTTCAAGATGCTGGGGGTTCCAGAGCTCCCCGCACTCTGGGTTTCCCACTTTGGTGTTCCTTGGGGGAGCCCTCTCCAACCTACCCCCTTCCCCTGGCTGCCGGCGGTGCCCCCTCTCTGGGTACTCCGCTTCTGGCTCCCGAGCGTACCCCTTCTCCAGGCTTCTCCGTCTCCCTGCTCGACCCCCTCCAGGCTGCTGGGGGTCCCCCAGCTCCGGTATCGCCCCTCTCCGGTCTCCCCTCTCTGGGGCTCCCCCCACACACCTCGGCTCTTCCGAAGGGCCCCCAAAACCGGTGTCCCACCCCCCGCCAGTACCGGGCGATCGCCACGAGGGCGGGCTGACAATGGAGGCGGCGGGACCTGACCAGGAAGCCCAACCCCCACTGCGGCTCCGGGAACGCGGCACCCCCTCGCCCACCGCCGGGGCTCTGCCGGCAGCCGCCACCGGGACCACGCCAAAAACGCCACCTCCCGGAGACCCTTCAATATCCCCCCAAGGCGCATTTCCGGCTCAGCTTTGGAATCCCGGAAGATCCAAAGATGAAAAGATCCCAGAAAAACTCTCCCAGGAAACCCCCCCATGATATTTGCGGCGAGCTCCCGCTCCCCGGTCACCTGCGGGATGCGGAGGGGAGAACCGACGCTCCCAGGGCGGGGGTGCTGCAGTTACAAAGAGCTGTGCACTCGTGGCTCCTCCTCTTCCTGTCCCTGATCCTGCTCCTCCTCCTCTCTCTCGTCTTCCCCTCCTCCTCCTCTCACTACTTCTTTTGCTGCTTAATCCTTGCTGCTCTTCCTCGTCCTTCATCCGTCCTCCCCCTGCTTCTCCTTCTTCATCCCTTCTTCTTCTCTTCCTCCTCCTCTTCCCGGCGCCCTGGCTGTGCGTACAGACTGGGAAAGGAGAGTCTGGAGAGCAGCTGCGGGAAGGGAGCCGGGGGTCCTGATCGATGCCCAGTTGGATCTGAGTCAGCAGTGCCCTGGCAGCCAGGAGGGCCATCCGTGTGCTGGGCGCATCAGGCCCAGCATCGCCAGGGCCAAGGACGGCACTCACGGACAAAACAGTCTGGTGGGGATAGGAATTGAATTAATTAGCTATCAAAATTATAGCAGGATAATGAGAAGTAAAATAGATCTTATAAACACCTTCCCCGACCCCCTCCCTCCTTCCCGGCCTCTCCCTCCTCCTTCCAGTGACACAGGGAGACGGGAATGGGGGTCACGGTCAGTTCATCACACCTTGTTCCTGCTGCTGCTCAGGGAGAGGAGTTGGGAGTCCTTCCCCTGTGTCAGCGTGGGTCCCCCACAAATCCTTCCAGCAAAGCTGCTCCAGCATGGGCTCCTCTCCCCAGGGATCCACAGGGATCCCAGCACAGGCTTCCCACGGGCTCACATCCTTTTCGGGCATCCCCCTGCTCCAGCGTGGGCGCCTCCAGGGGCTGCAGGGGAATCTCAGCTCTGGCACCTGGAGCAGCTCCTGCCCCTCCTTCTGCACTGCCCTGGGTGTCTGCAGAGCTGTTCCTCTCACATGTTCTCACTCTGCTCTTCTCTGGATCCACTTCCATCTGCCCAATAACTTTTTCCTTCTTGAATCCATTATCCCTGAGGTGTCACTGCCATCTCTGTTTGACTCACCCTTGGCCAGTGGTGTGTCCGTCCTGGAGCCAGCTGGTGTTGGCTCTGCTGGACACAGGAAAGCTTCTGGCAACTTCTTGCAGAAGCCATCCCTGTAGCTCCCCCACCAGCAAAACCTGGCCACACAAACCCAATACAGGCACTAATGAAAGAGCCGTGAAAGCCCCTTGCTTTCCCTTTGGGAACCATTGGTCAGGCCACCCCTCACTTCACAGGTCCTACCTGGCCTGCCCCATTTGTCCCACAGGACAGAAAGAAAAGAGAGATGAGAAAAGCAGGAGGAAGGAGAGATGGAGGTAGAGAAAGAGCCAGAAAATGGGATCCAGGGAACAAGAGAGGGATGGGGAGATGCACTGGGATGGTGAGAGAGAGAAGTGGAGAGGGGTATCTGTGGTTACTCTGGGCCCTGCTTTTTGCACAGATGGCAAATGGGAACCTGGTGGCACCAAATTCTGCTGGTGGGCTCCTGAAGTGGATGTCAGTGCCTTTCCTTGGGTAGTACAACACCTGGGCCCATTGTTGCTGTGCAGGTGATGGCTGCCCAAAGGAAGGAAAGGCCAGCAACAGCTTTCTGTCCTGGCACCTTTTGTGTGGGAGCAATCCCTGGGCTTACTCGATTTTGAGAGCTGGGCTCAGGAGGAGGCTGAGCAATCTCAATAACCCACCATCAGAATTTGGAGCCTGGCTCCCTGGTCAGCCGCAGAGCTGGGGCATCCCCATGTACAGGAGACACTCCAGGAATGCCCTCCATTCCCCTGCCTCCTGACTGGGCCCCAGTCACTGCTTACCTTGTGCAGGTAGAGGAAGGATGATGAGCCCCAGCATGAATCCCCCCACCCCTGTTGCCATCTTAACTGCAGCTCCACCCCGAGCACCCCAGGGAACTGTTGGGAGAGGTACAGAGGATGTCATGGGACCCCCCTTCACATCTCACTCCCTCTTTTCCACCTTTCTCCTATGCCTTTTCCATAGCACCTCCAATCCCCAGCTGCACCCTGAACTCCATTTGAGGTCCCAGCCCCCTCCCATTCCCCACACTGTGTGTCTGAGCTCACCTAAGAGCTGGATGTGCTCCCAGCACCACCGGTACCACCAGTACCACGTATGGCCTCAGCTCCCAGGAAATGGAAGACAAGGAGGTGATTGGTGGCAGCCAACATTGCTTTACGAAGGGGAAATCATGCCTGACAAATTTGGTGACCTTCTATGGCAGGGCTACAGCATTGGTGGATGGGGCAGAGCAACTGATGTTATCTGTCTAAACTTATGCGAAGCTTTGGACACTGTCCCTCACGACATCATTGTCTCCAAAGTGGAGAGACATGGATTTGATGAATGGAGCACTTGGTGGATAAAGAACAGTCGGGATGGCTGAATGCAAAGAGTTGTGGTCAATGTCTCATTGTCCACGTGGAGACCAGTGACGAGTGGGGTCCATACTGGGGCCAACACTGTTCAGCATCTTTGTCAGTGACATGGACAGAGGGATTGAGGCACCTGCAGCATGTTTGCTGATGACACCAAGTTGTGTGGTGCATTGCACACTGGAGGGAAAGGTTGGGCCATCCAGAGGGACCTTGACAGGCATGAGAGGTGGGGCCCATGAAACCCTCATGAAGTCCAACAAAGTGAAGTTCAAGGCCCTACAGTATAGTCATGGCAGTCCCAGACACACCAACAGGCTGGGTGGAGAAATGATCAAGAGTGGCCCTGCGGAGAAAGACTTTGGGGTGATGGTAGATAAAAAACTCACCAGGTGCTGGTAGTGAGCACTCCCAGCCCAGAAAACAGCGGAGTCTTGGGCTGCATCCAAAGGAGTGTGGCCAGCAGATTGAGAGAGGTGATTCTGCCCCTCTACTCTGCCTTTGTGAGACCCCACCTGAAGTCCTGCGCACAGGTTTGGTGTCTCCAACATAAGAAGGACTTAGAACCATCAGAGAAAGTCCCGAGGAGGTCATGAAGTTGATAAGAGAACTGGAGCATCTTCTCTATGGAGACAGGCTGAGAGAGCTGAGGCTGTTCAGCCTGAAGAAGACCAGGTGGTGTGGAGACGTCAGAGCACCTGTGCTAGTTCTGGCTGGCGTGGAGTTAATTTCCTTTGCACAGGCAGTGGGGGAGTTGTGTTTGGGGTTGTGCTGAGCACAGGGCTGAGAACACAGACATGGGCTTGTTCTTGCTGAGCTCAGCCAGAGCCAAGGCCTTTCCTGCCCCTCCTACAGCCTCAGTATGGAGGGGGTGGGCGTGCATGGGAAGTTGGGAGGGCTCACAGCTGGGACAGGTGACCCTGACTGACCCAAGGGATACTCCAGACCTTATGGCATCATGCTCAGGATATAAAGGGGGGGGAAGAGGGAGGGAGGTGGGGACATTTGCAGTGGTGGCGTTTGCCTTTCCAAGCCACTGTTCTGTGGGATGGGGCCCTGCTGTCCTGGAGGTGATAAGCACCTGCCTGCCCACTGGAAGCAGTGAATGAATTCCTTCTTTTGCTTTGCTTATGTGATGGTTTTTACTTTCTGTATTAAACTGTCTTAATCTCAACCGACAGATTTTCCAGCTTTTACCCTTCCAATTCTCTCCCTGATCCTGCTGGGAGAAGAGTGAGCAAGTGTCCTGGGTTGCAGTGTATTCTATTACCATCCTCAGGAGCTGTTGAAATCAGGTGGGGCAGTGTTTCCTTGCCTCCTCCCCCCAGACTATCTTTCTGTTAATTGCCCATCATTGTCCTGCCGCCTGACTCAGAGATAACTCCCTCTGGACCATCTTCTGTTAATGAGCCTAATCAACACTTGGCCTCATGACTCATTACCCCATTGTGAGATGCTCCACCCAGAAGGAGGAACCAAGCATTCCATCGTGGATATAATCTGAGGCTGAACACCAGAGACACCGGCTTCCTGCTGGATTTCCAGAGGACAGGAGCTACACAGCCACCACTGGACTTTCTGAGGAAGAGCAGACCCTTTTTCTACAGGATCACCGCTTCAGAGGACTGCAGCCACCATTCTACCAGACTGCTACCACCCCCCTGATTAACAGGGTGTCAGGTTGTATCCTGACTCTTGTCAGTTTAACCCAGTGTTTTCTGCCTTTATTTTTTGGGGTTTTTTTCCTCCTTTTATTTCCCTATTAAATTGTTATTCTGACTTGGTGTCTCCCACTAGTTTGTTTTCAAACTAGTACATATTTTTGGTGCCCAGTGTGGAGCTCGACTGCTGAGAAAATCAGAATTACCATTTTGTATTGTAGAAGCCACCTACTCACTATGATGTTCAACATTCTTACATGGGTCTTGTACCTAGCTCTCTATATTTTTCCACACATGGGGAACTATCTGCTGATTGTGATGCTCCTGTGTAGACCAGGGTATGGTATAAAATTTGCTTTATTAGTCTATTATTATACTGCATGATAACCTCCGAGACAATGAACATAATTCGGAATACATACTCAACTTTGTCTGCTTGTCCTACTCTAGGCTGCTACATCTGGGGCCACAACAATCATACCCAGCCCCTGGGGGGAGGATTAAAGAATGATTTTTTCTAGCCTTTCAGGCCTGACACAGCAGTTTTTGAAAATATTGAGTTCCCTGTGGATGTTAAGAATGGCATAATCTTCTTGTCAGTTCTTTTTTCTTTTTTCTCTATGACCTGCACTGTGTACACCATGCTTAGAATCAGAGCTATGGCACAGCATCCTCAGGATGAGAGGGAAAAAAAGAGCAGAGCAACAAGCACCATGTCTACACAGACTGTCTCAAAGAAGAAAGGAACCAAAAGCATAGTGACAGCATCCATCTCTACGCAGACTGTCACAGGAGAAAGAAACCAAACACAAGACAGCAGTGTCCATGTCTACGCAGACTGACACAGAGGAGAAAGAAACCAAAGGCGCTATAAACGTCTCTACACAAACTGTCACTGAACCAGAACAGCCTAAACCAATTGCAGTTGCCCCCGTTCAGAAGAAGAAATCAAAAAGCAAATCAGTCCGCATAATGACTGACGAGGATGCAGCAGGACCTTCGCACCCAGCAGAAGAGGCAGAGCCAGAGATCATCACTCGGTCACTATCCCTGGGTGAGCTGTGTGACCTGCGGAGGGAATTCACCCGCCAGACAAACGAGTCTATCCTGACCTGGCTGCTCCGCATCTGGGACGCTGCAGCCAATGACACCATTCTGGACGGAAGTGAGGCCAGGCAGCTGGGATCTCTGTCCCGGGATGTGGTCATTGACCAGGGGATCGAGAGAACCCAAGAAACTCTCAGCGTCTGACGATGACTGCTTACAAGTGTAAGGGACAGGTACCTTTGTAAAGAAGACATCCAGGTGCACCAAGGAAAATGGAGCACAATGGAACAAGGTATCCGGTGCCTGAGGGAATTGGCTGTGCTGGAGATCATTTTCTCAGAAGACGAGAGATTTCCTAAGAGCCCAGATGGTGTCCAGTGCACGTCACAGATGTGGTTGAGGTTTGCACGCCTTGGACCAGAGATGTACTCCCGTTACCTGGCAACGCTGCAATGGAGGGAAGGCGAGGACAGGGTGGGCGTCTTGGTGAACAAACTGAGGATTTACGAGGACACCGTCACAGCCGCGTTTCACACCCATGTCTCATCCGTGGAAACAAGTCTTTTGGCTGAGCAAGTCCGGAGCTTGATTGAAGAAGGCCATCATAAATTGAAAAAGGAACTTAAGGAAGAGATTTACCACATATCGCCAGAACCAACAAGAGTCTCTTCCATTAGGAGCAGGCGTCCCCCAACCAGGGAGAGAGGATACACCCCACGAGGTAACCTCTGGTTTTTCCTTCAGGAACATGGAGAAGACATGAGTAAGTGGGATGGAAAACCCACCTCCTCCTTAGCAGCCTGGGTACGTGAACTAAAAAGAGGGACAACTATCACAAGAAGCTCATCTGGAGTCAACGCTGCTCTGGTGTCTCGCGCACAGAACTCCAGACGGTGTAGGAATGATAATATGACCAATCCTCTTGAAGGGACTTCGGGAGCATATTCACCAGATGGAAGCAATGTGTACCATGACCAGGAATAGAGGGGCCCTGCCTCTAGCCAGATAGAGGAAAGAGACAATCAGGTCTTTTGGACTGTGTGGATCCGATGGCCTGGCACATCTGACCCACAAAAATACACGGCTTTGGTTGACACCGGCGCTCAATGTACTCTGATGCCATCAAGGTATGTGGGAGTAGAACCAATTTTTATTTCTGGGTTGACAGGAGGATCCCAGCAGCTGACTGTACTGGAAGCTGAAGTGAGTTTAACTGGGAAGGAGTGGCAGAAACACCCCATCGTGACTGGCCCAGAGGCCCCGTGCATTCTCGGCATAGACTATCTCAGAAATGGATATTTCAAGGACCCAAAAGGACATCGTTGGGCTTTTGGGATAGCTGCTGTGGAGACAGAAGATATCAGACAACTGAGTACATTGCCTGGCCTCTCAGATGATCCCTCTGCCGTGGGACTGCTGAGAGTTGAGGAACAACAGGTGCCAATCGCCACAGCAACAGTGCACCGCCGGCAATTCCGCACCGACAGAGACTCTGTGGTTCCCGTCCATGAGATGATTCGCAAACTGGAGAGCCAAGGGGTGGTCAGCAAGGCCCGTTCACCTTTCAACAGCCCTATATGGCCAGTGCGTAAGTCCAGTGGAGAATGGAGACTGACGGTAGATTATCGTGGCCTGAATGAGGTCACGCCACCACTGAGTACTACCATGCCAGACGTGTTGGAACTTCAGTGTGAGCTGGAGTCCAAAGCGGTGAAGTGGTATGCCACCATCGATATTGCTAATGCCTTCTCCATTCCTTTGGCAGCAGAATGCAGGCCTCAGTTTGCTTTCACCTGGAGGGGTGTGCAGTACACCTGGAACCAACTGCCCCAGGGGTGGAAGAACAGTCCCACCATCTGCCATGGACTGATCCAGGCTGCACTGGAAAAGGGTGAGGCCCCAGAACATCTGCAATACATTGACGACATCATCATGTGGAGAAACACAGCAAAGGAAGTATTTGAGAAACGAGAGTAAATCATCCAGATTCTCCTGCAAGCTGGTTTTGCCATCAAGAAGAGCAAAGTCAAGAGATCTGCCCGAGAGATCCAGTTCCTGGGAGTAAAGTGGCAAGATGGATGACATCAGATTCCCACCGAGGTCATCAATAAAATCACTGTGCTATCTCCACCAACCAACAAGAAGGAAGCACAAGCTTTCCTAGGCGGCATAGGTTTCTGGAGAATGCACATTCCCGAGTACAGACAGATCGTGAGTCCTCTCTACCTGGTTACCTGCAAGGAGAACAATTTCCACTGGGGCCCTGAACAGCAGCAAGCCTTCACCCAGATCAAGCAGGAAATTGCTCATGAAGGAGCCCTTGGCCCAGTCAGGACAGGACCAGAGTGAAGAACGTGCTCTACTCTGCAGCTGGGAACAATGGTCTGTCCTGGAGCCTCTGGCAGAAGGTGCCTGGTGAGACTCGGGGCCGACCACTGGGATTCTGGAGCCGAAGCTACAGAGGGTCTGAAGCCAACTACACTCCCACAGAGAAGGAAATCTTGGCAGCCTATGAAGGAGTCCAAGCTGCCTCAGAGGTAATTGGCACTGAAGCACAGTTGCTTCTGGCACCCCGACTTCCGGTGCTGGGTTGGATGTTCAAGGGAAAGGTTCCTTCCTCGCATCACGCCACCGACACCACATGGAGCAAATGGATCGCCCTCATCACACAGCGTGCCCGTATTGGAAACCCGAATCGCCCTGGGATTCTGGAAATTTTAACAAACTGGCCAGAAGGTGAGACTTTTGGATTATCTTCTGAAGAAGAGGAAGAGCAAGTGACTCGTGCTGAGGAAGCCCCACCATATAATGAGCTACCGGAGACTGAAAGACGTTATGCCCTCTTCACTGATGGTTCCTGCCGAATTGTAGGCACTAACCGAAAGTGGAAAGCTGCAGTATGGAGCCCCGCACGACGAGTTGCACAAGCTACCGAGGGACAAGGTGGATCGAGTCAGGTTGCAGAGCTTAAAGCCATCCAGCTGGCCTTGGATATTGCTGAACGAGACAAGTGGCCGAGGCTCTATCTCTACACAGACTCGTGGATGGTAGCTAATGCTCTGTGGGGATGGCTGGCTCGCTGGAGAAAAGCCAACTGGCAGCGCAGAGGGAAGCCCATCTGGGCCGCTGAGATTTGGCAGGACATTGCCACCCGAGTAGAGAAGCTGACCGTGAAGGTTTGACACGTGGATGCACACGTACCCAAGAGTCGGGCTAATGAAGAGCATCGCAACAACGAGCAGGTGGACCGAGCTGCCAAGGTGAAAGTATCACAGGTGGATCTGGACTGGCAGCACAAGGGAGAATTATTCCTAGCTTGTTGGGCCCATGATGCCTCTGGTCATCAGGGGAGAGATGCAACATACCGATGGGCCCGTGACCGAGGGGTGGACCTTTCCATGGACAGCATCTCACAGATCATCCACAGTTGTGAGACCTGTGCTGCAATCAAACAGGCCAAGCGGGTGAAGCCTCTGTGGTACAGTGGACGATGGTCAAAGTACAGGTATGGGGAGGCCTGGCAAGTTGACTACATCACCCTTCCCCAAACCCGCCAAGGCAAGCGCTATGTGTTGACCATGGTTGAAGCAACCACTGGATGGCTGGAGACCTACCCTGTGCCTCATGCTACAGCCCAGAACACCATCCTGGGCCTGGAAAAGCAAGTCCTGTGGAGACATGGCACCCCTGACAGGATCGAGTCAGACAACGGGACTCATTTTAAGAATAGCCTCATCAACACCTGGGCCAGAGAACACAGTATCGAATGGATATATCATATTCCTTATCATGCACCAGCTGCTGGAAAAGTTGAACGCTGCAATGGACTACTTAAAACTACCCTAAAGGCACTTGGTGGGGGGACCTTCAAAAATTGGGAAGTGAACTTAGCAAAGGCCACCTGGATGGTCAATACCCAAGGGTCCATCAATCGAGCTGGTCCCACCGAGTCTGAACCCTTGCACACAGTGGATGGAGATAGAGTCCCTGTGGTACACCTGAGAGGTATTTTAGGAAAGACTGTTTGGATTAATCCCACCTCAGGCAAAGACAAACCCATCCGTGGGATTGTCTTTGCTCAAGGACCTGGTTGCACTTGGTGGGTAATGCAGAAAGATGGGGAAACCCGTTGTGTACCACAAGGAGACCTAATCTTAGGTGAGAACGGTGTGTAGGGTTACATTGTATATATATATATATATATATATGTATGTATGTATGTATGTATGTGTGTTTTAGAGTTTAAGAAGGTATTGATTTGGGATAATGTAGATGGCAATAGAATAAGGGGTGGATAATGTCCTGGGTTGCAGTGTATTCTATCACCATCCTCAGGAGCTGTTGAAACCAGGTGGGGCAGTGTTTCCTTGCCTCCTCCCCCCAGACTATCTCGCTGTTAATTGCCCATCATTGTCCTGCCACCTGACTCAGAGATAACTCCCTCCGGACTATCTTCTGTTAATGAGCCTAATCAACACTTTGCCTCATGACTCGTTACCCCATTGTGAGATGCTCCACCCAGAGGGAGGAACCAAGCATCCCATCGTGGATATAATCTGAGGCTGAACACCAGAGACACCGGCTTCCCGCTGGATTTCCAGAGGACAGGAGCTACACAGCCACCATTGGACTTTCTGAGGAAGAGCAGACCCTTTTTCTACAGGATCACCGCTTCAGAGGACTGCAGCCACCATTCTACCAGACTGCTACCACCACCTTGCCTAACAGGGTGTCAGGTTGTATCTTGACTCTGTCAGTTTGACAGTGTTTTCTTTTACTTTTTTTTCCTTTTCTTTAATTTCCATTAAATTGTTATTCTGACTTGGTGCCTCCCACTGGTTTGTTTTCAAACTAGCACAGTAACTTACTCTTGTGATTGGATAATAATGACTATAATATGGTGATGGTAGTAGCTATGATAGGCTATAGGCAAATGTAAAGGTATTGTGTGTGGTGCTTATTGGTTGTTATGTATTAAGCTACTCAGCAAAGAAAAGTATCTGATGCTTTCTAACTTGAACAGAAAGTGGCTTCAGGTATGCCTACAGCTGGAGCTGGCAGCTGTAGGGCTGGCTCTGGATACCCACTCCCTGAACTGCTGTAACTTCACCTATGCAATAAACAGCTTTCAAGAGAGCCGCCTGAAGTCCAGACATCCTTCGTGAACCTTTCTCCTATACTTTTGCAAAAAAGACAATAAACATGGCACAATGAGCAGGATGCAAAAAATAACCAATAGGGCCGGGCATCTAATTTTAAGCAGATTTTTGATCTATCTTGCAATTTGCCAATTGCCAAACAAACTGTTGAGCCAATCAGATTCTGAATCTTCATGCAATTTTGACACGCGTGTTTGTAATTCTATAATGTGGGCATGAATAGATTTTGAATGATCAGACAAATTCATAAAACATGTTCTATCAAAATCCTCACATCTACATCCATGTGCTAGCAACAAAAAATCAATGGCAGCTCTATTTTGCAGTGTAGTGTGCCTTACTGAACCGACACCTGTTCAGAATCCGGCTAAAGCAAGGGAAGTAGCGTTAGCCTGCCAAGCTAGCCAACATCCTAACTTGTTTAACAGTCCCAGTGCTTTAGCAGATGCTATTTGTGGAGAAAGGAAGGAAACAGCCCATCGAGCACCTGGTTGCCAAAATTTGGTGTTGTCATCACAATCAGGGGCAAACGCACGGGTGCTGCATTTTCCCCTCCGTAGTTTATGCTGTAAAATCATAGCTATGTGTTAGGTGTTAACAGTGAGAGTCATCCTAAGCTGCAAGGACCTCCCTTGATGTGTGATGGAATCGCAGCCCATGCTCGGTCTCTGCAAATTTAAAAACACCCCTGGAGGCAAAGTCAGAGGAACAGTAGTAGAGTGTGAAATATGTGGTGAACTGGAATTGCACCAGGCACTTTCCTCTGCAAATATGGGTTGGCTAGGGGAAACATCCCATACTTTGGACTGATCAGATCCAGAGTAATTAAACTTAACACAAAGGTCCATTTTCACAGATCCTAAAAGCTCTATTTCTTGCAGCTCAAGAGTTGCCCGGGGAAGGTATGAAACCCACTGATCTCAAGCATCAGCGTGATTGTGTGATTGTAAAAGTTTGTTAACTGCCTTAGGCTTTGGCCAGTCATCTATTGGCAAGCCAACAAGGCAGGTAGAAAGAGGATTGTCAGGAGTAGCAGTGGCTAAGCACAGAGTATCTTGCCCTGTCGCATTGGCCAGGGTAACTCACATGTTGGTTCTCGGCTGACTGACAGGCCAAGCAGAAACAGCAGGCAGTAAGCTCAGCAAAACTGACAAGGACCATATTGGCACCTGCATTTTTTTGTTATTCGTTGCTATTTGGGCTCCAGTGCATCTCAATGCAAGCCAATACCCTTGATCGCAGGGATATCAGTGCAATACAGTCCTCCTTGCTCTCGGAGAGATTGTCAGTCCAACTGTCAATCTCCTCAGCGTGTCTCACGATAAAATTGATGGGATCCCAGCTCCTGATTTATGGAAGACACAGAAACAGAGAGGATTGCACAAACCTAGCAAGAAAGTGCAGAATGCTAAAGCAAAAAATAGGGGAACAACTCGGCCTACGGCACCCCCGGAGCCTCAACGGGACTTCTTCACATCTGCTTGCGGAGGGCCCACCGCGAGCGGGTCGGCTGTTCCGGGGGAGAGGGAGGGCTGGGGACCCTATTCTGACCTGTATCCCTGGAAAGACACTAGGGAAATAGTTCAGCATGTTAAACAAGAATGAGATAAGGGCCAAGCTCCCGTGCAATCAGTACAAAAGGACTGGCGGCCTCCTGTGGAGCTTCAGATACTTTGGAAAAACTGGTCCTCACAAACTGTAAAAGCCTGGATTGACAGCAGAGCGGAGGCCTCTTTACATTTATGGGAATCCCAAGAAATTTAAAGGACAACCAGTGATTCTTACAGGTTTGGTGGGGGGAAACAAATTGAAGCTGTGCAAACAACAAATCAAAATGAAACTAGGGAACCTCCCCAGATGATTGCATTCAGTTATGATTGTCCTGGTCCCTGAATATATAGTTGGGATTGGTATCTTAAAGGGACTGGCTTTAAATTTATCCAACGGTTTGTATCAGTTTGGGACAAAGCCTTGTATCAGTGCCCGGCCAGTTTTAGTCAGGCAGGTGAAAATGCCCCCTGTGCAGATTCCTGCCACAACTAAATTGGTAACCGTGAAGCAATACCAAATCCCGGGGGGCATGAAGACATTTCACCGGCTATTAAAGACTTAGTGGATGTTTTAAAACCCACTAGAATGGCTTGGAATAACCCCGTCTGGCCTGCCAAGAAAAGTGACAGGTCATGGAGAACGACCGTGGACTTTAGAGAATCAAATAAACACAGCCACCTCTTGCGGCAGCTGTACCAGATATCGTTACTTTAATAGAAAAAATCCAGGAACACTCTGGAAGAACCTGGCATGCAGTAATTGATTTGGCTGATGCTTTCTTTGCAGTACCCATTGCTGAGGAGCAGGGGCGTCACTTTGCCTTCACGTGGCAGGGACGACACTGCGCACTCAGCACATTGCCCCAGGCATGTGTGCACGGCCCAACAATTTGTCATCAAACAGCGGCCGAGCACTTGGATGAAATCAAACTGACTCCTCATACGCAACTCATTCATTATATAGATGACATCTTGGTCCAGAGCAGCAATGAGGAGGAAGTGCAACAAGTCCTTGAATTAGTTGTGGATCATAGGAAACAGAAAGACTGGGAAATTAACCCTACCAAAATTCAAGTGAAATTTTTGGGAATTCAGTGGCAATGCGGGCATCGGGAAATCTTCCCCAAAGCCCGACAGAAAATTTTAGAGTTTGCAGTGCCACAAAATAAAAAGGAGGCACCAAGATTTATTGGATTATTTGTCTTTTGGAGACAACGTATTCTGCATCTGAGACAAATCTCAACCCCTTTGCATAAAGTAACCAGGGGAAATAGGCAATTGGAATGGGGAAGTGAGTAGCAGGCTGCCTTTGAATTAGCCAGAGGCTATTAGCCAAAAAGGCCTTTAGATCTATGGCCTATGCAAAAGGGAGAACTTGAGTTAAATGTACCTGTAAATGGGTCACATGCTGATGGGAGCCTCTGGCAGAAACAGGGGAAGAAAAAGGTTCCCCCGGGGTTTTGTGGGAGGAAGTTGCCAGAAGCAGGAAACAACTACACACCTTTTGAGAAACAGTTATTGGCATGTTATTGGGCACTGATGGAAACAGAACAACTTAACCATAGGATATGAAGTGGCTCTTCATCCGGAAATTCCTATTGTGCAGTGGGTCAGAAGGTCCCTGAAAGCCCATTGGATTGGGCACGCTCCGGAGTGTGGTATCGTAAAGTGGAAGTGGTATATTCGGGATAGGGCCAAGCTGGGAACGGGGCGGATAGCCACTCTTCATGAGCCAATAGCAGCTGCCCCCGGGAGGGACCAAGAGGTGAGTGCCAACTTCACAGCTGAGAGGGAATCTCCAGGGAAGTGGGAAAAGCCTTCAGATCAACTAACGCCACAGGAAAAAGAACATGCTTGGTTTACGGATGGGTCAGCTAAATATATAGGAGGGAAAAGGTTTTGGAAAGCAGTAGCTGACCATCCTCATTCCGAAAAGTTTTTAGAAATGACCAGAGAGGGGAAAAGCAGTCAATGTGCTGAATTCTGTGCAACTGATATGGCTTTAAAACAAGAAGATCTAGGAGAATGCCTTTCCTATACTGCTTCTTGGTCGGTAGCTAAATGGGTTCACTCCGTGGCTACGGACATGGGTAGGCAGAGCCTGGAAAATCTACTCCAAAGAGCTCTGGGGAAAGGAACTGTGGAGTGACCTTTGGCAAATGGTACAAAGAACTGATGTGACTGTGATTCATGTTGATGCCCATAGTAACACAGACACTTTAGAGCTACTTTATGACTCTGTTGCAGGCAACCGGGCAAAGATTTCCCAAGCCAGACCAGAGTTCCCTCCAAAGGAGGATCACGAAGGCTCGGCAAAATGTGCGCACCAAAAATGTGTGCACCTTGGACAAAAAGCCCCTTACAGGTGGGCTCAAGAGTGTGGCGTTGCCATGTCACTCGATATGAGTAGAACTAGAATTGCTCAATGCCCTGTGTGCCACCATATATACAAACGCCCGGTGCCAAACTTTGTAAAAGGACCGCTGGGGAGAGGAAAATTGCCCGGACCAACTTGGCAAATGGATTACATTGGACCTTTACCCCAGGACCGAGGGTGTAAATATATCTGCCGTAGACACATATCCTGGGTATTTGATTGCCCATCCTTGTGAGAAGGCCACTCAGCATAGCACCATCTGTACTATAGACACAATAATTCTGTATTACGGAATGCCATTACCGAGTCAAACAGATAATGGGTCTCATTTCCAGAACAAATTCATTCAGCAGTACGCTGAGCAGAAAAACATTCCGTGGGGTTTTCACATACCATATTATCCCCAAGCTGTGGGATTACCTGAGCGAATGAATGGGCTATTGAAAGAGCAGTGGAGAAACCTGGGAGATGGACACCTGTCCTGGTGGAGAACCCATCTCACTGATGCACTGCACATCCTTAACAATAGGCTCATCAGGGACATGGCCACAAAGGCAGGGGACGGGGCTCAGAGTCAAAGTATGTCATGATTTGGTCAGAGAAACATGGTCTCTTGACACCTCCCTAAGTAAGGGAAGCTCCCAAAGATGGGGACCTGACGAACGGCCACCTGAGAGAGTCATACAACATTATGGACCGGCTCCATGGAGCCCTAGCCAATTGGTGTCAGGGGCCAGAGAACCTGCCTATAATCTGAATTGGATAATAAGACTGCAAGCTGTCTCGGAGATAATTGTTGGAAAAGTTCGGGGACTTCGGCGGGGGAAGACATAGCAGAACAACCAATATGGCTGATAAAAGCAAGCTCCGTTAATTAGCAATCCAGAGGCACTTATATAGTATATCAGCTTGTTAGCACTTTATTGGCTTAAACCTATCAAAGCGCATTTCTGCTTCTACATAATTAGACTACATTGGCAAGCTTCTACTAGTTATGTTATGATTAAAGAATTCAGAGTTCACCCTCCCTTCTCCTGGCCAGTACATCTTATCTGCACAGCTGCACATCCTCAAAACTCCCTGGTTGTTCTCAGGCTTGTTTCTCACACAGGCATTTGCTTGCAGGCTTTTTCCTTGCAGGCCTTTGCTTCGTACAGTTCTTTTATTGATCCCATAATTCTATCAATGACCCATGCCCCTGATCCTCTAACCATTCTTCAACAGATAATAACTAACCAGACGGCTGCCGCCCCTGACCTTATGGCCGACCAATCCACGCAAACGCGGAATGCGATTTTCCAGCATCGCATGGTTTTAGACTACCAGCAGAAAAAGGAGGAGTTTGCAGGAAATGAATTTGCAAGAAAATGAATCCAACTGTCGCTTACAAATTGATGACAATGGAAAAGTAGGAAAACAGACAACTAGGGAGATGAGAAAATTAGCCCATGTACCAACCCAGACATGGGAATGTTGGGAACCAGATATATTCTTGTGGCTGCCAGGGAGTCTGTGGCTCAAAGGGGCCCTTTCTCCTTTCCCTTTGTGCAGCTGCTACCTTCTTGTTTATTCCTTGTTTCGCTCCTTGTATTGTACGACTCATCCAGCACAGAGTACAGGGAAGGCAGCTCGCAGCTACGCCTCAAGATCAACCAACCCTATATGCAACAACTGCAGAGGCAGTCTGACAACCATGATTCATCCTGTAAGTCAGAGGAGCAACTGATGTGCTGAGGCCTGAGCAGCAGGCCTCAGCCGGAGCTGACCTACGATGAACCACAGATGAACCCTGGCCAATCTGTGACTAACACCATCAGTATTATTCAGCTAAAAACAGATGACAAAGATGCTTATGCTAGCTGTTTAACGCCAAACGGGCTGCTTTAGAAACTTTCCCATCACCGTGTACAGTTATCTGCAAGCAATGGATAATTTAAGAAGCTTTCCCCAGCTGACATGAATACAGGTTTGTTTGCAGGGTGTTTGAGGGGAAACCCTCCCAGGCAAGGCCTGGGCACTGGCCAAGCTGTGGCCCCTGCTGGCTGCAAAGTGTGCCATCAGATCCAGGTGTTTCCGGGCTAAAAACACAATCAAGTCACTTGGACTTCCTGATTTGGGCCTATAAAAGCTGGACCCACGTTTGGAGCAAATTTGGAGACCTCACATACGGATAGATGCACCCATAGGATTTTCCCAATTGACGGGAAGAGTTCTCCAGCTCCTTGCTGCGAAACGGGGCTCCCCAACGACTGCAGATCTGGATGATGGTAAGGTATTTAGGCAATTGGTGATGCATCTTTCTAAATCAATCTCCTTTCTCTTGGATAGTAATAATTAGGTGCATTACCTTGCTTATTTTTGCTTGTTGCTAAAGCCAAGTGCCTAGTTTTACCGAATGTATCGTTTTACATTTGAGGTTCCTTAATTTCACAGTAAAATAAGAGCATTCTTTCCAGTGCTGTCTGTGTCCTTTAAATCGCCTCTGCCCCTTGGCAGAACAACAGGAGGCCCCTGAGGGGCTGGGGTGGTGGCAAGGCCCGAGGAAGTGGCTGTCAGAGGCCATAAGCAGCCTCCAGGCAGCCGCCTCGTTCCTGCTGCCCGGCTGCTCTGGCGCTTCCCCTGAGCATCTCCCAGGCCTGTGGCAGAAGCCCTCAAGGCCGGGCCTCAGCACGAGGGTGGGGACCACGCCGAGGTGCTGAGGCTGGGCTGGCTGGGGACCAGGAGGGCAGGGGGCCCTGCTGGGGCACGGCCCCTGGCTGCTGCCAAGAAGGGGCAGTGGGCAGAGGCAGGGCTGGCGGCCAGCCCGGGCCCCCGCGGCTGCCCAGGCCATGGTGCTGTGACCGAGGCCCCCTCGACACAGAGCTCTGGGCCCACACAGCTGCTGCCACCATGGGGAGGGCGGCGATGTCTCCTCGAGCAGGGCTGCCGAGTCGCTGCTGCCGAAACAGCTCTGGACGCCACACAAACAGCAGCAGAGTGTGCACAGGAACAGCAGGAGCCCCAGTGCCGGCACCAGCTCAACAAGGCATCCGCACCAGCCGGGATGCCAAACGGGGCCATACTGTGGGCACAGCTGCACGTGGCTGGGCAAAAGGCTCCAGCAGAATTGGCCACAATGGCTTCCTCTTGTCTTGCCAGCCTCACAGCGACGCTTGGCAGCTTCAGCTGCAGCCTGTGCCCCTGACTGACTTCAGTGGCCGTGCTTGAGGGCAGACTCGCCTTCCACAGTCAGGCGTCCCAAGGCAGCGGCATTGGTGCCATCGTGAGAGAGAGGCTCTGATGGGACACAAGCCCTGCACTGCAGCTGCCATCCCTCTCCTCCATGCAGGCCCCTTAAAGACACGTACATGAGCTTCCAAACTAAATCCTGGACTTGCTTGGAACAAAGGAAGATGCAGCCGGCACTAAAGAAAAGCAGGGAGTGCTGGCAGACGTTCAGGGGTGGAGGGAAGCACTTTGCTGTGTGCAGAGGAGATGGCCCGGTTCACAAGCTCAGGCTTTGCTGCCAGAGGATCCTGCTTTGCTCTTGCTGGAGGCCATTCCCTATCAATGCCTGGCCCTCCATTGTTCCTGCATCATGGCTGCTGGACCTGTGGCAACAAGTGTGTCCCGAGTCCCTGTGACAGCAGAAAAGGGTGGGACCTGTGTGCTTCCAGCACCTGTCTTGGCTGCTCCTTCAGGGTGCTGGCACCATCATCAGAGACACAGAACAGCTTCTCCTCCCACAGCTATCCCTATCCTCTGCGCTTCCCCAGGTGGCTCCCTTGATGTTCCCTGGGGAACCTCCCTCTTTGTGGCCGTCCATTGCCCTGCTCAGCAAGGACACAGTTGTGTTTGGACGTGAGCTGCCACAGCCAGACACGCAGCAATGGGAATGTTGAATATCAGAGGCTGGGCCGATTCTTTCATTTCTAGAATGCAGGAAAGACAGAAAAGCACAAGGAAACATCACAGTGTCTCTGTAGAATCTCTTTGTCCTGTGAAACTCAGCAGCTGATGCTGTTCTGGTGCTACTGCTAATCCCTTCCATGAAAAAATTCACTCCAGGAAGGAACAACATCTCCTGTTGGATACCAAGTGCTCCCCCCAGTCACTCCAGCTGCTCCTGCCAACAGCCGCCTGCAGGAAGGAGCACAGACCCCAATGCACCTTGGCTTTGGCTGCCCTCTGGCAGAGAAGCCCCCGGGGGCACAGGTTTCTGGGGCAGGAGATGGGCACCAGCGCTGCCAGGGCTCGGGGGTGGCAGGTCTGCTTCGGAGGGGACTCTGCCACACCTGCTGATTTCAGTGCTCCCGGGCCCCAGGGCGCAGAGCAGCATTTCAGCCCTGGCCCACACGTTCCTTGTCTGTGTCACAGCCCCGGCTTTAGGATGGCCACCAGCCGGGACGTGTCCCAAGGAGGCCGTGCCAGCTTCTGTGGAAGACCCCGAGCCCTTCGCGCGGCAGCTGCGGTGGCAGCCGTGGGGGCTCCTGGTGCTGCCCCGAGCCCGCAGAGCAGGGGAGCGCTTGCTTATGGCTGGAGCCGATGCTAAAGTTCCTGTCGGGCTGCCTTAGACACTTGGGGCAAGGCATTCCTTCCAACCTGGGCCACTTGGAGTGGGCTGGGGACGGCCCCGGGGCAGGTGGCAGCGTGTGCAAGGGCCCTTTGTGACACGGTGCAGCATGGTCACCGTGGGATGGAACGGGACAGGGTGTCCCAGGGCCCTTTGTGACACGTGATGACATAGGGGCTGGCGGCGACGCAGCCACGCCACAGTGCTCGGAGCACGCGACGGGACAGGACGGGACAGAGCGGTGCCGTGAGGAGCCCCCGCACAGCGCACTTGTTCCTTGCCGACCCGGAGCTTTTCCGAAGCGTTATTCCTGCAGGTGACCTCGAGGCCAGACCACAGGACTTGGTGACCTGTGGCCTTCTCGAGGCTTCTCTTTTGCAGGTGCCCTCGAGGGCAGACCGTGGGACTTGGTGCCCCGGAGCTTTTCCGAGGTATCTCCCATCCCTGTGGCCGGTGCCCTCAAGGCCAGACCATTGGCTTAGCTGACTACAATCCTTGACGAGGAGTCTCCTGTCCTTGTGGCAGGAGCCCTCAGAGACCAGGGTGCAGGACTTGCTGTCCTGTAGCCTTCCTGAGGTTTCTCTGCTGCTGGTGCCTTCAAGGCACAAGCGCAGGACTTGTTCACTCAGAGCTTTCCCAAGGAATCTCTCTTGAAGGTGCCCTCGAGGCCACACTGTGGCATGGCGGGCAGATTCCGTCGCCTGTTCAAAGTGCTCAGGAGGAAAAAAGGCCCTGGAGCTGCCCCAGCACAACAGCCCGAAGAGCTGGAGCAGTTCCAGCCACGGCAGGATGGTGAGTGACAGAGCTGGGCCACAGGGCTGATGGCAGCAGCCAGCTTGGCGCCATCCCATCCCATCCCATCCCATCCCATCCCATCCCATCCCCGGGGAACAGGCCTATGGATAGGCTGGAAGAGGAGCCAGGCCAGACCCCCCGCAGCAGCCGTGCTCCATCCCTTGGGCATCCCGGGGCTGTCCCTGCCTGGGGAGCGCAGGGCTGGGCTGCGTTCTCCGGCCTCTCCTGCAGCCCCTCAGCTCTGGCTGCGCTCGCTCTTTGCCAGATGCAGCCCTGGACCGGACACAAGAGCAGGACCGTGCCCACGGCCGCTTCCGGAGAACAGTGCAGGTACCTGCAGCCATCCCCACCTGGGCTGGGCCTGCTGTCGCTGCTCAGCCAAGCACCACGCCTGGAGCACCCCTTGGAACATCCCTCTCTTCCCTGTCCTTTGTTCTCCTGCAGATGTTCCGGAAGTTCATGTGCATTCGGCGTGGAAAGACCAGCACCACAGCAACTGAGGGCACAGCTGAGCCTGACTCTGGGCTGACCGAGCTCCAGGCAGAGCCTGATGTCAGCACAGATATCACTGCACCCTCAGAAGACTCTGACAGTCCAATGAATGATCACACAGCGAAGACTGACAGGGCAGTGACTGAGGACATGGCCATCACAAACACTGACACCGGAGAGACTCAGGGCATCCCAAATACTGACACTATGCCCATTCCCACTGGGATTCATGCTCCCAAACTGGATTTTTTTGAAGAGAGTGCTGCTTCTCCTCAGCAGCAGGTAAGCAGCCTGGGGCCAGGGCTGGAGACTCCAAGGATCGTGTGCCCCCTCAAGCCACGGCTGCTGGGCCCCCTCAGCCTTTGAGGCCAGCACAGTGCGGTGGGAAGGGAAGCACTTCTTGGGGGCAGCTGGGGAAGTTGCTCCCTTGGACAGTGCTCCAAGTCTTCCCCATGCCTCCTCCAGGTGCCAGCCATGGTGAGGAACATTCACCAGAGACTCGGGTCCCATGTCACTGTGGATGCCTGGCTGCAAATTGACATTCTGAGGCTGGCTGAAGAGCACCCCGCTGATGTGGTGCTGACCCTCCTGCGCTGTGCCCCATCGTGTGACAGGTACGGGGCCCAGCTGCCTTGAGAGCTCAGGGCTCACCAGCCCTTAGGGCCCATCGCCCTGTGCCACCTGTCCAATGGGGTCTGCCAGATAGGTGGAGAGCTCCAGGACCCTCGGGCCCCTCTGTTTCCTGAGCCTGCTGCCATGCTCCCTCCCTGCCCCTCAGGGCACCGGGGCTCTGTCACCTGGGCCCCCACAGCTGCACAGGGCATGGTACTGTGACTGAGACGCCCCTGACTCAGAGCTCCGATCCTACAGAGCTGCTACAATGATGTGGAGAATCATAGGATCATTGGGACCAGCAGTGGAGAAGGTGTTGCCAACACTGCTCTGTGTGATGCAGGAATGGCCACTGCATAGCACGTCCACCTCTGATGGGGATGATACAGATGTCTTTGCCCTGGCTGTGAGTTTCTGGAACTGGCCTTTACTCACCCCGAGGTCACATCCTCACCAGCTCTCCATCCTTCCCCCACTGCATCTCCTTGCCTCAGGTGCTGGGCTGAAACCTGGGCTAGGGCAGGCTCAGGGGGCACCAGGCCCGGTGCTCCCCCTGCGTCTCCCCTCGGGCCCTGCCACATGGACAGCTCGGCACTGAGGGATGTTCCTGAGCTGTCTCGAGCTGCTTCTTTTGCAGGCAACTCTGGCGCTGTGGGTGATTGTCCAGGTGCCCGAGTGCCACGAGGCAATGATCCTTTATTCAGCCCGCCTGTTTGTGACTCTGCTCTTCCAAGTTGTCATCACCACACAGCAGGTGCCAGAGGAAGTTGATCACTTCTGGAGAGCATGCCAGGAGGAACACCGCCTTCCCACCAACCCCAACAGGTCCCAGTCCTCCTGTCCTTCCCATGCCCTCGTGGCCAGCGCCAGTGCCCCCAGTGTGACCTGGGCTTTGCTCTGTGCACAGGTTTGCAGTGCAGGCCATGAAGGCTCTGCTCTGTCGACTGCGCTGTGACAACGAGGTGGTGGCTATGGAGCGCAAGCGTGGCTGGGACACGCTGCTGTGTGCTGACACCCAGCACTATGCAGTGGGTCTGCTGGCCAGGTGAGACCCCCTTCTCCTCACTGCCCCCGGCACTTGTGCCCTGTGCCCGAGGTGCCCCACACAGTCCCTGTGGGGCCTCGTCACCGAGGGATGGCCAAGCGGACTGGAAAAGGCTGGAAGGGGAGGGTGCCCAGAAGGAGCTGCCTCCCAGAGCACCCAGATCCCCTTGCAATGTGGTGGGGAAGACCAGACCTGTGTGAGTCAGTCCTGGGAGAGGTTTGCCCCCTGCCTCAGGGTCTTGGTGCCTTTTTCCCCCTACCAGAGAGATGCGCCAGGTCTTGATCCCCTTCTGCTCCCGCATTGCATTCCACCTGCTCAAACCACTCAGCAGGGAGGAGCCATGCTGGGATCTGCCCTTCCTGGCTTTCCTTGTGGAGGTGAGCCTGACGGCCAGCGCTGCCTCGCTGAGCTGCCTCCCGCCTCTCTGCCCTCTCGTAGCCGCAGCTGCCTGGGACGGTGCCCGCGCCCTGCGCTGCTGCCTGGGCCCAGCCCTGGGCGGTTCCGGGCTCCTGCCGGCCGGCTCCCCTGTCACTGCCCTGTGCCTTTCAGCTCCTCGAGTGCCTGGACTTAAGTAAATATGGTGACAGCATCCTGGAGATCATGTCCAGGTACCTGCTGAGCGAGTGCAGGCAGAGATGTCGCCTGGCACTCAGAGGCCTCGTGGTGCTCAGCAAGGATCCCGCCATGGTGAGAAGGCGGCAGCGGCTGAAGCTGCGCTGGGGAAAGCAGTCACATGGGCTTGGCTGGGCTTCAGGAGCTGAGGCAGCTGCTCCCAGCTCTCCTGCCTCCCGGCTCAGCTGCCCCAGTGCTTCGGGACAGGCCTTTGGCCTCTGGGCCCTGCGGCAGCAGGGTGGGCTTGCAGGGCCAGGGTGGTGTAGGCAGTGCAGCCGTTCATGGCTTCACAGCACAGCCTTGTGTTCCACACAGGCCAGAAGAATGGGCAGCCTGTCTCAACGGCTTGTGGAGCTGCTGGGTGATGCAGATGGAGAGGTGGTCAGGATGTCCCTCTCTGTGTTCATGAATGTGCTGGAGAACAAAGACATCCTGGTATCCAGCACCACTGCCCCGAAACTGGCTGAGGCGCTCTTGCCACTCTTTGAAAATGTAAGGCTCTGTGCCCCCAGCCACTGACACTGGCTGCTGCCCAGACACTTTGTGCCCTGTGGATTTTTAGGCCGTTGCCCACATGGGCTGGAGAAGTTGCTGCTGATGTTTTTTCCTTTACTCCAGGACAACAGCAATGTGCAGATGCTCTCCATTCACCTCTTCTGCAAGGTGATGGAGTTGGTAGTGGACAAGGGAAAAAAGCCCCTTAAGACAATTGTGTGCCAGAGCCTACTCCCACTTTTATTCCACTGCCATGATGAGAACCGGAACGTGGCAGAGGTGAGGACTTGTGGGCTGATGTGTCCTCCTGGGAGGGGGCTCAGCTGCCTCCTGCCCTGGGGCCTCGCAGGCTGCAGCCTTCTCCTGGCCTTGGCACAGGGACGCGGGTCCTGTGCCCTGGGCTGTGGTGCCATCTCCGTGTCTCTGCTGCTCTCCAGGCTTCTCGGGAAACGCTGATTTGTGCGGCCAAGTTCCTGAAGAGGAGAAATCTTGGGCAGCTGGTGAAGAAGGAGCAGCTGTCGAAGTTTGCCGAGTGCCTGGTAAGGACCGCCTGGAAGCCTAAGCTGAGCCTGGAGAAGTCCCCTGCCCCTGGTGCCCAGTGCGTGGGGCTGGCAGCTGTGCTGCACCAGGGGCGCCAGCCTGCGCCCCACACGCTGCTCCCTTCCCCGGGCTCTTCTCCAGGCTCCTGTGGCCCCGAGCCGGGAGCCGATGGAGCCCCGGCCCCGCTGGGCTGTGGCGCGGGGCGGCACCGCGGCTCCCCGGGCAGCAGCCGGCCCTCGGCCCCCTCCAGAGCCCGGCGCCAGCGGCTGCTGGCCGGGCCTCGGGGCCGTGCGGGCAGGGGAGGCCAGGGCTGGGCGCAGAGAGCCCGGCCAAGGGGCTGAGCCCGCGCCAACCCTTCCCTCCTGGCGCTCTCTGCAGCTGGCAGAGGACAGGAGCCGAGCGGCCGAGCGCCTGCACCAGGCGCTGCCGTTCGCGGAGAGCCCGCAGGAGTCCCTGCGAGAGGCGGCCGTCAGGTTCATCGGTGAGCCACGAGCCCGGGGCCCCTCCCCGCCCCGCCGCAGCTCGGCCCCGGCCCCGGCTGCTGCCCCGGCAGCGGGATCCGGGCCCGGGGCCGTGGAGCCCCGCCTGCCCTCGGGGCCGCTGCCGCCCTCTCGCAGCCGTGCCCTCGGGCGTCAGGATGCGGCAAGGGCCCGGGCTGAGCCCTGCCGGGGCAGGAGAGCGGGTGGCCACGGGGCTGGCAGCGCCGCTGCGAGGGAGCTGTGCCGCGGGGCCGTGACCGCCTCTGTGCTCCCAGGGACTGCCAGGGTGTTCTTGAGGGGGCACAAGGAAGAGCTCCAGCTCCTCGGTGAGGGTGAGTGAGGGCAGCGGGCTGGCAGCGGGGGCTGGCGGGGGCGAGCTGCAATCCCTGCCCTGGCTGTGGGGGCTTTGCTCCGTGTGTGGACTCGGGGTGACGTGGGCAGAGCACAGAGAGGTTTCAGGGACACGGTGGGGAGCTTCATGGCCAGCACATTCTGGCTGATCTCCTTGGCCCCTGCTGTCTTCTGGCCATGGCAGGAGCTGGGTGAGATGGCCCTGGCAGGAAGGTCTGCTTGGATTCCTGCAGATCCAGGCTCTGACCGTGGCTCTGTTCCTGTCTCTTCCAGCCCTTCAAGCCCTGAGGAGAGACGACAGCCCTTCCCAGACAAACATCATAGTTCAGGAAATACTCAACGAAAGAGCTGCAGAACTACGTTCATCTGCTGGCCCAGAACCAGTGTCCCTTTAAGACCTCCAGATATCCTGGAAGATGAGACCATCTGGAGACTAGAGTAGAGCAGCTGGAGCTCCAGGCACAGCTGATGCTGGTCACAGCTGAGCCTGTGGAAAGCTCCCATAGCTCCTGCCCTCTCCCTCCCTTTTGACAGCTCCATCCCTCCAGCCCTCAGACCCTGCCCATCCCCTTTTTTCCTCCCAGCTCATCCCTTCGCTTCGCTTCCTATTAATAAACAGTTTGGTTTCTTCACTTGAGCTGCATCTCTGTGGTGCTGAAGCGGCCCAAAACCTGAGCCCTGGGACACACAGGCCCCTCCTGCCGCTCTCTTCCGTGCTTTTACTGCAACCCTGGGGTATATCACCGTGTCCCGCAGCCGTAGGGAGGAGGAGAGAAGCTCCAGCAGGCAGGAATTGTGCAGCAAGATTGATTTATTTAATTATTTTACAAACTCTTTCATAGGCTTTTTTCTTCATAGTCTAATTGGACAAAGGATCAGCCACCCCTTGGGGTGATCGGCTAAAATCCTAAAACATCCATTGTCCAAATATTTTCTCCTGTACTATAAAAAAGACTTTTCAAGGGTGCAGGTGTTTGGTTGTGTACATAACTCTGCTGCCTCTTCTGTGAGAGAGAAAAGTCTCTCACGGGCTTAGAAAATAGCAAGAAAATCCTTGCTAGCAGCATTTTTGTATCCACACCGTGCCATGTTTTGTGCAGAGACACAGAGGAACGAGGGCAGCTCAGGCTGGAAAGGTCCCTGTCCTGAAGGTCCAGTTCCACAACACTGTGGAGTCAGAGGTCTTGCTGAGCACCCTGAAGGCCCTGGATTTTAGAACAGCCAACAGGAGTATGCTCCGGAGGCAGCTGTGAGGGATTCCGTGGCAAGCCTCCACGGAGGGCCAAGGAGCTTGGAATGCTGGAAGTTTTCAAGAGCAGCTTCCTGAAAGCCCAGCAGTGCTGCATCCCTGCACGGGATCAGGAAGAGGGCAGAACCAGAGAGCATCCGGGCTTAACAGTGTGTTGGGGTTTTAGTTTAGTCTTAGGTTTTCCTGTTAAAGGAATTTTCTCCCATATGCATGTTGCTAGGGGACAAATAGCTGTACTTAAGAAAGACAACAAGGGGAGCGGGGCGGGCCTGGCTACTCTTTTGTCTACACCTGGGTGTGGGGACAGTTCGCTCTGAGCGTCCGGAGAGAGAAGCTGCAGAGAAAGGAGCTGCTGCTGCTTTCTTTTTGGCCGTTCTTTCTTCCTGCTGGAAGCAACGCCGGGACCCCAAAAGCCGCTTTTCCCTGCCCTGCTGGAGACCGAGCTGTGGCTGTCCTGCTCCGCTGCTGCTTCGAGTTTTCGCTACGCTGTAGCCCTGCTCACCCTGCCTGCCTGGGCCTCCGTGGTTTTTTCCCATCTGGATACATCTCGTCTGCCACCCGGGATTTGCGTTCGTCCCTGCCATTCCAGCCTGCTGTTCCTGAGAGCCCGGGATCAGCTGCCCAGCGGTTTGTGAAGCCTTTGTCCCATCCCTTCCCGGGATCCCAGGGCACCAGAGCCGCGGGTTTCCCGAGCTCGCTCCGGAGCGCCCCCTGCAGCCGCGGGGGAACCATCGCACCTGCCCTGCTCACCGGGAGCCGCCAGCGCCCCTGCCGGCTGCGAGCGGAACTGCACCCGAGGGGAAACAGCCTGACAGCCGAGAAGGCTGGGACTGGGTTTGTGATTGCTGTTACTGCCATAGTTGTTGTTGTTCTGTTTGACTGGTTATATACATATATATATAGAGTAAAGAACTGTTATTCCTATTTCCCACACCTTTGCCTAAAGGCCCTTGATTTCAAAATATAATAACTTGGAGGGAAAAGGGGTTATATCTGCCACTTCAAGGGGGGCCTCTGCCTTCCTTAGCAGACACCTGTCTTTCAAAACCGAGACAGATCTTGGCGCCCAATGTGGGGCCTGAGGGCATTAAGAGATAGAGGTGAAAAAGGAATAACAGTTCCTCGATAACTTTATTTTGTGTGCTGGATATTGGAACCTTGTTAGGCAGCACTATGTGGTCTAGTTTACCCTGGTTTGGGTGGCATGTAGCCGTGGCTATATTCTTCCCCTTTGCAGCTCCTTACTTGAATATGGGTCCTCTGACTAAGGCTACCATTGCTGTTATCCAGCTTGCGTTATGGGTCGAGAAGGTGAGGAATTCATGGGTTTTTAACTTCCTCCGGAATGTGGGCACATGGATAAACAGTTATCACACACTGAGCACATGTTTTTGGGGTTATGTTAACAATGGTACCTTCTGTGAAGAAATGACACCAGGGGAAGTTTTCTCCCAACCCCTCAACCAGTTCTTTGGGCCCACCCCATCAATTTTCGAAGGGTTTAAATTCCCTCTGAATACTAACCAGCTGCTGCTGATAGGCCTACTCTATTTAGCATTCAAGGATAAGTTGAGATTGGCTTGGATATCTACCCGGACACCAGCCCCAGAGACTAGAGATCCTGCCCCAGAACCTGACATGACCCCAGAGAGTAGAGTTCCTACCCCAGAGCCTGATCCTGCCCCAGAGCCTGACACGGCCCCAGACACTAGAGATCCTACCCCAGAGCCAGAGCCTGCCACAGCCCCAGACACTAGAGATCCCGCCCCACAGACTGATACTGCCCAACAGTCCACCTCAGAAATGGACTACCCAAACTGGGTGGGGGTACTGGCAAAAGGGATGCAGGAGATGTGCCAAGAGATGGGTCAGGTGCGCCAGGGGATATGCCAGGAGATGGGTCAGGTGCGCCAGGAGATATGCCAGGAGATGGGCCAGGTGCGCAAGGAGATGTGCCAGGAGATGGGCCAGGTGCGCCAGGAGATATGCCAATTGCTAAGGGAATACACCTCCTCAGCTAGTGAAAAACCCTCTCCCTGCCCCAAAGAGGGTGAGTCCGATGGTGCAGCAGTGGAACCCACGGATGTTACAACCGTCCAGGCTTCAGCTGAACCACAAGGACAACCACAGCTCGAGCAAGGGATCCAACAGCTAAGAGAGGTGGCAATATTAGAGGTACTCTTTGGGAAGGATGGACAGCATGATAATGACCCCGATAAGGTCAGGTGCACAGGACAGATGATGTGGAACCTGGCAAGGCTAGGGCCATCGCAATACACCACCTTCATTGCAACGATTGATGCTGACAATACCCGAGAAACAGTGGGCTCTGTTGCCAACAGGCTCAGGCATTATGACAGCATGATCAATGGCCCGCTGAAAGCTCATGTCTCTGCTGTGGTCCAGGACCTCAAAGAGGAGATGAAGGAGAAGATGGAGGAGATGAGGGAGGAGATGAGGAGGGTCAGTGTGGCACCAGTGCGAGTCACAGGCCCCCAAGTCAGAGCCTGTCGTCCCCCTGCTAGAGAGAGAGGGTACACCCCACGAGCTGAGCTGTGGTTTTTCCTGTGTGAGCATGGGGAAGACATGAGAAGGTGGGATGGGAAACCCACCTCTGCCCTGGCAGCGCGGGTGCGTGAACTCAAGGAGGGAGGCACTAACCGAGGGGGTTCCGCTAAGGTGAAGGTAGCCTCAGCCTCCCGTGACCGAGCTGCCAGGTATCACAGAAGGGAAGATGATATGTTGGATCCCCTTGAAGGTACCTCGAGCATGTACGCCCAGGGAAAGAATGATAACCAGGGCCAGAGGGGCCCTGCCTCTAGCCAGGAAGAGGCACGGGAGAACCGAGTTTTCTGGACGGTGTGGATCCGATGGCCTGGCACATCAGAGCCACAAAAATATGATGCATTGGTTGATACTGGGGCACAGTGTACTTTAATGCCATCGGGACATGTGGGGGCAGAACCTGTATCCATCGCTGGGGTGACCGGGGGATCACAGCAGTTGACTCTTTTGGAAGCTGAGGTGAGCCTGACTGGGAAGGAGTGGCAAAAGCATCCGATTGTGACCGGCCCAGAGGCCCCGTGTATTCTGGGCATAGACTTCCTCCGGAATGGCTACTACAAAGACCCAAAAGGACTCAGGTGGGCATTTGGGATTGCTGCTGTGGAGGCAGAGGGCATTAAGCAATTGAACACCCTGCCTGGACTATCTGAGAATCCTTCTGCAGTTGGGCTCCTGAAAGTGGAAGAGCAACGAGTGCCAATTGCCACCTCGACAGTGCACCGCCGGCAGTATCGGACAAATCGAGATGCTGTGATCCCCATCCACAAGATGATCCGCGAGCTGGAGAGTCAAGGGGTGGTCAACAAGACCCACTCACCCTTCAACAGCCCCATCTGGCCTGTGCGCAAGTCTGACGGGGAATGGAGATTGACTGTGGACTATCGTGCCCTGAATGAAGTGACTCCACCGTTGAGCGCTGCCGTGCCAGACATGTTGGAGCTCCAGTACGAGCTGGAGTCCAAAGCAGCAAAGTGGTACGCCACTATTGACATTGCCAATGCATTCTTCTCCATTCCTCTGGCAGCAGAGTGCAGGCCTCAGTTTGCCTTCACCTGGAGGGGCGTGCAGTACACCTGGAACCGACTGCCCCAGGGGTGGAAGCACAGTCCCACCATCTGTCATGGACTGATCCAGACTGCACTAGAAAAGAGTGAGGCTCCAGAACATCTGCAGTACATTGATGACATCATTGTGTGGGGGAACACCGCAACCGAAGTGTTTGAGAAAGGAGAGAGAATAATTCAAATTCTCCTGCAAGCTGGTTTTGCCATCAAGAAGAGCAAGGTCAAGGGACCTGCCCGAGAGATCCAGTTCCTGGGAGTAAAGTGGCAAGATGGACGACGTCAGATTCCCACTGAGGTCATCAATAAGATCACAGCAATGTCTCCGCCGACCAACAAGAAGGAAACACAAGCTTTCCTAGGTGCTATAGGTTTCTGGAGGATGCACATTCCCGAGTACAGCCAGATCGTAAGTCCTCTCTACCTGGTTACCCGCAAGAAGAATGATTTCCACTGGGGCCCTGAACAGCAGCAAGCCTTTGCCCAGATCAAACAGGAAATTGCTCACGCCGTAGCCCTTGGCCCAGTCAGGACAGGACCAGAGGTGAAGAACGTGCTCTACTCTGCAGCCGGGAACAATGGTCTGTCCTGGAGCCTCTGGCAGAAGGTGCCTGGTGAGACTCGGGGCCGACCACTGGGATTCTGGAGCCGAAGCTACAGAGGGTCTGAAGCCAACTACACTCCCACCGAGAAGGAAATCCTGGCAGCTTATGAAGGAGTCCAAGCTGCCTCAGAAGTAATCGGCACTGAGGCACAACTCCTCCTGGCACCCCGACTACCGGTGCTGGGGTGGATGTTCAAAGGAAAGGTTCCCTCCACGCATCACGCCACCGACGCTACTTGGAGCAAATGGATTGCCCTCATCACGCAGCGCGCCCGAATTGGAAACCCAAGTCGCCCTGGGATCTTGGAAATAATTACAAACTGGCCAGAAGGTGAGACTTTTGGGTTATCTTCTGAAGAAGAAGAGGAGCAGGTGACACGTGCCGAAGAAGCCCCACCATATAACGAGCTACCAGAGAGTGAAAGACAATACGCCCTCTTCACTGATGGTTCCTGCCGAATTGTAGGCGCTAGCCGGAAATGGAAAGCCGCTGTATGGAGCCCCACACGACAAGTTGCACAGGCCACTGAAGGAGAAGGTGGATCGAGCCAATTTGCTGAGCTCAAAGCTGTCCAATTAGCTCTGGACATAGCTGAAAGAGAGAAGTGGCCAAAGCTCTACCTCTACACCGATTCATGGATGGTAGCCAATGCTCTGTGGGGTTGGCTGGAAAGGTGGAAGAAGGCAAACTGGCAGCGCAGAGGAAAACCAATCTGGGCTGCTGAAGAGTGGAAAGACATTGCCACTCGGGTAGAGAAGCTATCCGTGAAGGTCCGTCATGTAGATGCTCACATCCCCAAGAGCCGGGCTAATGAAGAACATCGTAACAACAAACAGGTAGATCAGGCTGCGAAAATAGAGGTGTCCCAGATAGACTTGGATTGGCAACATAAAGGAGAACTGTTCCTAGCTCGATGGGCCCATGATGCCTCAGGCCATCAGGGCAGAGATGCCACCTATAAGTGGGCACGAGATCGAGGGGTGGATCTAACCATGGACAGTATCTCCCAGGTGATCCATGACTGTGAGACATGCGCTGCGATCAAGCAGGCCAAGCGGGTGAAGCCTCTGTGGTATGGCGGGCGATGGTCCAAATACAAGTATGGGGAGGCCTGGCAGATTGATTACATCACACTGCCTCAAACCCGCCAAGGCAAGCGCTATGTGCTCACAATGGTAGAAGCCACCACTGGGTGGCTGGAGACCTACCCTGTGCCTCATGCTACTGCCCGGAACACCATCCTGGGCCTGGAAAAGCAAGTCCTTTGGAGGCATGGCACCCCTGAGAGAATCGAGTCTGACAATGGGACTCATTTCAAGAACAGCCTTATCAACACCTGGGCTAGAGAACATGGCATTGAGTGGGTGTACCACATCCCTTACCATGCACCAGCAGCTGGGAAGGTTGAGCGGTGTAATGGACTGCTTAAAACCACCTTGAAGGCACTGGGTGGGGGGACTTTCAAAAACTGGGAGATGCATTTAGCAAGAGCCACCTGGTTAGTTAACACTCGAGGTTCCACCAGCCGAGCAGGCCCTGCCCAATCCGAACCCCTACAAACAACAGATGGAGATAAGGTTCCAGTGGTGCACATGAGAGGTATGCTTGGAAAAACTGTTTGGGTAAAGTCTGCCTTGAGCAAAGACAAACCCATCCGTGGGGTTGTTTTTGCTCAGGGACCAGGTTGCACCTGGTGGGTGATGCAAAAGGATGGAGAGACCCGATGCTTACCTCAAGGGGACCTTGTTTTAGGGTGAACTACCCATGGCTCTGTACTTGTATCAATATCAGCATGTATATTTGTATATAATTTGGGTAATGCATAGATTTATATGGTTTAAAAAAAAAAAAAAAAAGGGTTAAGTTTCATGTAACATGTTAGTATGGGAAAAAATTCGGGGTGGATAATGTTGGGGTTTTAGTTTAGTCTTAGGTTTTCCTGTTAAAGGAATTTTCTCCCATATGCATGTTGCTAGGGGACAAATAGCTGTACTTAAGAAAGACAACAAGGGGAGCGGGGCGGGCCTGGCTACTCTTTTGTCTACACCTGGGTGTGGGGACAGTTCGCTCTGAGCGTCCGGAGAGAGAAGCTGCAGAGAAAGGAGCTGCTGCTGCTTTCTTTTTGGCCGTTCTTTCTTCCTGCTGGAAGCAACGCCGGGACCCCAAAAGCCGCTTTTCCCTGCCCTGCTGGAGACCGAGCTGTGGCTGTCCTGCTCCGCTGCTGCTTCGAGTTTTCGCTACGCTGTAGCCCTGCTCACCCTGCCTGCCTGGGCCTCCGTGGTTTTTTCCCATCTGGATACATCTCGTCTGCCACCCGGGATTTGCGTTCGTCCCTGCCATTCCAGCCTGCTGTTCCTGAGAGCCCGGGATCAGCTGCCCAGCGGTTTGTGAAGCCTTTGTCCCATCCCTTCCCGGGATCCCAGGGCACCAGAGCCGCGGGTTTCCCGAGCTCGCTCCGGAGCGCCCCCTGCAGCCGCGGGGGAACCATCGCACCTGCCCTGCTCACCGGGAGCCGCCAGCGCCCCTGCCGGCTGCGAGCGGAACTGCACCCGAGGGGAAACAGCCTGACAGCCGAGAAGGCTGGGACTGGGTTTGTGATTGCTGTTACTGCCATAGTTGTTGTTGTTCTGTTTGACTGGTTATATACATATATATATAGAGTAAAGAACTGTTATTCCTATTTCCCACACCTTTGCCTAAAGGCCCTTGATTTCAAAATATAATAACTTGGAGGGAAAAGGGGTTATATCTGCCACTTCAAGGGGGGCCTCTGCCTTCCTTAGCAGACACCTGTCTTTCAAAACCGAGACACAGTGGCCTCTGGGTGCGCCTACGAGCAAACGAAGCAGCAGCACAGTGGCCGAGACTCGGACGTGCGGCCATCCCGGTGTCCGGAGCGCTGTCAGGCAGTGTTGGGATCCTGGGGGCGGTTCTGGTCTCCACAAGTGTGGGATTGCAGCCCCTGCTGATGCCTAGAGAGGCCACCTAAAACCAGAGGCTAGAGCAGAATAAGGGAATAAAGGTAGGTATTTATTTGAAAGGCCTTCAAAGGTACACCCAGGGTAGCCAGAGGCTACTGCCAAGAGGGACCCCAAGATGGACAACAGGTCACGAGTTCTTCACACTTTTGTAAGTTTGGTTCATTTGCGGATGTGCCGGTTTGGCCAAATTTAGAAAGATATCCTCTGAGAGAAGGCACAACCACCCCTCCCCGAACCTGGTTCGGGAAAAAATTAAGTTTTCATCAAAGGAAAGTGAAGGAGATAAAAACTATTGATTTGGCAAACACACGGGAAAAGGAAAATAATGCTAAATAATAAAATCTCTCGCTGTGGAGAAAAAACCTGGGAAAGTGTTAGAGTCCTCCCTTTGGTCTCCTCGGAGCTGGGGCTTGGCCCAGGGCCAGGCCCTCTGTGCTCGGTGGCAAGTCCTCCTGATGTGTTCTGATATTGAAGCAGTCCAGCAGAAAAGGGAGAAAATCCAAAATTCCAGGGAATGAAAAAAAATTCAGCTCTCAGTCTCCCTTTGGAGGAAAAGAAGCTGAAGAACTGGCCAAAAGCTGACCAGGGAAGCAGCAAGCTGGGTGCCTCCTCCCTCCCCTGCTGCAGCTGGGAAAAAGAAAGTCCCTATCTCTGTGTGACCTTGAACAAGCTGCAAACTGCTTTGAAAAAGTTTTGCTCAGTTTTTCCTTCCCCCTCTCAGGCTCAGTTTAGAGGCATAGAAAGGCACAAAGTTAATTTCTAGGCATAGGGCAGGGATACGGGATACACATCACAAAGTCACCCCAAGACATTCCACCCCTTATCCCATATCATTGGCTCAATGCCCAAACGAATATATTTTAACTCTACACACACACATCGATACATATACATATATATATATATATATATACAGCTATGTACGAACAGTGACAGTGACCCTCAGCAAGCAGGGGTACACAGGCATTTCACACTACAGGTGGTTTTCACCCAACAATCAGATCTCCCTGCGGTACACAATGCGTTGTTCCATCTTTCTGCATTACCCACCATGTGCAACCAGGTCCCTGAGCAAAGACAACCCCACGGATGGGTTGGTCTGTACTCGAGGCAGAATTTATCCACACGGGCTTTCCTAACAGACCTCTGACATGCACTACTGGGGCCTTATCTCCATCTGTTGTACGCAGGGATTCAGATTGGGCTGGACCTGCTCTATTGGTGGAACCTCGGGTGTTAACTAACCAGGTAGCCTTTGCCAGATTCTGTTCCCAATTTTTGAAAGTTCTCCCACCCAGTGCCTTCAAGGTGGTTTTCAACAATCCATGGCACCGTTCCACTTTGCCTGCAGCTGGTGCATGGTAAGGGATGTGGTACACCCACTCAATGCCATGTTCTCTAGCCCAGGTGTTGATAAGGCTGTTCTTAAAATGAGTCCTGTTGTTGGTCTCGATTCTCTCAGGGGTGCCATGCCTCCAAAGGACTTGCTTTTCCAGGCCCAGGATGGTGTTCCGGGCAGTAGCATGAGGCACAGGGTAGGTCTCCAGCCATCCAGTGGTGGCTTCTACCATTGTGAGCACACAGCGCTTGCCTTGGCGGGTTTGAGGCAGTGTGATGTAATCAATCTGCCAGGCCTCCCCATACTTGTATTTGGACCATCGCCCACCGTACCACAGGGGCTTCACCCGCTTGGCCTGCTTGATCGCAGCGCATGTCTCACAATCATGGATCACCTGGGAGATACTGTCCATGGTTAGATCCACCCCTCGATCTCGTGCCCACTTATAGGTGGCATCTCTGCCCTGATGGCCTGAGGCATCATGGGCCCATCGAGCTAGGAACAGTTCTCCTTTATGTTGCCAATCCAAGTCTATCTGGGACACCTCTATCTTTGCAGCCTGATCTACCTGCTTCTGGCTTTGGTGTTCCTCATTAGCCCTACTTGTGGAGACATGATGCCTCAGGTCATCAAGGCAGAGATGCCACCTATAGGTGGGCACGAGATCGAGGGGTGGATCTAACCATGCATAGTATCTGTGATAAAACAAACTGTCTCCCTGTGATCCATGAAAGGCGGCCACCAGAGGCCAAGGCCAGCCAGACCTGTTGGCCTTGGCAGCTTTTGTCTGGCAGCAATCCTGGGATAGATGGAATTTTGGAGGCCAAATTGCAATTTTGGCCATGGGCAGCTGGGGGAGAAGGATGGTTCTGTTCCACAGGAAGGAAAGCACGGAGCCCAGCGTTCCAGGGCAGGTGAGAAGCAGCTCTCTCCATGCCAAGGTCAGCCGGAGCTGCCAGGCGGCCCCAGGAGCCCAAGGCAGCCAGAGCTGTTCCATGTTCCCTTGGTTCCGTGGGCCCAGCAGTGTCCCAATGGACTCCGTGATTCCATGAGGACCTGCAGGAGCACCATGGTCTCCATGGATCCACGAGGCCCCTCAGAATCACACCGGCCCCTTGGTCCATGGCCCTGGCCCACACGTTCCTTGTCTGTGTCACAGCCCCGGCTTTAGGATGGCCACCAGCCGGGACGTGTCCCAAGGAGGCCGTGCCAGCTTCTGTGGAAGACCCCGAGCCCTTCGCGCGGCGGCTGCGGTGGCAGCCGTGGGGGCTCCTGGTGCTGCCCCGAGCCCGCAGAGCAGGGGAGCGCTTGCTTATGGCTGGAGCCGATGCTAAAGTTCCTGTCGGGCTGCCTTAGACACTTGGGGCAAGGCATTCCTTCCAACCTGGGCCACTTGGAGTGGGCTGGGGACGGCCCCGGGGCAGGTGGCAGCGTGTGCAAGGGCCCTTTGTGACACGGTGCAGCATGGTCACCATGGGATGGAACGGGACAGGGTGTCCCAGGGCCCTTTGTGACACGTGCTGACATAGGGGCTGGCGGCGACGCAGCCACGCCACAGTGCTCGGAGCACGCGACGGGACAGGACGGGACAGAGCGGTGCCGTGAGGAGCCCCCGCACAGCGCACTTGTTCCTTGCCGACCCGGAGCTTTTCCGAAGCGTTATTCCTGCAGGTGACCTCGAGGCCAGACCACAGGACTTGGTGACCTGTGGCCTTCTCGAGGCTTCTCTTTTGCAGGTGCCCTCGAGGGCAGACCGTGGGACTTGGTGCCCCGGAGCTTTTCTGAGGTATCTCCCATCCCTGTGGCCGGTGCCCTCAAGGCCAGACCGTTGGCTTAGCTGACCACAATCCTTGACGAGGAGTCTCCTGTCCTTGTGGCAGGAGCCCTCAGAGACCAGGGTGCAGGACTTGCTGTCCTGTAGCCTTCCTGAGGTTTCTCTGCTGCTGGTGCCTTCAAGGCACAAGCGCAGGACTTGTTCACTCAGAGCTTTCCCAAGGAATCTCTCTTGAAGGTGCCCTCGAGGCCACACTGTGGCATGGCGGGCAGATTCCGTCGCCTGTTCAAAGTGCTCAGGAGGAAAAAAGGCCCTGGAGCTGCCCCAGCACAACAGCCCGAAGAGCTGGAGCAGTTCCAGCCACGGCAGGACGGTGAGTGACAGAGCTGGGCCACAGGGCTGATGGCAGCAGCCAGCTTGGCGCCATCCCATCCCATCCCATCCCATCCCATCCCATCCCATCCCATCCCATCCCATCCCATCCCATCCCATCCCATCCCCAGGGAACAGGCCTATGGATAGGCTGGAAGAGGAGCCAGGCCAGACCCCCCGCAGCAGCCGTGCTCCATCCCCTGGGCATCCCGGGGCTGTCCCTGCCTGGGGAGCGCAGGGCTGGGCTGCGTTCTCCGGCCTCTCCTGCAGCCCCTCAGCTCTGGCTGCGCTCGCTCTTTGCCAGATGCAGCCCTGGACCGGACACAAGAGCAGGACCGTGCCCACGGCCGCTTCCGGAGAACAGTGCAGGTACCTGCAGCCATCCCCACCTGGGCTGGGCCTGCTGTCGCTGCTCAGCCGAGCACCACGCCTGGAGCACCCCTTGGAACATCCCTCTCTTCCCTGTCCTTTGTTCTCCTGCAGATGTTCCGGAAGTTCATGTGCATTCGGCGTGGAAAGACCAGCACCACAGCAACTGAGGGCACAGCTGAGCCTGACTCTGGGCTGACCGAGCTCCAGGCAGAGCCTGATGTCAGCACAGATATCACTGCACCCTCAGAAGACTCTGACAGTCCAATGAATGATCACACAGCGAAGACTGACAGGGCAGTGACTGAGGACATGGCCATCACAAACACTGACACCGGAGAGACTCAGGGCATCCCAAATACTGACACTATGCCCATTCCCACTGGGATTCATGCTCCCAAACTGGATTTTTTTGAAGAGAGTGCTGCTTCTCCTCAGCAGCAGGTAAGCAGCCTGGGGCCAGGGCTGGAGACTCCAAGGATCGTGTGCCCCCTCAAGCCACGGCTGCTGGGCCCCCTCAGCCTTTGAGGCCAGCACAGTGCGGTGGGAAGGGAAGCACTTCTTGGGGGCAGCTGGGGAAGTTGCTCCCTTGGACAGTGCTCCAAGTCTTCCCCATGCCTCCTCCAGGTGCCAGCCATGGTGAGGAACATTCACCAGAGACTCGGGTCCCATGTCACTGTGGATGCCTGGCTGCAAATTGACATTCTGAGGCTGGCTGAAGAGCACCCCGCTGATGTGGTGCTGACCCTCCTGCGCTGTGCCCCATCGTGCGACAGGTACGGGGCCCAGCTGCCTTGAGAGCTCAGGGCTCACCAGCCCTTAGGGCCCATCGCCCTGTGCCACCTGTCCAATGGGGTCTGCCAGACAGGTGGAGAGCTCCAGGACCCTCGGGCCCCTCTGTTTCCTGAGCCTGCTGCCATGCTCCCTCCCTGCCCCTCAGGGCACCGGGGCTCTGTCACCTGGGCCCCCACAGCTGCACAGGGCATGGTACTGTGACTGAGACGCCCCTGACTCAGAGCTCCGATCCTACAGAGCTGCTACAATGATGTGGAGAATCATAGGATCATTGGGACCAGCAGTGGAGAAGGTGTTGCCAACACTGCTCTGTGTGATGCAGGAATGGCCACTGCATAGCACGTCCACCTCTGATGGGGATGATACAGATGTCTTTGCCCTGGCTGTGAGTTTCTGGAACTGGCCTTTACTCACCCCGAGGTCACATCCTCACCAGCTCTCCATCCTTCCCCCACTGCATCTCCTTGCCTCAGGTGCTGGGCTGAAACCTGCCTGGGCTAGGGCAGGCTCAGGGGGCACCAGGCCCGGTGCTCCCCCTGCGTCTCCCCTCGGGCCCTGCCACATGGACAGCTCGGCACTGAGGGATGTTCCTGAGCTGTCTCGAGCTGCTTCTTTTGCAGGCAACTCTGGCGCTGTGGGTGATTGTCCAGGTGCCCGAGTGCCACGAGGCAATGATCCTTTATTCAGCCCGCCTGTTTGTGACTCTGCTCTTCCAAGTTGTCATCACCACACAGCAGGTGCCAGAGGAAGTTGATCACTTCTGGAGAGCATGCCAGGAGGAACACCGCCTTCCCATCAACCCCAACAGGTCCCAGTCCTCCTGTCCTTCCCATGCCCTCGTGGCCAGCGCCAGTGCCCCCAGTGTGACCTGGGCTTTGCTCTGTGCACAGGTTTGCAGTGCAGGCCATGAAGGCTCTGCTCTGTCGACTGCGCTGTGACAACGAGGTGGTGGCTATGGAGCGCAAGCGTGGCTGGGACACGCTGCTGTGTGCTGACACCCAGCACTATGCAGTGGGTCTGCTGGCCAGGTGAGACCCCCTTCTCCTCACTGCCCCCGGCACTTGTGCCCTGTGCCCGAGGTGCCCCACACAGTCCCTGTGGGGCCTCGTCACCGAGGGATGGCCAAGCGGACTGGAAAAGGCTGGAAGGGGAGGGTGCCCAGAAGGAGCTGCCTCCCAGAGCACCCAGATCCCCTTGCAACGTGGTGGGGAAGACCAGACCTGTGTGAGTCAGTCCTGGGAGAGGTTTGCCCCCTGCCTCAGGGTCTTGGTGCCTTTTTCCCCCTACCAGAGAGATGCGCCAGGTCTTGATCCCCTTCTGCTCCCGCATTGCATTCCACCTGCTCAAACCACTCAGCAGGGAGGAGCCATGCTGGGATCTGCCTTTCCTGGCTTTCCTTGTGGAGGTGAGCCTGACGGCCAGCGCTGCCTCGCTGAGCTGCCTCCCGCCTCTCTGCCCTCTCGTAGCCGCAGCTGCCTGGGACGGTGCCCGCGCCCTGCGCTGCTGCCTGGGCCCAGCCCTGGGCGGTTCCGGGCTCCTGCCGGCCGGCTCCCCTGTCACTGCCCTGTGCCTTTCAGCTCCTCGAGTGCCTGGACTTAAGTAAATATGGTGACAGCATCCTGGAGATCATGTCCAGGTACCTGCTGAGCGAGTGCAGGCAGAGATGTCGCCTGGCACTCAGAGGCCTCGTGGTGCTCAGCAAGGATCCCGCCATGGTGAGAAGGCGGCAGCGGCTGAAGCTGCGCTGGGGAAAGCAGTCACATGGGCTTGGCTGGGCTTCAGGAGCTGAGGCAGCTGCTCCCAGCTCTCCTGCCTCCCGGCTCAGCTGCCCCAGTGCTTCGGGACAGGCCTTTGGCCTCTGGGCCCTGCGGCAGCAGGGTGGGCTTGCAGGGCCAGGGTGGTGTAGGCAGTGCAGCCGTTCATGGCTTCACAGCACAGCCTTGTGTTCCACACAGGCCAGAAGAATGGGCAGCCTGTCTCAACGGCTTGTGGAGCTGCTGGGTGATGCAGATGGAGAGGTGGTCAGGATGTCCCTCTCTGTGTTCATGAATGTGCTGGAGAACAAAGACATCCTGGTATCCAGCACCACTGCCCCGAAACTGGCTGAGGCGCTCTTGCCACTCTTTGAAAATGTAAGGCTCTGTGCCCCCAGCCACTGACACTGGCTGCTGCCCAGACACTTTGTGCCCTGTGGATTTTTAGGCCGTTGCCCACATGGGCTGGAGAAGTTGCTGCTGATGTTTTTTCCTTTACTCCAGGACAACAGCAATGTGCAGATGCTCTCCATTCACCTCTTCTGCAAGGTGATGGAGTTGGTAGTGGACAAGGGAAAAAAGCCCCTTAAGACAATTGTGTGCCAGAGCCTACTCCCACTTTTATTCCACTGCCATGATGAGAACCGGAACGTGGCAGAGGTGAGGACTTGTGGGCTGATGTGTCCTCCTGGGAGGGGGCTCAGCTGCCTCCTGCCCTGGGGCCTCGCAGGCTGCAGCCTTCTCCTGGCCTTGGCACAGGGACGCGGGTCCTGTGCCCTGGGCTGTGGTGCCATCTCCGTGTCTCTGCTGCTCTCCAGGCTTCTCGGGAAACGCTGATTTGTGCGGCCAAGTTCCTGAAGAGGAGAAATCTTGGGCAGCTGGTGAAGAAGGAGCAGCTGTCGAAGTTTGCCGAGTGCCTGGTAAGGACCGCCTGGAAGCCTAAGCTGAGCCTGGAGAAGTCCCCTGCCCCTGGTGCCCAGTGCGTGGGGCTGGCAGCTGTGCTGCACCAGGGGCGCCAGCCTGCGCCCCACACGCTGCTCCCTTCCCCGGGCTCTTCTCCAGGCTCCTGTGGCCCCGAGCCGGGAGCCGATGGAGCCCCGGCCCCGCTGGGCTGTGGCACGGGGCGGCACCGCGGCTCCCCGGGCAGCAGCCGGCCCTCGGCCCCCTCCAGAGCCCGGCGCCAGCGGCTGCTGGCCGGGCCTCGGGGCCGTGCGGGCAGGGGAGGCCAGGGCTGGGCGCAGAGAGCCCGGCCAAGGGGCTGAGCCCGCGCCAACCCTTCCCTCCTGGCGCTCTCTGCAGCTGGCAGAGGACAGGAGCCGAGCGGCCGAGCGCCTGCACCAGGCGCTGCCGTTCGCGGAGAGCCCGCAGGAGTCCCTGCGAGAGGCGGCCGTCAGGTTCATCGGTGAGCCACGAGCCCGGGGCCCCTCCCCGCCCCGCCGCAGCTCGGCCCCGGCCCCGGCTGCTGCCCCGGCAGCGGGATCCGGGCCCGGGGCCGTGGAGCCCCGCCTGCCCTCGGGGCCGCTGCCGCCCTCTCGCAGCCGTGCCCTCGGGCGTCAGGATGCGGCAAGGGCCCGGGCTGAGCCCTGCCGGGGCAGGAGAGCGGGTGGCCACGGGGCTGGCAGCGCCGCTGCGAGGGAGCTGTGCCGCGGGGCCGTGACCGCCTCTGTGCTCCCAGGGACTGCCAGGGTGTTCTTGAGGGGGCACAAGGAAGAGCTCCAGCTCCTCGGTGAGGGTGAGTGAGGGCAGCGGGCTGGCAGCGGGGGCTGGCGGGGGCGAGCTGCAATGCCTGGCTCGGGAGCTGCAATCCCTGCCCTGGCTGTGGGGGCTTTGCTCCGTGTGTGGACTCGGGGTGACGTGGGCGGAGCACAGAGAGGTTTCAGGGACACGGTGGGGAGGCTCATGGCCAGCACCTTCTGGCTGATCTCCTTGGCCCCTGCTGTCTTCTGGCCGTGGCAGGAGCTGGGTGAGATGGCCCTGGCAGGAAGGTCTGCTTGGATTCCTGCAGATCCAGGCTCTGACCGTGGCTCTGTTCCTGTCTCTTCCAGCCCTTCAAGCCCTGAGGAGAGACGACAGCCCTTCCCAGACAAACATCATAGTTCAGGAAATACTCAACGAAAGAGCTGCAGAACTACGTTCATCTGCTGGCCCAGAACCAGTGTCCCTTTAAGACCTCCAGATATCCTGGAAGATGAGACCATCTGGAGACTAGAGTAGAGCAGCTGGAGCTCCAGGCACAGCTGATGCTGGTCACAGCTGAGCCTGTGGAAAGCTCCCATAGCTCCTGCCCTCTCCCTCCCTTTTGACAGCTCCATCCCTCCAGCCCTCAGACCCTGCCCATCCCCTTTTTTCCTCCCAGCTCATCCCTTCGCTTCGCTTCCTATTAATAAACAGTTTGGTTTCTTCACTTGAGCTGCATCTCTGTGGTGCTGAAGCGGCCCAAAACCTGAGCCCTGGGACACACAGGCCCCTCCTGCCGCTCTCTTCCGTGCTTTTACTGCAACCCTGGGGTATATCACCGTGTCCCGCAGCCGTAGGGAGGAGGAGAGAAGCTCCAGCAGGCAGGAATTGTGCAGCAAGATTGATTTATTTAATTATTTTACAAACTCTTTCATAGGCTTTTTTCTTCATAGTCTAATTGGACAAAGGATCAGCCACCCCTTGGGGTGATCGGCTAAAATCCTAAAACATCCATTGTCCAAATATTTTCTCCTGTACTATAAAAAAGACTTTTCAAGGGTGCAGGTGTTTGGTTGTGTACATAACTCTGCTGCCTCTTCTGTGAGAGAGAAAAGTCTCTCACGGGCTTAGAAAATAGCAAGAAAATCCTTGCTAGCAGCATTTTTGTATCCACACCGTGCCATGTTTTGTGCAGAGACACAGAGGAACGAGGGCAGCTCAGGCTGGAAAGGTCCCTGTCCTGAAGGTCCAGTTCCACAACACTGTGGAGTCAGAGGTCTTGCTGAGCACCCTGAAGGCCCTGGATTTTAGAACAGCCAACAGGAGTATGCTCCGGAGGCAGCTGTGAGGGATTCCGTGGCAAGCCTCCACGGAGGGCCAAGGAGCTTGGAATGCTGGAAGTTTTCAAGAGCAGCTTCCTGAAAGCCCAGCAGTGCTGCATCCCTGCACGGGATCAGGAAGAGGGCAGAACCAGAGAGCATCCGGGCTTAACAGTGGCCTCTGGGTGCGCCTACGAGCAAACGAAGCAGCAGCACAGTGGCCGAGACTCGGACGCGCGGCCATCCCGGTGTCCGGAGCGCTGTCAGGCAGTGTTGGGATCCTGGGGGCGGTTCTGGTCTCCACAAGTGTGGGATTGCAGCCCCTGCTGATGCCTAGAGAGGCCACCTAAAACCAGAGGCTAGAGCAGAATAAGGGAATAAAGGTAGGTATTTATTTGAAAGGCCTTCAAAGGTACACCCAGGGTAGCCAGAGGCTACTGCCAAGAGGGACCCCAAGATGGACAACAGGTCACGAGTTCTTCACACTTTTGTAAGTTTGGTTCATTTGCGGATGTGCCGGTTTGGCCAAATTTAGAAAGATATCCTCTGAGAGAAGGCACAACCACCCCTCCCCGAACCTGGTTCGGGAAAAAATTAAGTTTTCATCAAAGGAAAGTGAAGGAGATAAAAACTATTGATTTGGCAAACACACGGGAAAAGGAAAATAATGCTAAATAATAAAATCTCTCGCTGTGGAGAAAAAACCTGGGAAAGTGTTAGAGTCCTCCCTTTGGTCTCCTCGGAGCTGGGGCTTGGCCCAGGGCCAGGCCCTCTGTGCTCGGTGGCAAGTCCTCCTGATGTGTTCTGATATTGAAGCAGTCCAGCAGAAAAGGGAGAAAATCCAAAATTCCAGGGAATGAAAAAAAATTCAGCTCTCAGTCTCCCTTTGGAGGAAAAGAAGCTGAAGAACTGGCCAAAAGCTGACCAGGGAAGCAGCAAGCTGGGTGCCTCCTCCCTCCCCTGCTGCAGCTGGGAAAAAGAAAGTCCCTATCTCTGTGTGACCTTGAACAAGCTGCAAACTGCTTTGAAAAAGTTTTGCTCAGTTTTTCCTTCCCCCTCTCAGGCTCAGTTTAGAGGCATAGAAAGGCACAAAGTTAATTTCTAGGCATAGGGCAGGGATACGGGATACACATCACAAAGTCACCCCAAGACATTCCACCCCTTATCCCATATCATTGGCTCAATGCCCAAACGAATATATTTTAACTCTACACACACACATCGATACATATACATATATATATATATATATATACAGCTATGTACGAACAGTGACAGTGACCCTCAGCAAGCAGGGGTACACAGGCATTTCACACTACAGGTGGTTTTCACCCAACAATCAGATCTCCCTGCGGTACACAATGCGTTGTTCCATCTTTCTGCATTACCCACCATGTGCAACCAGGTCCCTGAGCAAAGACAACCCCACGGATGGGTTGGTCTGTACTCGAGGCAGAATTTATCCACACGGGCTTTCCTAACAGACCTCTGACATGCACTACTGGGGCCTTATCTCCATCTGTTGTACGCAGGGATTCAGATTGGGCTGGACCTGCTCTATTGGTGGAACCTCGGGTGTTAACTAACCAGGTAGCCTTTGCCAGATTCTGTTCCCAATTTTTGAAAGTTCTCCCACCCAGTGCCTTCAAGGTGGTTTTCAACAATCCATGGCACCGTTCCACTTTGCCTGCAGCTGGTGCATGGTAAGGGATGTGGTACACCCACTCAATGCCATGTTCTCTAGCCCAGGTGTTGATAAGGCTGTTCTTAAAATGAGTCCTGTTGTTGGTCTCGATTCTCTCAGGGGTGCCATGCCTCCAAAGGACTTGCTTTTCCAGGCCCAGGATGGTGTTCCGGGCAGTAGCATGAGGCACAGGGTAGGTCTCCAGCCATCCAGTGGTGGCTTCTACCATTGTGAGCACACAGCGCTTGCCTTGGCGGGTTTGAGGCAGTGTGATGTAATCAATCTGCCAGGCCTCCCCATACTTGTATTTGGACCATCGCCCACCGTACCACAGGGGCTTCACCCGCTTGGCCTGCTTGATCGCAGCGCATGTCTCACAATCATGGATCACCTGGGAGATACTGTCCATGGTTAGATCCACCCCTCGATCTCGTGCCCACTTATAGGTGGCATCTCTGCCCTGATGGCCTGAGGCATCATGGGCCCATCGAGCTAGGAACAGTTCTCCTTTATGTTGCCAATCCAAGTCTATCTGGGACACCTCTATCTTTGCAGCCTGATCTACCTGCTTCTGGCTTTGGTGTTCCTCATTAGCCCTACTTGTGGAGACATGATGCCTCAGGTCATCAAGGCAGAGATGCCACCTATAGGTGGGCACGAGATCGAGGGGTGGATCTAACCATGCATAGTATCTGTGATAAAACAAACTGTCTCCCTGTGATCCATGAAAGGCGGCCACCAGAGGCCAAGGCCAGCCAGACCTGTTGGCCTTGGCAGCTTTTGTCTGGCAGCAATCCTGGGATAGATGGAATTTTGGAGGCCAAATTGCAATTTTGGCCATGGGCAGCTGGGGGAGAAGGATGGTTCTGTTCCACAGGAAGGAAAGCACGGAGCCCAGCGTTCCAGGGCAGGTGAGAAGCAGCTCTCTCCATGCCAAGGTCAGCCGGAGCTGCCAGGCGGCCCCAGGAGCCCAAGGCAGCCAGAGCTGTTCCATGTTCCCTTGGTTCCGTGGGCCCAGCAGTGTCCCAATGGACTCCGTGATTCCATGAGGACCTGCAGGAGCACCATGGTCTCCATGGATCCACGAGGCCCCTCAGAATCACACCGGCCCCTTGGTCCATGGCCCTGGCCCACACGTTCCTTGTCTGTGTCACAGCCCCGGCTTTAGGATGGCCACCAGCCGGGACGTGTCCCAAGGAGGCCGTGCCAGCTTCTGTGGAAGACCCCGAGCCCTTCGCGCGGCGGCTGCGGTGGCAGCCGTGGGGGCTCCTGGTGCTGCCCCGAGCCCGCAGAGCAGGGGAGCGCTTGCTTATGGCTGGAGCCGATGCTAAAGTTCCTGTCGGGCTGCCTTAGACACTTGGGGCAAGGCATTCCTTCCAACCTGGGCCACTTGGAGTGGGCTGGGGACGGCCCCGGGGCAGGTGGCAGCGTGTGCAAGGGCCCTTTGTGACACGGTGCAGCATGGTCACCATGGGATGGAACGGGACAGGGTGTCCCAGGGCCCTTTGTGACACGTGCTGACATAGGGGCTGGCGGCGACGCAGCCACGCCACAGTGCTCGGAGCACGCGACGGGACAGGACGGGACAGAGCGGTGCCGTGAGGAGCCCCCGCACAGCGCACTCGTTCCTTGCCGACCCGGAGCTTTTCCGAAGCGTTATTCCTGCAGGTGACCTCGAGGCCAGACCACAGGACTTGGTGACCTGTGGCCTTCTCGAGGCTTCTCTTTTGCAGGTGCCCTCGAGGGCAGACCGTGGGACTTGGTGCCCCGGAGCTTTTCTGAGGTATCTCCCATCCCTGTGGCCGGTGCCCTCAAGGCCAGACCGTTGGCTTAGCTGACCACAATCCTTGACGAGGAGTCTCCTGTCCTTGTGGCAGGAGCCCTCAGAGACCAGGGTGCAGGACTTGCTGTCCTGTAGCCTTCCTGAGGTTTCTCTGCTGCTGGTGCCTTCAAGGCACAAGCGCAGGACTTGTTCACTCAGAGCTTTCCCAAGGAATCTCTCTTGAAGGTGCCCTCGAGGCCACACTGTGGCATGGCGGGCAGATTCCGTCGCCTGTTCAAAGTGCTCAGGAGGAAAAAAGGCCCTGGAGCTGCCCCAGCACAACAGCCCGAAGAGCTGGAGCAGTTCCAGCCACGGCAGGACGGTGAGTGACAGAGCTGGGCCACAGGGCTGATGGCAGCAGCCAGCTTGGCGCCATCCCATCCCATCCCATCCCATCCCATCCCATCCCATCCCATCCCATCCCATCCCATCCCATCCCCGGGGAACAGGCCTATGGATAGGCTGGAAGAGGAGCCAGGCCAGACCCCCCGCAGCAGCCGTGCTCCATCCCCTGGGCATCCCAGGGCTGTCCCTGCCTGGGGAGCGCAGGGCTGGGCTGCGTTCTCCGGCCTCTCCTGCAGCCCCTCAGCTCTGGCTGCGCTCGCTCTTTGCCAGATGCAGCCCTGGACCGGACACAAGAGCAGGACCGTGCCCACGGCCGCTTCTGGAGAACAGTGCAGGTACCTGCAGCCATCCCCACCTGGGCTGGGCCTGCTGTCGCTGCTCAGCCGAGCACCACGCCTGGAGCACCCCTTGGAACATCCCTCTCTTCCTGTCCTTTGTTCTCCTGCAGATGTTCCGGAAGTTCATGTGCATTCGGCGTGGAAAGACCAGCACCACAGCAACTGAGGGCACAGCTGAGCCTGACTCTGGGCTGACCGAGCTCCAGGCAGAGCCTGATGTCAGCACAGATATCACTGCACCCTCAGAAGACTCTGACAGTCCAATGAATGATCACACAGCGAAGACTGACAGGGCAGTGACTGAGGACATGGCCATCACAAACACTGACACCGGAGAGACTCAGGGCATCCCAAATACTGACACTATGCCCATTCCCACTGGGATTCATGCTCCCAAACTGGATTTTTTTGAAGAGAGTGCTGCTTCTCCTCAGCAGCAGGTAAGCAGCCTGGGGCCAGGGCTGGAGACTCCAAGGATCGTGTGCCCCCTCAAGCCACGGCTGCTGGGCCCCCTCAGCCTTTGAGGCCAGCACAGTGCGGTGGGAAGGGAAGCACTTCTTGGGGGCAGCTGGGGAAGTTGCTCCCTTGGACAGTGCTCCAAGTCTTCCCCATGCCTCCTCCAGGTGCCAGCCATGGTGAGGAACATTCACCAGAGACTCGGGGTCCCATGTCACTGTGGATGCCTGGCTGCAAATTGACATTCTGAGGCTGGCTGAAGAGCACCCCGCTGATGTGGTGCTGACCCTCCTGCGCTGTGCCCCATCGTGCGACAGGTACGGGGCCCAGCTGCCTTGAGAGCTCAGGGCTCACCAGCCCTTAGGGCCCATCGCCCTGTGCCACCTGTCCAATGGGGTCTGCCAGACAGGTGGAGAGCTCCAGGACCCTCGGGCCCCTCTGTTTCCTGAGCCTGCTGCCATGCTCCCTCCCTGCCCCTCAGGGCACCGGGGCTCTGTCACCTGGGCCCCCACAGCTGCACAGGGCATGGTACTGTGACTGAGACGCCCCTGACTCAGAGCTCCGATCCTACAGAGCTGCTACAATGATGTGGAGAATCATAGGATCATTGGGACCAGCAGTGGAGAAGGTGTTGCCAACACTGCTCTGTGTGATGCAGGAATGGCCACTGCATAGCACGTCCACCTCTGATGGGGATGATACAGATGTCTTTGCCCCTGGCTGTGAGTTTCTGGAACTGGCCTTTACTCACCCCGAGGTCACATCCTCACCAGCTCTCCATCCTTCCCCCACTGCATCTCCTTGCCTCAGGTGCTGGGCTGAAACCTGCCTGGGCTAGGGCAGGCTCAGGGGGCACCAGGCCCGGTGCTCCCCCTGCGTCTCCCCTCGGGCCCTGCCACATGGACAGCTCGGCACTGAGGGATGTTCCTGAGCTGTCTCGAGCTGCTTCTTTTGCAGGCAACTCTGGCGCTGTGGGTGATTGTCCAGGTGCCCGAGTGCCACGAGGCAATGATCCTTTATTCAGCCCGCCTGTTTGTGACTCTGCTCTTCCAAGTTGTCATCACCACACAGCAGGTGCCAGAGGAAGTTGATCACTTCTGGAGAGCATGCCAGGAGGAACACCGCCTTCCCACCAACCCCAACAGGTCCCAGTCCTCCTGTCCTTCCCATGCCCTCGTGGCCAGCGCCAGTGCCCCCAGTGTGACCTGGGCTTTGCTCTGTGCACAGGTTTGCAGTGCAGGCCATGAAGGCTCTGCTCTGTCGACTGCGCTGTGACAACGAGGTGGTGGCTATGGAGCGCAAGCGTGGCTGGGACACGCTGCTGTGTGCTGACACCCCAGCACTATGCAGTGGGTCTGCTGGCCAGGTGAGACCCCCTTCTCCTCACTGCCCCCGGCACTTGTGCCCTGTGCCCGAGGTGCCCCACACAGTCCCTGTGGGGCCTCGTCACCGAGGGATGGCCAAGCGGACTGGAAAAGGCTGGAAGGGGAGGGTGCCCAGAAGGAGCTGCCTCCCAGAGCACCCAGATCCCCTTGCAACGTGGTGGGGAAGACCAGACCTGTGTGAGTCAGTCCTGGGAGAGGTTTGCCCCCTGCCTCAGGGTCTTGGTGCCTTTTTCCCCCTACCAGAGAGATGCGCCAGGTCTTGATCCCCTTCTGCTCCCGCATTGCATTCCACCTGCTCAAACCACTCAGCAGGGAGGAGCCATGCTGGGATCTGCCCTTCCTGGCTTTCCTTGTGGAGGTGAGCCTGACGGCCAGCGCTGCCTCGCTGAGCTGCCTCCCGCCTCTCTGCCCTCTCGTAGCCGCAGCTGCCTGGGACGGTGCCCGCGCCCTGCGCTGCTGCCTGGGCCCAGCCCTGGGCGGTTCCGGGCTCCTGCCGGCCGGCTCCCCTGTCACTGCCCTGTGCCTTTCAGCTCCTCGAGTGCCTGGACTTAAGTAAATATGGTGACAGCATCCTGGAGATCATGTCCAGGTACCTGCTGAGCGAGTGCAGGCAGAGATGTCGCCTGGCACTCAGAGGCCTCGTGGTGCTCAGCAAGGATCCCGCCATGGTGAGAAGGCGGCAGCGGCTGAAGCTGCGCTGGGGAAAGCAGTCACATGGGCTTGGCTGGGCTTCAGGAGCTGAGGCAGCTGCTCCCAGCTCTCCTGCCTCCCGGCTCAGCTGCCCCAGTGCTTCGGGACAGGCCTTTGGCCTCTGGGCCCTGCGGCAGCAGGGTGGGCTTGCAGGGCCAGGGTGGTGTAGGCAGTGCAGCCGTTCATGGCTTCACAGCACAGCCTTGTGTTCCACACAGGCCAGAAGAATGGGCAGCCTGTCTCAACGGCTTGTGGAGCTGCTGGGTGATGCAGATGGAGAGGTGGTCAGGATGTCCCTCTCTGTGTTCATGAATGTGCTGGAGAACAAAGACATCCTGGTATCCAGCACCACTGCCCCGAAACTGGCTGAGGCGCTCTTGCCACTCTTTGAAAATGTAAGGCTCTGTGCCCCCAGCCACTGACACTGGCTGCTGCCCAGACACTTTGTGCCCTGTGGATTTTTAGGCCGTTGCCCACATGGGCTGGAGAAGTTGCTGCTGATGTTTTTTCCTTTACTCCAGGACAACAGCAATGTGCAGATGCTCTCCATTCACCTCTTCTGCAAGGTGATGGAGTTGGTAGTGGACAAGGGAAAAAAGCCCCTTAAGACAATTGTGTGCCAGAGCCTACTCCCACTTTTATTCCACTGCCATGATGAGAACCGGAACGTGGCAGAGGTGAGGACTTGTGGGCTGATGTGTCCTCCTGGGAGGGGGCTCAGCTGCCTCCTGCCCTGGGGCCTCGCAGGCTGCAGCCTTCTCCTGGCCTTGGCACAGGGACGCGGGTCCTGTGCCCTGGGCTGTGGTGCCATCTCCGTGTCTCTGCTGCTCTCCAGGCTTCTCGGGAAACGCTGATTTGTGCGGCCAAGTTCCTGAAGAGGAGAAATCTTGGGCAGCTGGTGAAGAAGGAGCAGCTGTCGAAGTTTGCCGAGTGCCTGGTAAGGACCGCCTGGAAGCCTAAGCTGAGCCTGGAGAAGTCCCCTGCCCCTGGTGCCCAGTGCGTGGGGCTGGCAGCTGTGCTGCACCAGGGGCGCCAGCCTGCGCCCCACACGCTGCTCCCTTCCCCGGGCTCTTCTCCAGGCTCCTGTGGCCCCGAGCCGGGAGCCGATGGAGCCCCGGCCCCGCTGGGCTGTGGCACGGGGCGGCACCGCGGCTCCCCGGGCAGCAGCCGGCCCTCGGCCCCCTCCAGAGCCCGGCGCCAGCGGCTGCTGGCCGGGCCTCGGGGCCGTGCGGGCAGGGGAGGCCAGGGCTGGGCGCAGAGAGCCCGGCCAAGGGGCTGAGCCCGCGCCAACCCTTCCCTCCTGGCGCTCTCTGCAGCTGGCAGAGGACAGGAGCCGAGCGGCCGAGCGCCTGCACCAGGCGCTGCCGTTCGCGGAGAGCCCGCAGGAGTCCCTGCGAGAGGCGGCCGTCAGGTTCATCGGTGAGCCACGAGCCCGGGGCCCCTCCCCGCCCCGCCGCAGCTCGGCCCCGGCCCCGGCTGCTGCCCCGGCAGCGGGATCCGGGCCCGGGGCCGTGGAGCCCCGCCTGCCCTCGGGGCCGCTGCCGCCCTCTCGCAGCCGTGCCCTCGGGCGTCAGGATGCGGCAAGGGCCCGGGCTGAGCCCTGCCGGGGCAGGAGAGCGGGTGGCCACGGGGCTGGCAGCGCCGCTGCGAGGGAGCTGTGCCGCGGGGCCGTGACCGCCTCTGTGCTCCCAGGGACTGCCAGGGTGTTCTTGAGGGGGCACAAGGAAGAGCTCCAGCTCCTCGGTGAGGGTGAGTGAGGGCAGCGGGCTGGCAGCGGGGGCTGGCGGGGGCGAGCTGCAATGCCTGGCTCGGGAGCTGCAATCCCTGCCCTGGCTGTGGGGGCTTTGCTCCGTGTGTGGACTCGGGGTGACGTGGGCGGAGCACAGAGAGGTTTCAGGGACACGGTGGGGAGGCTCATGGCCAGCACCTTCTGGCTGATCTCCTTGGCCCCTGCTGTCTTCTGGCCATGGCAGGAGCTGGGTGAGATGGCCCTGGCAGGAAGGTCTGCTTGGATTCCTGCAGATCCAGGCTCTGACCGTGGCTCTGTTCCTGTCTCTTCCAGCCCTTCAAGCCCTGAGGAGAGACGACAGCCCTTCCCAGACAAACATCATAGTTCAGGAAATACTCAACGAAAGAGCTGCAGAACTACGTTCATCTGCTGGCCCAGAACCAGTGTCCCTTTAAGACCTCCAGATATCCTGGAAGATGAGACCATCTGGAGACTAGAGTAGAGCAGCTGGAGCTCCAGGCACAGCTGATGCTGGTCACAGCTGAGCCTGTGGAAAGCTCCCATAGCTCCTGCCCTCTCCCTCCCTTTTGACAGCTCCATCCCTCCAGCCCTCAGACCCTGCCCATCCCCTTTTTTCCTCCCAGCTCATCCCTTCGCTTCGCTTCCTATTAATAAACAGTTTGGTTTCTTCACTTGAGCTGCATCTCTGTGGTGCTGAAGCGGCCCAAAACCTGAGCCCTGGGACACACAGGCCCCTCCTGCCGCTCTCTTCCGTGCTTTTACTGCAACCCTGGGGTATATCACCGTGTCCCGCAGCCGTAGGGAGGAGGAGAGAAGCTCCAGCAGGCAGGAATTGTGCAGCAAGATTGATTTATTTAATTATTTTACAAACTCTTTCATAGGCTTTTTTCTTCATAGTCTAATTGGACAAAGGATCAGCCACCCCTTGGGGTGATCGGCTAAAATCCTAAAACATCCATTGTCCAAATATTTTCTCCTGTACTATAAAAAAGACTTTTCAAGGGTGCAGGTGTTTGGTTGTGTACATAACTCTGCTGCCTCTTCTGTGAGAGAGAAAAGTCTCTCACGGGCTTAGAAAATAGCAAGAAAATCCTTGCTAGCAGCATTTTTGTATCCACACCGTGCCATGTTTTGTGCAGAGACACAGAGGAACGAGGGCAGCTCAGGCTGGAAAGGTCCCTGTCCTGAAGGTCCAGTTCCACAACACTGTGGAGTCAGAGGTCTTGCTGAGCACCCTGAAGGCCCTGGATTTTAGAACAGCCAACAGGAGTATGCTCCGGAGGCAGCTGTGAGGGATTCCGTGGCAAGCCTCCACGGAGGGCCAAGGAGCTTGGAATGCTGGAAGTTTTCAAGAGCAGCTTCCTGAAAGCCCAGCAGTGCTGCATCCCTGCACGGGATCAGGAAGAGGGCAGAACCAGAGAGCATCCGGGCTTAACAGTGGCCTCTGGGTGCGCCTACGAGCAAACGAAGCAGCAGCACAGTGGCCGAGACTCGGACGCGCGGCCATCCCGGTGTCCGGAGCGCTGTCAGGCAGTGTTGGGATCCTGGGGGCGGTTCTGGTCTCCACAAGTGTGGGATTGCAGCCCCTGCTGATGCCTAGAGAGGCCACCTAAAACCAGAGGCTAGAGCAGAATAAGGGAATAAAGGTAGGTATTTATTTGAAAGGCCTTCAAAGGTACACCCAGGGTAGCCAGAGGCTACTGCCAAGAGGGACCCCAAGATGGACAACAGGTCACGAGTTCTTCACACTTTTGTAAGTTTGGTTCATTTGCGGATGTGCCGGTTTGGCCAAATTTAGAAAGATATCCTCTGAGAGAAGGCACAACCACCCCTCCCCGAACCTGGTTCGGGAAAAAATTAAGTTTTCATCAAAGGAAAGTGAAGGAGATAAAAACTATTGATTTGGCAAACACACGGGAAAAGGAAAATAATGCTAAATAATAAAATCTCTCGCTGTGGAGAAAAAACCTGGGAAAGTGTTAGAGTCCTCCCTTTGGTCTCCTCGGAGCTGAGGCTTGGCCCAGGGCCAGGCCCTCTGTGCTCGGTGGCAAGTCCTCCTGATGTGTTCTGATATTGAAGCAGTCCAGCAGAAAAGGGAGAAAATCCAAAATTCCAGGGAATGAAAAAAAATTCAGCTCTCAGTCTCCCTTTGGAGGAAAAGAAGCTGAAGAACTGGCCAAAAGCTGACCAGGGAAGCAGCAAGCTGGGTGCCTCCTCCCTCCCCTGCTGCAGCTGGGAAAAAGAAAGTCCCTATCTCTGTGTGACCTTGAACAAGCTGCAAACTGCTTTGAAAAAGTTTTGCTCAGTTTTTCCTTCCCCCTCTCAGGCTCAGTTTAGAGGCATAGAAAGGCACAAAGTTAATTTCTAGGCATAGGGCAGGGATACGGGATACACATCACAAAGTCACCCCAAGACATTCCACCCCTTATCCCATATCATTGGCTCAATGCCCAAACGAATATATTTTAACTCTACACACACACATCGATACATATACATATATATATATATATATATACAGCTATGTACGAACAGTGACAGTGACCCTCAGCAAGCAGGGGTACACAGGCATTTCACACTACAGGTGGTTTTCACCCAACAATCAGATCTCCCTGCGGTACACAATGCGTTGTTCCATCTTTCTGCATTACCCACCATGTGCAACCAGGTCCCTGAGCAAAGACAACCCCACGGATGGGTTGGTCTGTACTCGAGGCAGAATTTATCCACACGGGCTTTCCTAACAGACCTCTGACATGCACTACTGGGGCCTTATCTCCATCTGTTGTACGCAGGGATTCAGATTGGGCTGGACCTGCTCTATTGGTGGAACCTCGGGTGTTAACTAACCAGGTAGCCTTTGCCAGATTCTGTTCCCAATTTTTGAAAGTTCTCCCACCCAGTGCCTTCAAGGTGGTTTTCAACAATCCATGGCACCGTTCCACTTTGCCTGCAGCTGGTGCATGGTAAGGGATGTGGTACACCCACTCAATGCCATGTTCTCTAGCCCAGGTGTTGATAAGGCTGTTCTTAAAATGAGTCCTGTTGTTGGTCTCGATTCTCTCAGGGGTGCCATGCCTCCAAAGGACTTGCTTTTCCAGGCCCAGGATGGTGTTCCGGGCAGTAGCATGAGGCACAGGGTAGGTCTCCAGCCATCCAGTGGTGGCTTCTACCATTGTGAGCACACAGCGCTTGCCTTGGCGGGTTTGAGGCAGTGTGATGTAATCAATCTGCCAGGCCTCCCCATACTTGTATTTGGACCATCGCCCACCGTACCACAGGGGCTTCACCCGCTTGGCCTGCTTGATCGCAGCGCATGTCTCACAATCATGGATCACCTGGGAGATACTGTCCATGGTTAGATCCACCCCTCGATCTCGTGCCCACTTATAGGTGGCATCTCTGCCCTGATGGCCTGAGGCATCATGGGCCCATCGAGCTAGGAACAACTCTCCTTTATGTTGCCAATCCAAGTCTATCTGGGACACCTCTATCTTTGCAGCCTGATCTACCTGCTTCTGGCTTTGGTGTTCCTCATTAGCCCTACTTGTGGAGACATGATGCCTCAGGTCATCAAGGCAGAGATGCCACCTATAGGTGGGCACGAGATCGAGGGGTGGATCTAACCATGCATAGTATCTGTGATAAAACAAACTGTCTCCCTGTGATCCATGAAAGGCGGCCACCAGAGGCCAAGGCCAGCCAGACCTGTTGGCCTTGGCAGCTTTTGTCTGGCAGCAATCCTGGGATAGATGGAATTTTGGAGGCCAAATTGCAATTTTGGCCATGGGCAGCTGGGGGAGAAGGATGGTTCTGTTCCACAGGAAGGAAAGCACGGAGCCCCAGCGTTCCAGGGCAGGTGAGAAGCAGCTCTCTCCATGCCAAGGTCAGCCGGAGCTGCCAGGCGGCCCCAGGAGCCCAAGGCAGCCAGAGCTGTTCCATGTTCCCTTGGTTCCGTGGGCCCAGCAGTGTCCCAATGGACTCCGTGATTCCATGAGGACCTGCAGGAGCACCATGGTCTCCATGGATCCACGAGGCCCCTCAGAATCACACCGGCCCCTTGGTCCATGGCCCTGGCCCACACGTTCCTTGTCTGTGTCACAGCCCCGGCTTTAGGATGGCCACCAGCCGGGACGTGTCCCAAGGAGGCCGTGCCAGCTTCTGTGGAAGACCCCGAGCCCTTCGCGCGGCGGCTGCGGTGGCAGCCGTGGGGGCTCCTGGTGCTGCCCCGAGCCCGCAGAGCAGGGGAGCGCTTGCTTATGGCTGGAGCCGATGCTAAAGTTCCTGTCGGGCTGCCTTAGACACTTGGGGCAAGGCATTCCTTCCAACCTGGGCCACTTGGAGTGGGCTGGGGACGGCCCCGGGGCAGGTGGCAGCGTGTGCAAGGGCCCTTTGTGACACGGTGCAGCATGGTCACCGTGGGATGGAACGGGACAGGGTGTCCCAGGGCCCTTTGTGACACGTGCTGACATAGGGGCTGGCGGCGACGCAGCCACGCCACAGTGCTCGGAGCACGCGACGGGACAGGACGGGACAGAGCGGTGCCGTGAGGAGCCCCCGCACAGCGCACTCGTTCCTTGCCGACCCGGAGCTTTTCCGAAGCGTTATTCCTGCAGGTGACCTCGAGGCCAGACCACAGGACTTGGTGACCTGTGGCCTTCTCGAGGCTTCTCTTTTGCAGGTGCCCTCGAGGGCAGACCGTGGGACTTGGTGCCCCGGAGCTTTTCCGAGGTATCTCCCATCCCTGTGACCGGTGCCCTCAAGGCCAGACCGTTGGCTTTGCTGACCACAATCCTTGACGAGGAGTCTCCTGTCCTTGTGGCAGGAGCCCTCAGAGACCAGGGTGCAGGACTTGCTGTCCTGTAGCCTTCCTGAGGTTTCTCTGCTGCTGGTGCCTTCAAGGCACAAGCGCAGGACTTGTTCACTCAGAGCTTTCCCAAGGAATCTCTCTTGAAGGTGCCCTCGAGGCCACACTGTGGCATGGCGGGCAGATTCCGTCGCCTGTTCAAAGTGCTCAGGAGGAAAAAAGGCCCTGGAGCTGCCCCAGCACAACAGCCCGAAGAGCTGGAGCAGTTCCAGCCACGGCAGGACGGTGAGTGACAGAGCTGGGCCACAGGGCTGATGGCAGCAGCCAGCTTGGCGCCATCCCATCCCATCCCATCCCATCCCATCCCATCCCATCCCATCCCATCCCATCCCATCCCATCCCATCCCATCCCATCCCCGGGGAACAGGCCTATGGATAGGCTGGAAGAGGAGCCAGGCCAGACCCCCCGCAGCAGCCGTGCTCCATCCCCTGGGCATCCCGGGGCTGTCCCTGCCTGGGGAGCGCAGGGCTGGGCTGCGTTCTCCGGCCTCTCCTGCAGCCCCTCAGCTCTGGCTGCGCTCGCTCTTTGCCAGATGCAGCCCTGGACCGGACACAAGAGCAGGACCGTGCCCACGGCCGCTTCCGGAGAACAGTGCAGGTACCTGCAGCCATCCCCACCTGGGCTGGGCCTGCTGTCGCTGCTCAGCCGAGCACCACGCCTGGAGCACCCCTTGGAACATCCCTCTCTTCCCTGTCCTTTGTTCTCCTGCAGATGTTCCGGAAGTTCATGTGCATTCGGCGTGGAAAGACCAGCACCACAGCAACTGAGGGCACAGCTGAGCCTGACTCTGGGCTGACCGAGCTCCAGGCAGAGCCTGATGTCAGCACAGATATCACTGCACCCTCAGAAGACTCTGACAGTCCAATGAATGATCACACAGCGAAGACTGACAGGGCAGTGACTGAGGACATGGCCATCACAAACACTGACACCGGAGAGACTCAGGGCATCCCAAATACTGACACTATGCCCATTCCCACTGGGATTCATGCTCCCAAACTGGATTTTTTTGAAGAGAGTGCTGCTTCTCCTCAGCAGCAGGTAAGCAGCCTGGGGCCAGGGCTGGAGACTCCAAGGATCGTGTGCCCCCTCAAGCCACGGCTGCTGGGCCCCCTCAGCCTTTGAGGCCAGCACAGTGCGGTGGGAAGGGAAGCACTTCTTGGGGGCAGCTGGGGAAGTTGCTCCCTTGGACAGTGCTCCAAGTCTTCCCCATGCCTCCTCCAGGTGCCAGCCATGGTGAGGAACATTCACCAGAGACTCGGGTCCCATGTCACTGTGGGTGCCTGGCTGCAAATTGACATTCTGAGGCTGGCTGAAGAGCACCCCGCTGATGTGGTGCTGACCCTCCTGCGCTGTGCCCCATCGTGCGACAGGTACGGGGCCCAGCTGCCTTGAGAGCTCAGGGCTCACCAGCCCTTAGGGCCCATCGCCCTGTGCCGCCTGTCCAATGGGGTCTGCCAGACAGGTGGAGAGCTCCAGGACCCTCGGGCCCCTCTGTTTCCTGAGCCTGCTGCCATGCTCCCTCCCTGCCCCTCAGGGCACCGGGGCTCTGTCACCTGGGCCCCCACAGCTGCACAGGGCATGGTACTGTGACTGAGACGCCCCTGACTCAGAGCTCCGATCCTACAGAGCTGCTACAATGATGTGGAGAATCATAGGATCATTGGGACCAGCAGTGGAGAAGGTGTTGCCAACGCTGCTCTCTGTGATGCAGGAATGGCCACTGCATAGCACGTCCACCTCTGATGGGGATGATACAGATGTCTTTGCCCTGGCTGTGAGTTTCTGGAACTGGCCTTTACTCACCCCGAGGTCACATCCTCACCAGCTCTCCATCCTTCCCCCACTGCATCTCCTTGCCTCAGGTGCTGGGCTGAAACCTGCCTGGGCTAGGGCAGGCTCAGGGGGCACCAGGCCCGGTGCTCCCCCTGCGTCTCCCCTCGGGCCCTGCCACATGGACAGCTCGGCACTGAGGGATGTTCCTGAGCTGTCTCGAGCTGCTTCTTTTGCAGGCAACTCTGGCGCTGTGGGTGATTGTCCAGGTGCCCGAGTGCCACGAGGCAATGATCCTTTATTCAGCCCGCCTGTTTGTGACTCTGCTCTTCCAAGTTGTCATCACCACACAGCAGGTGCCAGAGGAAGTTGATCACTTCTGGAGAGCATGCCGGGAGGAACACCGCCTTCCCACCAACCCCAACAGGTCCCAGTCCTCCTGTCCTTCCCATGCCCTCGTGGCCAGCGCCAGTGCTCCCAGTGTGACCTGGGCTTTGCTCTGTGCACAGGTTTGCAGTGCAGGCCATGAAGGCTCTGCTCTGTCGACTGCGCTGTGACAACGAGGTGGTGGCTATGGAGCGCAAGCGTGGCTGGGACACGCTGCTGTGTGCTGACACCCAGCACTATGCAGTGGGTCTGCTGGCCAGGTGAGACCCCCTTCTCCTCACTGCCCCCGGCACTTGTGCCCTGTGCCCGAGGTGCCCCACACAGTCCCTGTGGGGCCTCGTCACCGAGGGATGGCCAAGCGGACTGGAAAAGGCTGGAAGGGGAGGGTGCCCAGAAGGAGCTGCCTCCCAGAGCACCCAGATCCCCTTGCAACGTGGTGGGGAAGACCAGACCTGTGTGAGTCAGTCCTGGGAGAGGTTTGCCCCCTGCCTCAGGGTCTTGGTGCCTTTTTCCCCCTACCAGAGAGATGCGCCAGGTCTTGATCCCCTTCTGCTCCCGCATTGCATTCCACCTGCTCAAACCACTCAGCAGGGAGGAGCCATGCTGGGATCTGCCCTTCCTGGCTTTCCTTGTGGAGGTGAGCCTGACGGCCAGCGCTGCCTCGCTGAGCTGCCTCCCGCCTCTCTGCCCTCTCGTAGCCGCAGCTGCCTGGGACGGTGCCCGCGCCCTGCGCTGCTGCCTGGGCCCAGCCCTGGGCGGTTCCGGGCTCCTGCCGGCCGGCTCCCCTGTCACTGCCCTGTGCCTTTCAGCTCCTCGAGTGCCTGGACTTAAGTAAATATGGTGACAGCATCCTGGAGATCATGTCCAGGTACCTGCTGAGCGAGTGCAGGCAGAGATGTCGCCTGGCACTCAGAGGCCTCGTGGTGCTCAGCAAGGATCCCGCCATGGTGAGAAGGCGGCAGCGGCTGAAGCTGCGCTGGGGAAAGCAGTCACATGGGCTTGGCTGGGCTTCAGGAGCTGAGGCAGCTGCTCCCAGCTCTCCTGCCTCCCGGCTCAGCTGCCCCAGTGCTTCGGGACAGGCCTTTGGCCTCTGGGCCCTGCGGCAGCAGGGTGGGCTTGCAGGGCCAGGGTGGTGTAGGCAGTGCAGCCGTTCATGGCTTCACAGCACAGCCTTGTGTTCCACACAGGCCAGAAGAATGGGCAGCCTGTCTCAACGGCTTGTGGAGCTGCTGGGTGATGCAGATGGAGAGGTGGTCAGGATGTCCCTCTCTGTGTTCATGAATGTGCTGGAGAACAAAGACATCCTGGTATCCAGCACCACTGCCCCGAAACTGGCTGAGGCGCTCTTGCCACTCTTTGAAAATGTAAGGCTCTGTGCCCCCAGCCACTGACACTGGCTGCTGCCCAGACACTTTGTGCCCTGTGGATTTTTAGGCCGTTGCCCACATGGGCTGGAGAAGTTGCTGCTGATGTTTTTTCCTTTACTCCAGGACAACAGCAATGTGCAGATGCTCTCCATTCACCTCTTCTGCAAGGTGATGGAGTTGGTAGTGGACAAGGGAAAAAAGCCCCTTAAGACAATTGTGTGCCAGAGCCTACTCCCACTTTTATTCCACTGCCATGATGAGAACCGGAACGTGGCAGAGGTGAGGACTTGTGGGCTGATGTGTCCTCCTGGGAGGGGGCTCAGCTGCCTCCTGCCCTGGGGCCTCGCAGGCTGCAGCCTTCTCCTGGCCTTGGCACAGGGACGCGGGTCCTGTGCCCTGGGCTGTGGTGCCATCTCCGTGTCTCTGCTGCTCTCCAGGCTTCTCGGGAAACGCTGATTTGTGCGGCCAAGTTCCTGAAGAGGAGAAATCTTGGGCAGCTGGTGAAGAAGGAGCAGCTGTCGAAGTTTGCCGAGTGCCTGGTAAGGACCGCCTGGAAGCCTAAGCTGAGCCTGGAGAAGTCCCCTGCCCCTGGTGCCCAGTGCGTGGGGCTGGCAGCTGTGCTGCACCAGGGGCGCCAGCCTGCGCCCCACACGCTGCTCCCTTCCCCGGGCTCTTCTCCAGGCTCCTGTGGCCCCGAGCCGGGAGCCGATGGAGCCCCGGCCCCGCTGGGCTGTGGCGCGGGGCGGCACCGCGGCTCCCCGGGCAGCAGCCGGCCCTCGGCCCCCTCCAGAGCCCGGCGCCAGCGGCTGCTGGCCGGGCCTCGGGGCCGTGCGGGCAGGGGAGGCCAGGGCTGGGCGCAGAGAGCCCGGCCAAGGGGCTGAGCCCGCGCCAACCCTTCCCTCCTGGCGCTCTCTGCAGCTGGCAGAGGACAGGAGCCGAGCGGCCGAGCGCCTGCACCAGGCGCTGCCGTTCGCGGAGAGCCCGCAGGAGTCCCTGCGAGAGGCGGCCGTCAGGTTCATCGGTGAGCCACGAGCCCGGGGCCCCTCCCCGCCCCGCCGCAGCTCGGCCCCGGCCCCGGCTGCTGCCCCGGCAGCGGGATCCGGGCCCGGGGCCGTGGAGCCCCGCCTGCCCTCGGGGCCGCTGCCGCCCTCTCGCAGCCGTGCCCTCGGGCGTCAGGATGCGGCAAGGGCCCGGGCTGAGCCCTGCCGGGGCAGGAGAGCGGGTGGCCACGGGGCTGGCAGCGCCGCTGCGAGGGAGCTGTGCCGCGGGGCCGTGACCGCCTCTGTGCTCCCAGGGACTGCCAGGGTGTTCTTGAGGGGGCACAAGGAAGAGCTCCAGCTCCTCGGTGAGGGTGAGTGAGGGCAGCGGGCTGGCAGCGGGGGCTGGCGGGGGCGAGCTGCAATGCCTGGCTCGGGAGCTGCAATCCCTGCCCTGGCTGTGGGGGCTTTGCTCCGTGTGTGGACTCGGGGTGACGTGGGCAGAGCACAGAGAGGTTTCAGGGACACGGTGGGGAGGCTCATGGCCAGCACCTTCTGGCTGATCTCCTTGGCCCCTGCTGTCTTCTGGCCATGGCAGGAGCTGGGTGAGATGGCCCTGGCAGGAAGGTCTGCTTGGATTCCTGCAGATCCAGGCTCTGACCGTGGCTCTGTTCCTGTCTCTTCCAGCCCTTCAAGCCCTGAGGAGAGACGACAGCCCTTCCCAGACAAACATCATAGTTCAGGAAATACTCAACGAAAGAGCTGCAGAACTACGTTCATCTGCTGGCCCAGAACCAGTGTCCCTTTAAGACCTCCAGATATCCTGGAAGATGAGACCATCTGGAGACTAGAGTAGAGCAGCTGGAGCTCCAGGCACAGCTGATGCTGGTCACAGCTGAGCCTGTGGAAAGCTCCCATAGCTCCTGCCCTCTCCCTCCCTTTTGACAGCTCCATCCCTCCAGCCCTCAGACCCTGCCCATCCCCTTTTTTCCTCCCAGCTCATCCCTTCGCTTCGCTTCCTATTAATAAACAGTTTGGTTTCTTCACTTGAGCTGCATCTCTGTGGTGCTGAAGCGGCCCAAAACCTGAGCCCTGGGACACACAGGCCCCTCCTGCCGCTCTCTTCCGTGCTTTTACTGCAACCCTGGGGTATATCACCGTGTCCCGCAGCCGTAGGGAGGAGGAGAGAAGCTCCAGCAGGCAGGAATTGTGCAGCAAGATTGATTTATTTAATTATTTTACAAACTCTTTCATAGGCTTTTTTCTTCATAGTCTAATTGGACAAAGGATCAGCCACCCCTTGGGGTGATCGGCTAAAATCCTAAAACATCCATTGTCCAAATATTTTCTCCTGTACTATAAAAAAGACTTTTCAAGGGTGCAGGTGTTTGGTTGTGTACATAACTCTGCTGCCTCTTCTGTGAGAGAGAAAAGTCTCTCACGGGCTTAGAAAATAGCAAGAAAATCCTTGCTAGCAGCATTTTTGTATCCACACCGTGCCATGTTTTGTGCAGAGACACAGAGGAACGAGGGCAGCTCAGGCTGGAAAGGTCCCTGTCCTGAAGGTCCAGTTCCACAACACTGTGGAGTCAGAGGTCTTGCTGAGCACCCTGAAGGCCCTGGATTTTAGAACAGCCAACAGGAGTATGCTCCGGAGGCAGCTGTGAGGGATTCCGTGGCAAGCCTCCACGGAGGGCCAAGGAGCTTGGAATGCTGGAAGTTTTCAAGAGCAGCTTCCTGAAAGCCCAGCAGTGCTGCATCCCTGCACGGGATCAGGAAGAGGGCAGAACCAGAGAGCATCCGGGCTTAACAGTGGCCTCTGGGTGCGCCTACGAGCAAACGAAGCAGCAGCACAGTGGCCGAGACTCGGACGCGCGGCCATCCCGGTGTCCGGAGCGCTGTCAGGCAGTGTTGGGATCCTGGGGGCGGTTCTGGTCTCCACAAGTGTGGGATTGCAGCCCCTGCTGATGCCTAGAGAGGCCACCTAAAACCAGAGGCTAGAGCAGAATAAGGGAATAAAGGTAGGTAGGTATTTGAAAGGCCTTCAAAGGTACACCCAGGGTAGCCAGAGGCTACTGCCAAGAGGGACCCCAAGATGGACAACAGGTCACGAGTTCTTCACACTTTTGTAAGTTTGGTTCATTTGCGGATGTGCCGGTTTGGCCAAATTTAGAAAGATATCCTCTGAGAGAAGGCACAACCACCCCTCCCCGAACCTGGTTCGGGAAAAAATTAAGTTTTCATCAAAGGAAAGTGAAGGAGATAAAAACTATTGATTTGGCAAACACACGGGAAAAGGAAAATAATGCTAAATAATAAAATCTCTCGCTGTGGAGAAAAAACCTGGGAAAGTGTTAGAGTCCTCCCTTTGGTCTCCTCGGAGCTGGGGCTTGGCCCAGGGCCAGGCCCTCTGTGCTCGGTGGCAAGTCCTCCTGATGTGTTCTGATATTGAAGCAGTCCAGCAGAAAAGGGAGAAAATCCAAAATTCCAGGGAATGAAAAAAAATTCAGCTCTCAGTCTCCCTTTGGAGGAAAAGAAGCTGAAGAACTGGCCAAAAGCTGACCAGGGAAGCAGCAAGCTGGGTGCCTCCTCCCTCCCCTGCTGCAGCTGGGAAAAAGAAAGTCCCTATCTCTGTGTGACCTTGAACAAGCTGCAAACTGCTTTGAAAAAGTTTTGCTCAGTTTTTCCTTCCCCCTCTCAGGCTCAGTTTAGAGGCATAGAAAGGCACAAAGTTAATTTCTAGGCATAGGGCAGGGATACGGGATACACATCACAAAGTCACCCCAAGACATTCCACCCCTTATCCCATATCATTGGCTCAATGCCCAAACGAATATAATTTAACTCTACACACACACATCGATACATATACATATATATATATATATATATATATACAGCTATGTACGAACAGTGACAGTGACCCTCAGCAAGCAGGGGTACACAGGCATTTCACACTACAGGTGGTTTTCACCCAACAATCAGATCTCCCTGCGGTACACAATGCGTTGTTCCATCTTTCTGCATTACCCACCATGTGCAACCAGGTCCCTGAGCAAAGACAACCCCACGGATGGGTTGGTCTGTACTCGAGGCAGAATTTATCCACACGGGCTTTCCTATCAGACCTCTGACATGCACTACTGGGGCCTTATCTCCATCTGTTGTACGCAGGGATTCAGATTGGGCTGGACCTGCTCTATTGGTGGAACCTCGGGTGTTAACTAACCAGGTAGCCTTTGCCAGATTCTGTTCCCAATTTTTGAAAGTTCTCCCACCCAGTGCCTTCAAGGTGGTTTTCAACAATCCATGGCACCGTTCCACTTTGCCTGCAGCTGGTGCATGGTAAGGGATGTGGTACACCCACTCAATGCCATGTTCTCTAGCCCAGGTGTTGATAAGGCTGTTCTTAAAATGAGTCCTGTTGTTGGTCTCGATTCTCTCAGGGGTGCCATGCCTCCAAAGGACTTGCTTTTCCAGGCCCAGGATGGTGTTCCGGGCAGTAGCATGAGGCACAGGGTAGGTCTCCAGCCATCCAGTGGTGGCTTCTACCATTGTGAGCACACAGCGCTTGCCTTGGCGGGTTTGAGGCAGTGTGATGTAATCAATCTGCCAGGCCTCCCCATACTTGTATTTGGACCATCGCCCACCGTACCACAGGGGCTTCACCCGCTTGGCCTGCTTGATCGCAGCGCATGTCTCACAATCATGGATCACCTGGGAGATACTGTCCATGGTTAGATCCACCCCTCGATCTCGTGCCCACTTATAGGTGGCATCTCTGCCCTGATGGCCTGAGGCATCATGGGCCCATCGAGCTAGGAACAACTCTCCTTTATGTTGCCAATCCAAGTCTATCTGGGACACCTCTATCTTTGCAGCCTGATCTACCTGCTTCTGGCTTTGGTGTTCCTCATTAGCCCTACTTGTGGAGACATGATGCCTCAGGTCATCAAGGCAGAGATGCCACCTATAGGTGGGCACGAGATCGAGGGGTGGATCTAACCATGCATAGTATCTGTGATAAAACAAACTGTCTCCCTGTGATCCATGAAAGGCGGCCACCAGAGGCCAAGGCCAGCCAGACCTGTTGGCCTTGGCAGCTTTTGTCTGGCAGCAATCCTGGGATAGATGGAATTTTGGAGGCCAAATTGCAATTTTGGCCATGGGCAGCTGGGGGAGAAGGATGGTTCTGTTCCACAGGAAGGAAAGCACGGAGCCCCAGCGTTCCAGGGCAGGTGAGAAGCAGCTCTCTCCATGCCAAGGTCAGCCGGAGCTGCCAGGCGGCCCCAGGAGCCCAAGGCAGCCAGAGCTGTTCCATGTTCCCTTGGTTCCGTGGGCCCAGCAGTGTCCCAATGGACTCCGTGATTCCATGAGGACCTGCAGGAGCACCATGGTCTCCATGGATCCACGAGGCCCCTCAGAATCACACCGGCCCCTTGGTCCATGGCCCTGGCCCACACGTTCCTTGTCTGTGTCACAGCCCCGGCTTTAGGATGGCCACCAGCCGGGACGTGTCCCAAGGAGGCCGTGCCAGCTTCTGTGGAAGACCCCGAGCCCTTCGCGCGGCGGCTGCGGTGGCAGCCGTGGGGGCTCCTGGTGCTGCCCCGAGCCCGCAGAGCAGGGGAGCGCTTGCTTATGGCTGGAGCCGATGCTAAAGTTCCTGTCGGGCTGCCTTAGACACTTGGGGCAAGGCATTCCTTCCAACCTGGGCCACTTGGAGTGGGCTGGGGACGGCCCCGGGGCAGGTGGCAGCGTGTGCAAGGGCCCTTTGTGACACGGTGCAGCATGGTCACCGTGGGGTGGAACGGGACAGGGTGTCCCAGGGCCCTTTGTGACACGTGCTGACATAGGGGCTGGCGGCGACGCGGCCACGCCACAGTGCTCGGAGCACGCGACGGGACAGGACGGGACAGAGCGGTGCCGTGAGGAGCCCCCGCACAGCGCACTCGTTCCTTGCCGACCCGGAGCTTTTCCGAAGCGTTATTCCTGCAGGTGACCTCGAGGCCAGACCACAGGACTTGGTGACCTGTGGCCTTCTCGAGGCTTCTCTTTTGCAGGTGCCCTCGAGGGCAGACCGTGGGACTTGGTGCCCCGGAGCTTTTCCGAGGTATCTCCCATCCCTGTGGCCGGTGCCCTCAAGGCCAGACCGTTGGCTTAGCTGACCACAATCCTTGACGAGGAGTCTCCTGTCCTTGTGGCAGGAGCCCTCAGAGACCAGGGTGCAGGACTTGCTGTCCTGTAGCCTTCCTGAGGTTTCTCTGCTGCTGGTGCCTTCAAGGCACAAGCGCAGGACTTGTTCACTCAGAGCTTTCCCAAGGAATCTCTCTTGAAGGTGCCCTCGAGGCCACACTGTGGCATGGCGGGCAGATTCCGTCGCCTGTTCAAAGTGCTCAGGAGGAAAAAAGGCCCTGGAGCTGCCCCAGCACAACAGCCCGAAGAGCTGGAGCAGTTCCAGCCACGGCAGGACGGTGAGTGACAGAGCTGGGCCACAGGGCTGATGGCAGCAGCCAGCTTGGCGCCATCCCATCCCATCCCATCCCATCCCATCCCATCCCATCCCATCCCATCCCATCCCATCCCCGGGGAACAGGCCTATGGATAGGCTGGAAGAGGAGCCAGGCCAGACCCCCCGCAGCAGCCGTGCTCCATCCCCTGGGCATCCCGGGGCTGTCCCTGCCTGGGGAGCGCAGGGCTGGGCTGCGTTCTCCGGCCTCTCCTGCAGCCCCTCAGCTCTGGCTGCGCTCGCTCTTTGCCAGATGCAGCCCTGGACCGGACACAAGAGCAGGACCGTGCCCACGGCCGCTTCCGGAGAACAGTGCAGGTACCTGCAGCCATCCCCACCTGGGCTGGGCCTGCTGTCGCTGCTCAGCCGAGCACCACGCCTGGAGCACCCCTTGGAACATCCCTCTCTTCCCTGTCCTTTGTTCTCCTGCAGATGTTCCGGAAGTTCATGTGCATTCGGCGTGGAAAGACCAGCACCACAGCAACTGAGGGCACAGCTGAGCCTGACTCTGGGCTGACCGAGCTCCAGGCAGAGCCTGATGTCAGCACAGATATCACTGCACCCTCAGAAGACTCTGACAGTCCAATGAATGATCACACAGCGAAGACTGACGGGGCAGTGACTGAGGACATGGCCATCACAAACACTGACACCGGAGAGACTCAGGGCATCCCAAATACTGACACTATGCCCATTCCCACTGGGATTCATGCTCCCAAACTGGATTTTTTTGAAGAGAGTGCTGCTTCTCCTCAGCAGCAGGTAAGCAGCCTGGGGCCAGGGCTGGAGACTCCAAGGATCGTGTGCCCCCTCAAGCCACGGCTGCTGGGCCCCCTCAGCCTTTGAGGCCAGCACAGTGCGGTGGGAAGGGAAGCACTTCTTGGGGGCAGCTGGGGAAGTTGCTCCCTTGGACAGTGCTCCAAGTCTTCCCCATGCCTCCTCCAGGTGCCAGCCATGGTGAGGAACATTCACCAGAGACTCGGGTCCCATGTCACTGTGGATGCCTGGCTGCAAATTGACATTCTGAGGCTGGCTGAAGAGCACCCCGCTGATGTGGTGCTGACCCTCCTGCGCTGTGCCCCATCGTGCGACAGGTACGGGGCCCAGCTGCCTTGAGAGCTCAGGGCTCACCAGCCCTTAGGGCCCATCGCCCTGTGCCACCTGTCCAATGGGGTCTGCCAGACAGGTGGAGAGCTCCAGGACCCTCGGGCCCCTCTGTTTCCTGAGCCTGCTGCCATGCTCCCTCCCTGCCCCTCAGGGCACCGGGGCTCTGTCACCTGGGCCCCCACAGCTGCACAGGGCATGGTACTGTGACTGAGACGCCCCTGACTCAGAGCTCCGATCCTACAGAGCTGCTACAATGATGTGGAGAATCATAGGATCATTGGGACCAGCAGTGGAGAAGGTGTTGCCAACACTGCTCTGTGTGATGCAGGAATGGCCACTGCATAGCACGTCCACCTCTGATGGGGATGATACAGATGTCTTTGCCCTGGCTGTGAGTTTCTGGAACTGGCCTTTACTCACCCCGAGGTCACATCCTCACCAGCTCTCCATCCTTCCCCCACTGCATCTCCTTGCCTCAGGTGCTGGGCTGAAACCTGCCTGGGCTAGGGCAGGCTCAGGGGGCACCAGGCCCGGTGCTCCCCCTGCGTCTCCCCTCGGGCCCTGCCACATGGACAGCTCGGCACTGAGGGATGTTCCTGAGCTGTCTCGAGCTGCTTCTTTTGCAGGCAACTCTGGCGCTGTGGGTGATTGTCCAGGTGCCCGAGTGCCACGAGGCAATGATCCTTTATTCAGCCCGCCTGTTTGTGACTCTGCTCTTCCAAGTTGTCATCACCACACAGCAGGTGCCAGAGGAAGTTGATCACTTCTGGAGAGCATGCCAGGAGGAACACCGCCTTCCCACCAACCCCAACAGGTCCCAGTCCTCCTGTCCTTCCCATGCCCTCGTGGCCAGCGCCAGTGCCCCCAGTGTGACCTGGGCTTTGCTCTGTGCACAGGTTTGCAGTGCAGGCCATGAAGGCTCTGCTCTGTCGACTGCGCTGTGACAACGAGGTGGTGGCTATGGAGCGCAAGCGTGGCTGGGACACGCTGCTGTGTGCTGACACCCAGCACTATGCAGTGGGTCTGCTGGCCAGGTGAGACCCCCTTCTCCTCACTGCCCCCGGCACTTGTGCCCTGTGCCCGAGGTGCCCCACACAGTCCCTGTGGGGCCTCGTCACCGAGGGATGGCCAAGCGGACTGGAAAAGGCTGGAAGGGGAGGGTGCCCAGAAGGAGCTGCCTCCCAGAGCACCCAGATCCCCTTGCAACGTGGTGGGGAAGACCAGACCTGTGTGAGTCAGTCCTGGGAGAGGTTTGCCCCCTGCCTCAGGGTCTTGGTGCCTTTTTCCCCCTACCAGAGAGATGCGCCAGGTCTTGATCCCCTTCTGCTCCCGCATTGCATTCCACCTGCTCAAACCACTCAGCAGGGAGGAGCCATGCTGGGATCTGCCCTTCCTGGCTTTCCTTGTGGAGGTGAGCCTGACGGCCAGCGCTGCCTCGCTGAGCTGCCTCCCGCCTCTCTGCCCTCTCGTAGCCGCAGCTGCCTGGGACGGTGCCCGCGCCCTGCGCTGCTGCCTGGGCCCAGCCCTGGGCGGTTCCGGGCTCCTGCCGGCCGGCTCCCCTGTCACTGCCCTGTGCCTTTCAGCTCCTCGAGTGCCTGGACTTAAGTAAATATGGTGACAGCATCCTGGAGATCATGTCCAGGTACCTGCTGAGCGAGTGCAGGCAGAGATGTCGCCTGGCACTCAGAGGCCTCGTGGTGCTCAGCAAGGATCCCGCCATGGTGAGAAGGCGGCAGCGGCTGAAGCTGCGCTGGGGAAAGCAGTCACATGGGCTTGGCTGGGCTTCAGGAGCTGAGGCAGCTGCTCCCAGCTCTCCTGCCTCCCGGCTCAGCTGCCCCAGTGCTTCGGGACAGGCCTTTGGCCTCTGGGCCCTGCGGCAGCAGGGTGGGCTTGCAGGGCCAGGGTGGTGTAGGCAGTGCAGCCGTTCATGGCTTCACAGCACAGCCTTGTGTTCCACACAGGCCAGAAGAATGGGCAGCCTGTCTCAACGGCTTGTGGAGCTGCTGGGTGATGCAGATGGAGAGGTGGTCAGGATGTCCCTCTCTGTGTTCATGAATGTGCTGGAGAACAAAGACATCCTGGTATCCAGCACCACTGCCCCGAAACTGGCTGAGGCGCTCTTGCCACTCTTTGAAAATGTAAGGCTCTGTGCCCCCAGCCACTGACACTGGCTGCTGCCCAGACACTTTGTGCCCTGTGGATTTTTAGGCCGTTGCCCACATGGGCTGGAGAAGTTGCTGCTGATGTTTTTTCCTTTACTCCAGGACAACAGCAATGTGCAGATGCTTTCCATTCACCTCTTCTGCAAGGTGATGGAGTTGGTAGTGGACGAGGGAAAAAAGCCCCTTAAGACAATTGTGTGCCAGAGCCTACTCCCACTTTTATTCCACTGCCATGATGAGAACCGGAACGTGGCAGAGGTGAGGACTTGTGGGCTGATGTGTCCTCCTGGGAGGGGGCTCAGCTGCCTCCTGCCCTGGGGCCTCGCAGGCTGCAGCCTTCTCCTGGCCTTGGCACAGGGACGCGGGTCCTGTGCCCTGGGCTGTGGTGCCATCTCCGTGTCTCTGCTGCTCTCCAGGCTTCTCGGGAAACGCTGATTTGTGCGGCCAAGTTCCTGAAGAGGAGAAATCTTGGGCAGCTGGTGAAGAAGGAGCAGCTGTCGAAGTTTGCCGAGTGCCTGGTAAGGACCGCCTGGAAGCCTAAGCTGAGCCTGGAGAAGTCCCCTGCCCCTGGTGCCCAGTGCGTGGGGCTGGCAGCTGTGCTGCACCAGGGGCGCCAGCCTGCGCCCCACACGCTGCTCCCTTCCCCGGGCTCTTCTCCAGGCTCCTGTGGCCCCGAGCCGGGAGCCGATGGAGCCCCGGCCCCGCTGGGCTGTGGCGCGGGGCGGCACCGCGGCTCCCCGGGCAGCAGCCGGCCCTCGGCCCCCTCCAGAGCCCGGCGCCAGCGGCTGCTGGCCGGGCCTCGGGGCCGTGCGGGCAGGGGAGGCCAGGGCTGGGCGCAGAGAGCCCGGCCAAGGGGCTGAGCCCGCGCCAACCCTTCCCTCCTGGCGCTCTCTGCAGCTGGCAGAGGACAGGAGCCGAGCGGCCGAGCGCCTGCACCAGGCGCTGCCGTTCGCGGAGAGCCCGCAGGAGTCCCTGCGAGAGGCGGCCGTCAGGTTCATCGGTGAGCCACGAGCCCGGGGCCCCTCCCCGCCCCGCCGCAGCTCGGCCCCGGCCCCGGCTGCTGCCCCGGCAGCGGGATCCGGGCCCGGGGCCGTGGAGCCCCGCCTGCCCTCGGGGCCGCTGCCGCCCTCTCGCAGCCGTGCCCTCGGGCGTCAGGATGCGGCAAGGGCCCGGGCTGAGCCCTGCCGGGGCAGGAGAGCGGGTGGCCACGGGGCTGGCAGCGCCGCTGCGAGGGAGCTGTGCCGCGGGGCCGTGACCGCCTCTGTGCTCCCAGGGACTGCCAGGGTGTTCTTGAGGGGGCACAAGGAAGAGCTCCAGCTCCTCGGTGAGGGTGAGTGAGGGCAGCGGGCTGGCAGCGGGGGCTGGCGGGGGCGAGCTGCAATGCCTGGCTCGGGAGCTGCAATCCCTGCCCTGGCTGTGGGGGCTTTGCTCCGTGTGTGGACTCGGGGTGACGTGGGCAGAGCACAGAGAGGTTTCAGGGACACGGTGGGGAGGCTCATGGCCAGCACCTTCTGGCTGATCTCCTTGGCCCCTGCTGTCTTCTGGCCATGGCAGGAGCTGGGTGAGATGGCCCTGGCAGGAAGGTCTGCTTGGATTCCTGCAGATCCAGGCTCTGACCGTGGCTCTGTTCCTGTCTCTTCCAGCCCTTCAAGCCCTGAGGAGAGACGACAGCCCTTCCCAGACAAACATCATAGTTCAGGAAATACTCAACAAAAGAGCTGCAGAACTACGTTCATCTGCTGGCTCAGAACCAGTGTCCCTTTAAGACCTCCAGATATCTTGGAAGATGAGACCATCTGGAGACTAGAGTAGAGCAGCTGGAGCTCCAGGCACAGCTGATGCTGGTCACAGCTGAGCCTGTGGAAAGCTCCCATAGCTCCTGCCCTCTCCCTCCCTTTTGACAGCTCCATCCCTCCAGCCCTCAGACCCTGCCCATCCCCTTTTTTCCTCCCAGCTCATCCCTTCGCTTCGCTTCCTATTAATAAACAGTTTGGTTTCTTCACTTGAGCTGCATCTCTGTGGTGCTGAAGCGGCCCAAAACCTGAGCCCTGGGACACACAGGCCCCTCCTGCCGCTCTCTTCCGTGCTTTTACTGCAACCCTGGGGTATATCACCGTGTCCCGCAGCCGTAGGGAGGAGGAGAGAAGCTCCAGCAGGCAGGAATTGTGCAGCAAGATTGATTTATTTAATTATTTTACAAACTCTTTCATAGGCTTGTTTCTTCATAGTCTAATTGGACAAAGGATCAGCCACCCCTTGGGGTGATCGGCTAAAATCCTAAAACATCCATTGTCCAAATATTTTCTCCTGTACTATAAAAAAGACTTTTCAAGGGTGCAGGTGTTTGGTTGTGTACATAACTCTGCTGCCTCTTCTGTGAGAGAGAAAAGTCTCTCACGGGCTTAGAAAATAGCAAGAAAATCCTTGCTAGCAGCATTTTTGTATCCACACCGTGCCATGTTTTGTGCAGAGACACAGAGGAACGAGGGCAGCTCAGGCTGGAAAGGTCCCTGTCCTGAAGGTCCAGTTCCACAACACTGTGGAGTCAGAGGTCTTGCTGAGCACCCTGAAGGCCCTGGATTTTAGAACAGCCAACAGGAGTATGCTCCGGAGGCAGCTGTGAGGGATTCCGTGGCAAGCCTCCACGGAGGGCCAAGGAGCTTGGAATGCTGGAAGTTTTCAAGAGCAGCTTCCTGAAAGCCCAGCAGTGCTGCATCCCTGCACGGGATCAGGAAGAGGGCAGAACCAGAGAGCATCCGGGCTTAACAGTGTGTTGGGGTTTTAGTTTAGTCTTAGGTTTTCCTGTTAAAGGAATTTTCTCCCATATGCATGTTGCTAGGGGACAAATAGCTGTACTTAAGAAAGACAACAAGGGGAGCGGGGCGGGCCTGGCTACTCTTTTGTCTACACCTGGGTGTGGGGACAGTTCGCTCTGAGCGTCCGGAGAGAGAAGCTGCAGAGAAAGGAGCTGCTGCTGCTTTCTTTTTGGCCGTTCTTTCTTCCTGCTGGAAGCAACGCCGGGACCCCAAAAGCCGCTTTTCCCTGCCCTGCTGGAGACCGAGCTGTGGCTGTCCTGCTCCGCTGCTGCTTCGAGTTTTCGCTACGCTGTAGCCCTGCTCACCCTGCCTGCCTGGGCCTCCGTGGTTTTTTCCCATCTGGATACATCTCGTCTGCCACCCGGGATTTGCGTTCGTCCCTGCCATTCCAGCCTGCTGTTCCTGAGAGCCCGGGATCAGCTGCCCAGCGGTTTGTGAAGCCTTTGTCCCATCCCTTCCCGGGATCCCAGGGCACCAGAGCCGCGGGTTTCCCGAGCTCGCTCCGGAGCGCCCCCTGCAGCCGCGGGGGAACCATCGCACCTGCCCTGCTCACCGGGAGCCGCCAGCGCCCCTGCCGGCTGCGAGCGGAACTGCACCCGAGGGGAAACAGCCTGACAGCCGAGAAGGCTGGGACTGGGTTTGTGATTGCTGTTACTGCCATAGTTGTTGTTGTTCTGTTTGACTGGTTATATACATATATATATAGAGTAAAGAACTGTTATTCCTATTTCCCACACCTTTGCCTAAAGGCCCTTGATTTCAAAATATAATAACTTGGAGGGAAAAGGGGTTATATCTGCCACTTCAAGGGGGGCCTCTGCCTTCCTTAGCAGACACCTGTCTTTCAAAACCGAGACAGATCTTGGCGCCCAATGTGGGGCCTGAGGGCATTAAGAGATAGAGGTGAAAAAGGAATAACAGTTCCTCGATAACTTTATTTTGTGTGCTGGATATTGGAACCTTGTTAGGCAGCACTATGTGGTCTAGTTTACCCTGGTTTGGGTGGCATGTAGCCGTGGCTATATTCTTCCCCTTTGCAGCTCCTTACTTGAATATGGGTCCTCTGACTAAGGCTACCATTGCTGTTATCCAGCTTGCGTTATGGGTCGAGAAGGTGAGGAATTCATGGGTTTTTAACTTCCTCCGGAATGTGGGCACATGGATAAACAGTTATCACACACTGAGCACATGTTTTTGGGGTTATGTTAACAATGGTACCTTCTGTGAAGAAATGACACCAGGGGAAGTTTTCTCCCAACCCCTCAACCAGTTCTTTGGGCCCACCCCATCAATTTTCGAAGGGTTTAAATTCCCTCTGAATACTAACCAGCTGCTGCTGATAGGCCTACTCTATTTAGCATTCAAGGATAAGTTGAGATTGGCTTGGATATCTACCCGGACACCAGCCCCAGAGACTAGAGATCCTGCCCCAGAACCTGACATGACCCCAGAGAGTAGAGTTCCTACCCCAGAGCCTGATCCTGCCCCAGAGCCTGACACGGCCCCAGACACTAGAGATCCTACCCCAGAGCCAGAGCCTGCCACAGCCCCAGACACTAGAGATCCCGCCCCACAGACTGATACTGCCCAACAGTCCACCTCAGAAATGGACTACCCAAACTGGGTGGGGGTACTGGCAAAAGGGATGCAGGAGATGTGCCAAGAGATGGGTCAGGTGCGCCAGGGGATATGCCAGGAGATGGGTCAGGTGCGCCAGGAGATATGCCAGGAGATGGGCCAGGTGCGCAAGGAGATGTGCCAGGAGATGGGCCAGGTGCGCCAGGAGATATGCCAATTGCTAAGGGAATACACCTCCTCAGCTAGTGAAAAACCCTCTCCCTGCCCCAAAGAGGGTGAGTCCGATGGTGCAGCAGTGGAACCCACGGATGTTACAACCGTCCAGGCTTCAGCTGAACCACAAGGACAACCACAGCTCGAGCAAGGGATCCAACAGCTAAGAGAGGTGGCAATATTAGAGGTACTCTTTGGGAAGGATGGACAGCATGATAATGACCCCGATAAGGTCAGGTGCACAGGACAGATGATGTGGAACCTGGCAAGGCTAGGGCCATCGCAATACACCACCTTCATTGCAACGATTGATGCTGACAATACCCGAGAAACAGTGGGCTCTGTTGCCAACAGGCTCAGGCATTATGACAGCATGATCAATGGCCCGCTGAAAGCTCATGTCTCTGCTGTGGTCCAGGACCTCAAAGAGGAGATGAAGGAGAAGATGGAGGAGATGAGGGAGGAGATGAGGAGGGTCAGTGTGGCACCAGTGCGAGTCACAGGCCCCCAAGTCAGAGCCTGTCGTCCCCCTGCTAGAGAGAGAGGGTACACCCCACGAGCTGAGCTGTGGTTTTTCCTGTGTGAGCATGGGGAAGACATGAGAAGGTGGGATGGGAAACCCACCTCTGCCCTGGCAGCGCGGGTGCGTGAACTCAAGGAGGGAGGCACTAACCGAGGGGGTTCCGCTAAGGTGAAGGTAGCCTCAGCCTCCCGTGACCGAGCTGCCAGGTATCACAGAAGGGAAGATGATATGTTGGATCCCCTTGAAGGTACCTCGAGCATGTACGCCCAGGGAAAGAATGATAACCAGGGCCAGAGGGGCCCTGCCTCTAGCCAGGAAGAGGCACGGGAGAACCGAGTTTTCTGGACGGTGTGGATCCGATGGCCTGGCACATCAGAGCCACAAAAATATGATGCATTGGTTGATACTGGGGCACAGTGTACTTTAATGCCATCGGGACATGTGGGGGCAGAACCTGTATCCATCGCTGGGGTGACCGGGGGATCACAGCAGTTGACTCTTTTGGAAGCTGAGGTGAGCCTGACTGGGAAGGAGTGGCAAAAGCATCCGATTGTGACCGGCCCAGAGGCCCCGTGTATTCTGGGCATAGACTTCCTCCGGAATGGCTACTACAAAGACCCAAAAGGACTCAGGTGGGCATTTGGGATTGCTGCTGTGGAGGCAGAGGGCATTAGGCAATTGAACACCCTGCCTGGACTATCTGAGAATCCTTCTGCAGTTGGGCTCCTGAAAGTGGAAGAGCAACGAGTGCCAATTGCCACCTCGACAGTGCACCGCCGGCAGTATCGGACAAATCGAGATGCTGTGATCCCCATCCACAAGATGATCCGCGAGCTGGAGAGTCAAGGGGTGGTCAACAAGACCCACTCACCCTTCAACAGCCCCATCTGGCCTGTGCGCAAGTCTGACGGGGAATGGAGATTGACTGTGGACTATCGTGCCCTGAATGAAGTGACTCCACCGTTGAGCGCTGCCGTGCCAGACATGTTGGAGCTCCAGTACGAGCTGGAGTCCAAAGCAGCAAAGTGGTACGCCACTATTGACATTGCCAATGCATTCTTCTCCATTCCTCTGGCAGCAGAGTGCAGGCCTCAGTTTGCCTTCACCTGGAGGGGCGTGCAGTACACCTGGAACCGACTGCCCCAGGGGTGGAAGCACAGTCCCACCATCTGTCATGGACTGATCCAGACTGCACTAGAAAAGAGTGAGGCTCCAGAACATCTGCAGTACATTGATGACATCATTGTGTGGGGGAACACCGCAACCGAAGTGTTTGAGAAAGGAGAGAGAATAATTCAAATTCTCCTGCAAGCTGGTTTTGCCATCAAGAAGAGCAAGGTCAAGGGACCTGCCCGAGAGATCCAGTTCCTGGGAGTAAAGTGGCAAGATGGACGACGTCAGATTCCCACTGAGGTCATCAATAAGATCACAGCAATGTCTCCGCCGACCAACAAGAAGGAAACACAAGCTTTCCTAGGTGCTATAGGTTTCTGGAGGATGCACATTCCCGAGTACAGCCAGATCGTGAGTCCTCTCTACCTGGTTACCCGCAAGAAGAATGATTTCCACTGGGGCCCTGAACAGCAGCAAGCCTTTGCCCAGATCAAACAGGAAATTGCTCACGCCGTAGCCCTTGGCCCAGTCAGGACAGGACCAGAGGTGAAGAACGTGCTCTACTCTGCAGCCGGGAACAATGGTCTGTCCTGGAGCCTCTGGCAGAAGGTGCCTGGTGAGACTCGGGGCCGACCACTGGGATTCTGGAGCCGAAGCTACAGAGGGTCTGAAGCCAACTACACTCCCACCGAGAAGGAAATCCTGGCAGCTTATGAAGGAGTCCAAGCTGCCTCAGAAGTAATCGGCACTGAGGCACAACTCCTCCTGGCACCCCGACTACCGGTGCTGGGGTGGATGTTCAAAGGAAAGGTTCCCTCCACGCATCACGCCACCGACGCTACTTGGAGCAAATGGATTGCCCTCATCACGCAGCGCGCCCGAATTGGAAACCCAAGTCGCCCTGGGATCTTGGAAATAATTACAAACTGGCCAGAAGGTGAGACTTTTGGGTTATCTTCTGAAGAAGAAGAGGAGCAGGTGACACGTGCCGAAGAAGCCCCACCATATAACGAGCTACCAGAGAGTGAAAGACAATACGCCCTCTTCACTGATGGTTCCTGCCGAATTGTAGGCGCTAGCCGGAAATGGAAAGCCGCTGTATGGAGCCCCACACGACAAGTTGCACAGGCCACTGAAGGAGAAGGTGGATCGAGCCAATTTGCTGAGCTCAAAGCTGTCCAATTAGCTCTGGACATAGCTGAAAGAGAGAAGTGGCCAAAGCTCTACCTCTACACCGATTCATGGATGGTAGCCAATGCTCTGTGGGGTTGGCTGGAAAGGTGGAAGAAGGCAAACTGGCAGCGCAGAGGAAAACCAATCTGGGCTGCTGAAGAGTGGAAAGACATTGCCACTCGGGTAGAGAAGCTATCCGTGAAGGTCCGTCATGTAGATGCTCACATCCCCAAGAGCCGGGCTAATGAAGAACATCGTAACAACAAACAGGTAGATCAGGCTGCGAAAATAGAGGTGTCCCAGATAGACTTGGATTGGCAACATAAAGGAGAACTGTTCCTAGCTCGATGGGCCCATGATGCCTCAGGCCATCAGGGCAGAGATGCCACCTATAAGTGGGCACGAGATCGAGGGGTGGATCTAACCATGGACAGTATCTCCCAGGTGATCCATGACTGTGAGACATGCGCTGCGATCAAGCAGGCCAAGCGGGTGAAGCCTCTGTGGTATGGCGGGCGATGGTCCAAATACAAGTATGGGGAGGCCTGGCAGATTGATTACATCACACTGCCTCAAACCCGCCAAGGCAAGCGCTATGTGCTCACAATGGTAGAAGCCACCACTGGGTGGCTGGAGACCTACCCTGTGCCTCACGCTACTGCCCGGAACACCATCCTGGGCCTGGAAAAGCAAGTCCTTTGGAGGCATGGCACCCCTGAGAGAATCGAGTCTGACAATGGGACTCATTTCAAGAACAGCCTTATCAACACCTGGGCTAGAGAACATGGCATTGAGTGGGTGTACCACATCCCTTACCATGCACCAGCAGCTGGGAAGGTTGAGCGGTGTAATGGACTGCTTAAAACCACCTTGAAGGCACTGGGTGGGGGGACTTTCAAAAACTGGGAGATGCATTTAGCAAGAGCCACCTGGTTAGTTAACACTCGAGGTTCCACCAGCCGAGCAGGCCCTGCCCAATCCGAACCCCTACAAACAACAGATGGAGATAAGGTTCCAGTGGTGCACATGAGAGGTATGCTTGGAAAAACTGTTTGGGTAAAGTCTGCCTTGAGCAAAGACAAACCCATCCGTGGGGTTGTTTTTGCTCAGGGACCAGGTTGCACCTGGTGGGTGATGCAAAAGGATGGAGAGACCCGATGCTTACCTCAAGGGGACCTTGTTTTAGGGTGAACTACCCATGGCTCTGTACTTGTATCAATATCAGCATGTATATTTGTATATAATTTGGGTAATGCATAGATTTATATGGTTTAAAAAAAAAAAAAAAAAGGGTTAAGTTTCATGTAACATGTTAGTATGGGAAAAAATTCGGGGTGGATAATGTTGGGGTTTTAGTTTAGTCTTAGGTTTTCCTGTTAAAGGAATTTTCTCCCATATGCATGTTGCTAGGGGACAAATAGCTGTACTTAAGAAAGACAAAAAGGGGAGCGGGGCGGGCCTGGCTACTCTTTTGTCTACACCTGGGTGTGGGGACAGTTCGCTCTGAGCGTCCGGAGAGAGAAGCTGCAGAGAAAGGAGCTGCTGCTGCTTTCTTTTTGGCCGTTCTTTCTTCCTGCTGGAAGCAACGCCGGGACCCCAAAAGCCGCTTTTCCCTGCCCTGCTGGAGACCGAGCTGTGGCTGTCCTGCTCCGCTGCTGCTTCGAGTTTTCGCTACGCTGTAGCCCTGCTCACCCTGCCTGCCTGGGCCTCCGTGGTTTTTTCCCATCTGGATACATCTCGTCTGCCACCCGGGATTTGCGTTCGTCCCTGCCATTCCAGCCTGCTGTTCCTGAGAGCCCGGGATCAACTGCCCAGGGGTTTGTGAAGCCTTTGTCCCATCCCTTCCCGGGATCCCAGGGCACCAGAGCCGCGGGTTTCCCGAGCTCGCTCCGGAGCGCCCCCTGCAGCCGCGGGGGAACCATCGCACCTGCCCTGCTCACCGGGAGCCGCCAGCGCCCCTGCCGGCTGCGAGCGGAACTGCACCCGAGGGGAAACAGCCTGACAGCCGAGAAGGCTGGGACTGGGTTTGTGATTGCTGTTACTGCCATAGTTGTTGTTGTTCTGTTTGACTGGTTATATACATATATATATAGAGTAAAGAACTGTTATTCCTATTTCCCACACCTTTGCCTAAAGGCCCTTGATTTCAAAATATAATAACTTGGAGGGAAAAGGGGTTATATCTGCCACTTCAAGGGGGGCCTCTGCCTTCCTTAGCAGACACCTGTCTTTCAAAACCGAGACAGATCTTGGCGCCCAATGTGGGGCCTGAGGGCATTAAGAGATAGAGGTGAAAAAGGAATAACAGTTCCTCGATAACTTTATTTTGTGTGCTGGATATTGGAACCTTGTTAGGCAGCACTATGTGGTCTAGTTTACCCTGGTTTGGGTGGCATGTAGCCGTGGCTATATTCTTCCCCTTTGCAGCTCCTTACTTGAATATGGGTCCTCTGACTAAGGCTACCATTGCTGTTATCCAGCTTGCGTTATGGGTCGAGAAGGTGAGGAATTCATGGGTTTTTAACTTCCTCCGGAATGTGGGCACATGGATAAACAGTTATCACACACTGAGCACATGTTTTTGGGGTTATGTTAACAATGGTACCTTCTGTGAAGAAATGACACCAGGGGAAGTTTTCTCCCAACCCCTCAACCAGTTCTTTGGGCCCACCCCATCAATTTTCGAAGGGTTTAAATTCCCTCTGAATACTAACCAGCTGCTGCTGATAGGCCTACTCTATTTAGCATTCAAGGATAAGTTGAGATTGGCTTGGATATCTACCCGGACACCAGCCCCAGAGACTAGAGATCCTGCCCCAGAACCTGACATGACCCCAGAGAGTAGAGTTCCTACCCCAGAGCCTGATCCTGCCCCAGAGCCTGACACGGCCCCAGACACTAGAGATCCTACCCCAGAGCCAGAGCCTGCCACAGCCCCAGACACTAGAGATCCCGCCCCACAGACTGATACTGCCCAACAGTCCACCTCAGAAATGGACTACCCAAACTGGGTGGGGGTACTGGCAAAAGGGATGCAGGAGATGTGCCAAGAGATGGGTCAGGTGCGCCAGGGGATATGCCAGGAGATGGGTCAGGTGCGCCAGGAGATATGCCAGGAGATGGGCCAGGTGCGCAAGGAGATGTGCCAGGAGATGGGCCAGGTGCGCCAGGAGATATGCCAATTGCTAAGGGAATACACCTCCTCAGCTAGTGAAAAACCCTCTCCCTGCCCCAAAGAGGGTGAGTCCGATGGTGCAGCAGTGGAACCCACGGATGTTACAACCGTCCAGGCTTCAGCTGAACCACAAGGACAACCACAGCTCGAGCAAGGGATCCAACAGCTAAGAGAGGTGGCAATATTAGAGGTACTCTTTGGGAAGGATGGACAGCATGATAATGACCCCGATAAGGTCAGGTGCACAGGACAGATGATGTGGAACCTGGCAAGGCTAGGGCCATCGCAATACACCACCTTCATTGCAACGATTGATGCTGACAATACCCGAGAAACAGTGGGCTCTGTTGCCAACAGGCTCAGGCATTATGACAGCATGATCAATGGCCCGCTGAAAGCTCATGTCTCTGCTGTGGTCCAGGACCTCAAAGAGGAGATGAAGGAGAAGATGGAGGAGATGAGGGAGGAGATGAGGAGGGTCAGTGTGGCACCAGTGCGAGTCACAGGCCCCCAAGTCAGAGCCTGTCGTCCCCCTGCTAGAGAGAGAGGGTACACCCCACGAGCTGAGCTGTGGTTTTTCCTGTGTGAGCATGGGGAAGACATGAGAAGGTGGGATGGGAAACCCACCTCTGCCCTGGCAGCGCGGGTGCGTGAACTCAAGGAGGGAGGCACTAACCGAGGGGGTTCCGCTAAGGTGAAGGTAGCCTCAGCCTCCCGTGACCGAGCTGCCAGGTATCACAGAAGGGAAGATGATATGTTGGATCCCCTTGAAGGTACCTCGAGCATGTACGCCCAGGGAAAGAATGATAACCAGGGCCAGAGGGGCCCTGCCTCTAGCCAGGAAGAGGCACGGGAGAACCGAGTTTTCTGGACGGTGTGGATCCGATGGCCTGGCACATCAGAGCCACAAAAATATGATGCATTGGTTGATACTGGGGCACAGTGTACTTTAATGCCATCGGGACATGTGGGGGCAGAACCTGTATCCATCGCTGGGGTGACCGGGGGATCACAGCAGTTGACCCTTTTGGAAGCTGAGGTGAGCCTGACTGGGAAGGAGTGGCAAAAGCATCCGATTGTGACCGGCCCAGAGGCCCCGTGTATTCTGGGCATAGACTTCCTCCGGAATGGCTACTACAAAGACCCAAAAGGACTCAGGTGGGCATTTGGGATTGCTGCTGTGGAGGCAGAGGGCATTAGGCAATTGAACACCCTGCCTGGACTATCTGAGAATCCTTCTGCAGTTGGGCTCCTGAAAGTGGAAGAGCAACGAGTGCCAATTGCCACCTCGACAGTGCACCGCCGGCAGTATCGGACAAATCGAGATGCTGTGATCCCCATCCACAAGATGATCCGCGAGCTGGAGAGTCAAGGGGTGGTCAACAAGACCCACTCACCCTTCAACAGCCCCATCTGGCCTGTGCGCAAGTCTGACGGGGAATGGAGATTGACTGTGGACTATCGTGCCCTGAATGAAGTGACTCCACCGTTGAGCGCTGCCGTGCCAGACATGTTGGAGCTCCAGTACGAGCTGGAGTCCAAAGCAGCAAAGTGGTACGCCACTATTGACATTGCCAATGCATTCTTCTCCATTCCTCTGGCAGCAGAGTGCAGGCCTCAGTTTGCCTTCACCTGGAGGGGTGTGCAGTACACCTGGAACCGACTGCCCCAGGGGTCGAAGCACAGTCCCACCATCTGTCATGGACTGATCCAGACTGCACTAGAAAAGAGTGAGGCTCCAGAACATCTGCAGTACATTGATGACATCATTGTGTGGGGGAACACCGCAACCGAAGTGTTTGAGAAAGGAGAGAGAATAATTCAAATTCTCCTGCAAGCTGGTTTTGCCATCAAGAAGAGCAAGGTCAAGGGACCTGCCCGAGAGATCCAGTTCCTGGGAGTAAAGTGGCAAGATGGACGACGTCAGATTCCCACTGAGGTCATCAATAAGATCACAGCAATGTCTCCGCCGACCAACAAGAAGGAAACACAAGCTTTCCTAGGTGCTATAGGTTTCTGGAGGATGCACATTCCCGAGTACAGCCAGATCGTAAGTCCTCTCTACCTGGTTACCCGCAAGAAGAATGATTTCCACTGGGGCCCTGAACAGCAGCAAGCCTTTGCCCAGATCAAACAGGAAATTGCTCACGCCGTAGCCCTTGGCCCAGTCAGGACAGGACCAGAGGTGAAGAACGTGCTCTACTCTGCAGCCGGGAACAATGGTCTGTCCTGGAGCCTCTGGCAGAAGGTGCCTGGTGAGACTCGGGGCCGACCACTGGGATTCTGGAGCCGAAGCTACAGAGGGTCTGAAGCCAACTACACTCCCACCGAGAAGGAAATCCTGGCAGCTTATGAAGGAGTCCAAGCTGCCTCAGAAGTAATCGGCACTGAGGCACAACTCCTCCTGGCACCCCGACTACCGGTGCTGGGGTGGATGTTCAAAGGAAAGGTTCCCTCCACGCATCACGCCACCGACGCTACTTGGAGCAAATGGATTGCCCTCATCACGCAGCGCGCCCGAATTGGAAACCCAAGTCGCCCTGGGATCTTGGAAATAATTACAAACTGGCCAGAAGGTGAGACTTTTGGGTTATCTTCTGAAGAAGAAGAGGAGCAGGTGACACGTGCCGAAGAAGCCCCACCATATAACGAGCTACCAGAGAGTGAAAGACAATACGCCCTCTTCACTGATGGTTCCTGCCGAATTGTAGGCGCTAGCCGGAAATGGAAAGCCACTGTATGGAGCCCCACACGACAAGTTGCACAGGCCACTGAAGGAGAAGGTGGATCGAGCCAATTTGCTGAGCTCAAAGCTGTCCAATTAGCTCTGGACATAGCTGAAAGAGAGAAGTGGCCAAAGCTCTACCTCTACACCGATTCATGGATGGTAGCCAATGCTCTGTGGGGTTGGCTGGAAAGGTGGAAGAAGGCAAACTGGCAGCGCAGAGGAAAACCAATCTGGGCTGCTGAAGAGTGGAAAGACATTGCCACTCGGGTAGAGAAGCTATCCGTGAAGGTCCGTCATGTAGATGCTCACATCCCCAAGAGCCGGGCTAATGAAGAACATCGTAACAACAAACAGGTAGATCAGGCTGCGAAAATAGAGGTGTCCCAGATAGACTTGGATTGGCAACATAAAGGAGAACTGTTCCTAGCTCGATGGGCCCATGATGCCTCAGGCCATCAGGGCAGAGATGCCACCTATAAGTGGGCACGAGATCGAGGGGTGGATCTAACCATGGACAGTATCTCCCAGGTGATCCATGACTGTGAGACATGCGCTGCGATCAAGCAGGCCAAGCGGGTGAAGCCTCTGTGGTATGGCGGGCGATGGTCCAAATACAAGTATGGGGAGGCCTGGCAGATTGATTACATCACACTGCCTCAAACCCGCCAAGGCAAGCGCTATGTGCTCACAATGGTAGAAGCCACCACTGGGTGGCTGGAGACCTACCCTGTGCCTCATGCTACTGCCCGGAACACCATCCTGGGCCTGGAAAAGCAAGTCCTTTGGAGGCATGGCACCCCTGAGAGAATCGAGTCTGACAATGGGACTCATTTCAAGAACAGCCTTATCAACACCTGGGCTAGAGAACATGGCATTGAGTGGGTGTACCACATCCCTTACCATGCACCAGCAGCTGGGAAGGTTGAGCGGTGTAATGGACTGCTTAAAACCACCTTGAAGGCACTGGGTGGGGGGACTTTCAAAAACTGGGAGATGCATTTAGCAAGAGCCACCTGGTTAGTTAACACTCGAGGTTCCACCAGCCGAGCAGGCCCTGCCCAATCCGAACCCCTACAAACAACAGATGGAGATAAGGTTCCAGTGGTGCACATGAGAGGTATGCTTGGAAAAACTGTTTGGGTAAAGTCTGCCTTGAGCAAAGACAAACCCATCCGTGGGGTTGTTTTTGCTCAGGGACCAGGTTGCACCTGGTGGGTGATGCAAAAGGATGGAGAGACCCGATGCTTACCTCAAGGGGACCTTGTTTTAGGGTGAACTACCCATGGCTCTGTACTTGTATCAATATCAGCATGTATATTTGTATATAATTTGGGTAATGCATAGATTTATATGGTTTAAAAAAAAAAAAAAAGGGTTAAGTTTCATGTAACATGTTAGTATGGGAAAAAATTCGGGGTGGATAATGTTGGGGTTTTAGTTTAGTCTTAGGTTTTCCTGTTAAAGGAATTTTCTCCCATATGCATGTTGCTAGGGGACAAATAGCTGTACTTAAGAAAGACAAAAAGGGGAGCGGGGCGGGCCTGGCTACTCTTTTGTCTACACCTGGGTGTGGGGACAGTTCGCTCTGAGCGTCCGGAGAGAGAAGCTGCAGAGAAAGGAGCTGCTGCTGCTTTCTTTTTGGCCGTTCTTTCTTCCTGCTGGAAGCAACGCCGGGACCCCAAAAGCCGCTTTTCCCTGCCCTGCTGGAGACCGAGCTGTGGCTGTCCTGCTCCGCTGCTGCTTCGAGTTTTCGCTACGCTGTAGCCCTGCTCACCCTGCCTGCCTGGGCCTCCGTGGTTTTTTCCCATCTGGATACATCTCGTCTGCCACCCGGGATTTGCGTTCGTCCCTGCCATTCCAGCCTGCTGTTCCTGAGAGCCCGGGATCAACTGCCCAGCGGTTTGTGAAGCCTTTGTTCCATCCCTTCCCGGGATCCCAGGGCACCAGAGCCGCGGGTTTCCCGAGCTCGCTCCGGAGCGCCCCCTGCAGCCGCGGGGGAACCATCGCACCTGCCCTGCTCACCGGGAGCCGCCAGCGCCCCTGCCGGCTGCGAGCGGAACTGCACCCGAGGGGAAACAGCCTGACAGCCGAGAAGGCTGGCACTGGGTTTGTGATTGCTGTTACTGCCATAGTTGTTGTTGTTCTGTTTGACTGGTTATATACATATATATATAGAGTAAAGAACTGTTATTCCTATTTCCCACATCTTTGCCTAAAGGCCCTTGATTTCAAAATATAATAACTTGGAGGGAAAAGGGGTTATATCTGCCACTTCAAGGGGGGCCTCTGCCTTCCTTAGCAGACACCTGTCTTTCAAAACCGAGACACAGTGGCCTCTGGGTGCGCCTACGAGCAAACGAAGCAGCAGCACAGTGGCCGAGACTCGGACGCGCGGCCATCCCGGTGTCCGGAGCGCTGTCAGGCAGTGTTGGGATCCTGGGGGCGGTTCTGGTCTCCACAAGTGTGGGATTGCAGCCCCTGCTGATGCCTAGAGAGGCCACCTAAAACCAGAGGCTAGAGCAGAATAAGGGAATAAAGGTAGGTATTTATTTGAAAGGCCTTCAAAGGTACACCCAGGGTAGCCAGAGGCTACTGCCAAGAGGGACCCCAAGATGGACAACAGGTCACGAGTTCTTCACACTTTTGTAAGTTTGGTTCATTTGCGGATGTGCCGGTTTGGCCAAATTTAGAAAGATATCCTCTGAGAGAAGGCACAACCACCCCTCCCCGAACCTGGTTCGGGAAAAAATTAAGTTTTCATCAAAGGAAAGTGAAGGAGATAAAAACTATTGATTTGGCAAACACACGGGAAAAGGAAAATAATGCTAAATAATAAAATCTCTCGCTGTGGAGAAAAAACCTGGGAAAGTGTTAGAGTCCTCCCTTTGGTCTCCTCGGAGCTGGGGCTTGGCCCAGGGCCAGGCCCTCTGTGCTCGGTGGCAAGTCCTCCTGATGTGTTCTGATATTGAAGCAGTCCAGCAGAAAAGGGAGAAAATCCAAAATTCCAGGGAATGAAAAAAAATTCAGCTCTCAGTCTCCCTTTGGAGGAAAAGAAGCTGAAGAACTGGCCAAAAGCTGACCAGGGAAGCAGCAAGCTGGGTGCCTCCTCCCTCCCCTGCTGCAGCTGGGAAAAAGAAAGTCCCTATCTCTGTGTGACCTTGAACAAGCTGCAAACTGCTTTGAAAAAGTTTTGCTCAGTTTTTCCTTCCCCCTCTCAGGCTCAGTTTAGAGGCATAGAAAGGCACAAAGTTAATTTCTAGGCATAGGGCAGGGATACGGGATACACATCACAAAGTCACCCCAAGACATTCCACCCCTTATCCCATATCATTGGCTCAATGCCCAAACGAATATATTTTAACTCTACACACACACATCGATACATATACATATATATATATATATATATATACAGCTATGTACGAACAGTGACAGTGACCCTCAGCAAGCAGGGGTACACAGGCATTTCACACTACAGGTGGTTTTCACCCAACAATCAGATCTCCCTGCGGTACACAATGCGTTGTTCCATCTTTCTGCATTACCCACCATGTGCAACCAGGTCCCTGAGCAAAGACAACCCCACGGATGGGTTGGTCTGTACTCGAGGCAGAATTTATCCACACGGGCTTTCCTAACAGACCTCTGACATGCACTACTGGGGCCTTATCTCCATCTGTTGTACGCAGGGATTCAGATTGGGCTGGACCTGCTCTATTGGTGGAACCTCGGGTGTTAACTAACCAGGTAGCCTTTGCCAGATTCTGTTCCCAATTTTTGAAAGTTCTCCCACCCAGTGCCTTCAAGGTGGTTTTCAACAATCCATGGCACCGTTCCACTTTGCCTGCAGCTGGTGCATGGTAAGGGATGTGGTACACCCACTCAATGCCATGTTCTCTAGCCCAGGTGTTGATAAGGCTGTTCTTAAAATGAGTCCTGTTGTTGGTCTCGATTCTCTCAGGGGTGCCATGCCTCCAAAGGACTTGCTTTTCCAGGCCCAGGATGGTGTTCCGGGCAGTAGCATGAGGCACAGGGTAGGTCTCCAGCCATCCAGTGGTGGCTTCTACCATTGTGAGCACACAGCGCTTGCCTTGGCGGGTTTGAGGCAGTGTGATGTAATCAATCTGCCAGGCCTCCCCATACTTGTATTTGGACCATCGCCCACCGTACCACAGGGGCTTCACCCGCTTGGCCTGCTTGATCGCAGCGCATGTCTCACAATCATGGATCACCTGGGAGATACTGTCCATGGTTAGATCCACCCCTCGATCTCGTGCCCACTTATAGGTGGCATCTCTGCCCTGATGGCCTGAGGCATCATGGGCCCATCGAGCTAGGAACAGTTCTCCTTTATGTTGCCAATCCAAGTCTATCTGGGACACCTCTATCTTTGCAGCCTGATCTACCTGCTTCTGGCTTTGGTGTTCCTCATTAGCCCTACTTGTGGAGACATGATGCCTCAGGTCATCAAGGCAGAGATGCCACCTATAGGTGGGCACGAGATCGAGGGGTGGATCTAACCATGCATAGTATCTGTGATAAAACAAACTGTCTCCCTGTGATCCATGAAAGGCGGCCACCAGAGGCCAAGGCCAGCCAGACCTGTTGGCCTTGGCAGCTTTTGTCTGGCAGCAGTCCTGGGATAGATGGAATTTTGGAGGCCAAATTGCAATTTTGGCCATGGGCAGCTGGGGGAGAAGGATGGTTCTGTTCCACAGGAAGGAAAGCACGGAGCCCAGCGTTCCAGGGCAGGTGAGAAGCAGCTCTCTCCATGCCAAGGTCAGCCGGAGCTGCCAGGCGGCCCCAGGAGCCCAAGGCAGCCAGAGCTGTTCCATGTTCCCTTGGTTCCGTGGGCCCAGCAGTGTCCCAATGGACTCCGTGATTCCATGAGGACCTGCAGGAGCACCATGGTCTCCATGGATCCACGAGGCCCCTCAGAATCACACCGGCCCCTTGGTCCATGGCCCTGGCCCACACGTTCCTTGTCTGTGTCACAGCCCCGGCTTTAGGATGGCCACCAGCCGGGACGTGTCCCAAGGAGGCCGTGCCAGCTTCTGTGGAAGACCCCGAGCCCTTCGCGCGGCGGCTGCGGTGGCAGCCGTGGGGGCTCCTGGTGCTGCCCCGAGCCCGCAGAGCAGGGGAGCGCTTGCTTATGGCTGGAGCCGATGCTAAAGTTCCTGTCGGGCTGCCTTAGACACTTGGGGCAAGGCATTCCTTCCAACCTGGGCCACTTGGAGTGGGCTGGGGACGGCCCCGGGGCAGGTGGCAGCGTGTGCAAGGGCCCTTTGTGACACGGTGCAGCATGGTCACCATGGGATGGAACGGGACAGGGTGTCCCAGGGCCCTTTGTGACACGTGCTGACATAGGGGCTGGCGGCGACGCAGCCACGCCACAGTGCTCGGAGCACGCGACGGGACAGGACGGGACAGAGCGGTGCCGTGAGGAGCCCCCGCACAGCGCACTTGTTCCTTGCCGACCCGGAGCTTTTCCGAAGCGTTATTCCTGCAGGTGACCTCGAGGCCAGACCACAGGACTTGGTGACCTGTGGCCTTCTCGAGGCTTCTCTTTTGCAGGTGCCCTCGAGGGCAGACCGTGGGACTTGGTGCCCCGGAGCTTTTCTGAGGTATCTCCCATCCCTGTGGCCGGTGCCCTCAAGGCCAGACCGTTGGCTTAGCTGACCACAATCCTTGACGAGGAGTCTCCTGTCCTTGTGGCAGGAGCCCTCAGAGACCAGGGTGCAGGACTTGCTGTCCTGTAGCCTTCCTGAGGTTTCTCTGCTGCTGGTGCCTTCAAGGCACAAGCGCAGGACTTGTTCACTCAGAGCTTTCCCAAGGAATCTCTCTTGAAGGTGCCCTCGAGGCCACACTGTGGCATGGCGGGCAGATTCCGTCGCCTGTTCAAAGTGCTCAGGAGGAAAAAAGGCCCTGGAGCTGCCCCAGCACAACAGCCCGAAGAGCTGGAGCAGTTCCAGCCACGGCAGGACGGTGAGTGACAGAGCTGGGCCACAGGGCTGATGGCAGCAGCCAGCTTGGCGCCATCCCATCCCATCCCATCCCATCCCATCCCATCCCATCCCATCCCCGGGGAACAGGCCTATGGATAGGCTGGAAGAGGAGCCAGGCCAGACCCCCCGCAGCAGCCGTGCTCCATCCCCTGGGCATCCCGGGGCTGTCCCTGCCTGGGGAGCGCAGGGCTGGGCTGCGTTCTCCGGCCTCTCCTGCAGCCCCTCAGCTCTGGCTGCGCTCGCTCTTTGCCAGATGCAGCCCTGGACCGGACACAAGAGCAGGACCGTGCCCACGGCCGCTTCCGGAGAACAGTGCAGGTACCTGCAGCCATCCCCACCTGGGCTGGGCCTGCTGTCGCTGCTCAGCCGAGCACCACGCCTGGAGCACCCCTTGGAACATCCCTCTCTTCCCTGTCCTTTGTTCTCCTGCAGATGTTCCGGAAGTTCATGTGCATTCGGCGTGGAAAGACCAGCACCACAGCAACTGAGGGCACAGCTGAGCCTGACTCTGGGCTGACCGAGCTCCAGGCAGAGCCTGATGTCAGCACAGATATCACTGCACCCTCAGAAGACTCTGACAGTCCAATGAATGATCACACAGCGAAGACTGACAGGGCAGTGACTGAGGACATGGCCATCACAAACACTGACACCGGAGAGACTCAGGGCATCCCAAATACTGACACTATGCCCATTCCCACTGGGATTCATGCTCCCAAACTGGATTTTTTTGAAGAGAGTGCTGCTTCTCCTCAGCAGCAGGTAAGCAGCCTGGGGCCAGGGCTGGAGACTCCAAGGATCGTGTGCCCCCTCAAGCCACGGCTGCTGGGCCCCCTCAGCCTTTGAGGCCAGCACAGTGCGGTGGGAAGGGAAGCACTTCTTGGGGGCAGCTGGGGAAGTTGCTCCCTTGGACAGTGCTCCAAGTCTTCCCCATGCCTCCTCCAGGTGCCAGCCATGGTGAGGAACATTCACCAGAGACTCGGGTCCCATGTCACTGTGGATGCCTGGCTGCAAATTGACATTCTGAGGCTGGCTGAAGAGCACCCCGCTGATGTGGTGCTGACCCTCCTGCGCTGTGCCCCATCGTGCGACAGGTACGGGGCCCAGCTGCCTTGAGAGCTCAGGGCTCACCAGCCCTTAGGGCCCATCGCCCTGTGCCGCCTGTCCAATGGGGTCTGCCAGACAGGTGGAGAGCTCCAGGACCCTCGGGCCCCTCTGTTTCCTGAGCCTGCTGCCATGCTCCCTCCCTGCCCCTCAGGGCACCGGGGCTCTGTCACCTGGGCCCCCACAGCTGCACAGGGCATGGTACTGTGACTGAGACGCCCCTGACTCAGAGCTCCGATCCTACAGAGCTGCTACAATGATGTGGAGAATCATAGGATCATTGGGACCAGCAGTGGAGAAGGTGTTGCCAACACTGCTCTGTGTGATGCAGGAATGGCCACTGCATAGCACGTCCACCTCTGATGGGGATGATACAGATGTCTTTGCCCTGGCTGTGAGTTTCTGGAACTGGCCTTTACTCACCCCGAGGTCACATCCTCACCAGCTCTCCATCCTTCCCCCACTGCATCTCCTTGCCTCAGGTGCTGGGCTGAAACCTGCCTGGGCTAGGGCAGGCTCAGGGGGCACCAGGCCCGGTGCTCCCCCTGCGTCTCCCCTCGGGCCCTGCCACATGGACAGCTCGGCACTGAGGGATGTTCCTGAGCTGTCTCGAGCTGCTTCTTTTGCAGGCAACTCTGGCGCTGTGGGTGATTGTCCAGGTGCCCGAGTGCCACGAGGCAATGATCCTTTATTCAGCCCGCCTGTTTGTGACTCTGCTCTTCCAAGTTGTCATCACCACACAGCAGGTGCCAGAGGAAGTTGATCACTTCTGGAGAGCATGCCAGGAGGAACACCGCCTTCCCACCAACCCCAACAGGTCCCAGTCCTCCTGTCCTTCCCATGCCCTCGTGGCCAGCGCCAGTGCCCCCAGTGTGACCTGGGCTTTGCTCTGTGCACAGGTTTGCAGTGCAGGCCATGAAGGCTCTGCTCTGTCGACTGCGCTGTGACAACGAGGTGGTGGCTATGGAGCGCAAGCGTGGCTGGGACACGCTGCTGTGTGCTGACACCCAGCACTATGCAGTGGGTCTGCTGGCCAGGTGAGACCCCCTTCTCCTCACTGCCCCCGGCACTTGTGCCCTGTGCCCGAGGTGCCCCACACAGTCCCTGTGGGGCCTCGTCACCGAGGGATGGCCAAGCGGACTGGAAAAGGCTGGAAGGGGAGGGTGCCCAGAAGGAGCTGCCTCCCAGAGCACCCAGATCCCCTTGCAACGTGGTGGGGAAGACCAGACCTGTGTGAGTCAGTCCTGGGAGAGGTTTGCCCCCTGCCTCAGGGTCTTGGTGCCTTTTTCCCCCTACCAGAGAGATGCGCCAGGTCTTGATCCCCTTCTGCTCCCGCATTGCATTCCACCTGCTCAAACCACTCAGCAGGGAGGAGCCATGCTGGGATCTGCCCTTCCTGGCTTTCCTTGTGGAGGTGAGCCTGACGGCCAGCGCTGCCTCGCTGAGCTGCCTCCCGCCTCTCTGCCCTCTCGTAGCCGCAGCTGCCTGGGACGGTGCCCGCGCCCTGCGCTGCTGCCTGGGCCCAGCCCTGGGCGGTTCCGGGCTCCTGCCGGCCGGCTCCCCTGTCACTGCCCTGTGCCTTTCAGCTCCTCGAGTGCCTGGACTTAAGTAAATATGGTGACAGCATCCTGGAGATCATGTCCAGGTACCTGCTGAGCGAGTGCAGGCAGAGATGTCGCCTGGCACTCAGAGGCCTCGTGGTGCTCAGCAAGGATCCCGCCATGGTGAGAAGGCGGCAGCGGCTGAAGCTGCGCTGGGGAAAGCAGTCACATGGGCTTGGCTGGGCTTCAGGAGCTGAGGCAGCTGCTCCCAGCTCTCCTGCCTCCCGGCTCAGCTGCCCCAGTGCTTCGGGACAGGCCTTTGGCCTCTGGGCCCTGCGGCAGCAGGGTGGGCTTGCAGGGCCAGGGTGGTGTAGGCAGTGCAGCCGTTCATGGCTTCACAGCACAGCCTTGTGTTCCACACAGGCCAGAAGAATGGGCAGCCTGTCTCAACGGCTTGTGGAGCTGCTGGGTGATGCAGATGGAGAGGTGGTCAGGATGTCCCTCTCTGTGTTCATGAATGTGCTGGAGAACAAAGACATCCTGGTATCCAGCACCACTGCCCCGAAACTGGCTGAGGCGCTCTTGCCACTCTTTGAAAATGTAAGGCTCTGTGCCCCCAGCCACTGACACTGGCTGCTGCCCAGACACTTTGTGCCCTGTGGATTTTTAGGCCGTTGCCCACATGGGCTGGAGAAGTTGCTGCTGATGTTTTTTCCTTTACTCCAGGACAACAGCAATGTGCAGATGCTCTCCATTCACCTCTTCTGCAAGGTGATGGAGTTGGTAGTGGACGAGGGAAAAAAGCCCCTTAAGACAATTGTGTGCCAGAGCCTACTCCCACTTTTATTCCACTGCCATGATGAGAACCGGAACGTGGCAGAGGTGAGGACTTGTGGGCTGATGTGTCCTCCTGGGAGGGGGCTCAGCTGCCTCCTGCCCTGGGGCCTCGCAGGCTGCAGCCTTCTCCTGGCCTTGGCACAGGGACGCGGGTCCTGTGCCCTGGGCTGTGGTGCCATCTCCGTGTCTCTGCTGCTCTCCAGGCTTCTCGGGAAACGCTGATTTGTGCGGCCAAGTTCCTGAAGAGGAGAAATCTTGGGCAGCTGGTGAAGAAGGAGCAGCTGTCGAAGTTTGCCGAGTGCCTGGTAAGGACCGCCTGGAAGCCTAAGCTGAGCCTGGAGAAGTCCCCTGCCCCTGGTGCCCAGTGCGTGGGGCTGGCAGCTGTGCTGCACCAGGGGCGCCAGCCTGCGCCCCACACGCTGCTCCCTTCCCCGGGCTCTTCTCCAGGCTCCTGTGGCCCCGAGCCGGGAGCCGATGGAGCCCCGGCCCCGCTGGGCTGTGGCGCGGGGCGGCACCGCGGCTCCCCGGGCAGCAGCCGGCCCTCGGCCCCCTCCAGAGCCCGGCGCCAGCGGCTGCTGGCCGGGCCTCGGGGCCGTGCGGGCAGGGGAGGCCAGGGCTGGGCGCAGAGAGCCCGGCCAAGGGGCTGAGCCCGCGCCAACCCTTCCCTCCTGGCGCTCTCTGCAGCTGGCAGAGGACAGGAGCCGAGCGGCCGAGCGCCTGCACCAGGCGCTGCCGTTCGCGGAGAGCCCGCAGGAGTCCCTGCGAGAGGCGGCCGTCAGGTTCATCGGTGAGCCACGAGCCCGGGGCCCCTCCCCGCCCCGCCGCAGCTCGGCCCCGGCCCCGGCTGCTGCCCCGGCAGCGGGATCCGGGCCCGGGGCCGTGGAGCCCCGCCTGCCCTCGGGGCCGCTGCCGCCCTCTCGCAGCCGTGCCCTCGGGCGTCAGGATGCGGCAAGGGCCCGGGCTGAGCCCTGCCGGGGCAGGAGAGCGGGTGGCCACGGGGCTGGCAGCGCCGCTGCGAGGGAGCTGTGCCGCGGGGCCGTGACCGCCTCTGTGCTCCCAGGGACTGCCAGGGTGTTCTTGAGGGGGCACAAGGAAGAGCTCCAGCTCCTCGGTGAGGGTGAGTGAGGGCAGCGGGCTGGCAGCGGGGGCTGGCGGGGGCGAGCTGCAATGCCTGGCTCGGGAGCTGCAATCCCTGCCCTGGCTGTGGGGGCTTTGCTCCGTGTGTGGACTCGGGGTGACGTGGGCGGAGCACAGAGAGGTTTCAGGGACACGGTGGGGAGGCTCATGGCCAGCACCTTCTGGCTGATCTCCTTGGCCCCTGCTGTCTTCTGGCCATGGCAGGAGCTGGGTGAGATGGCCCTGGCAGGAAGGTCTGCTTGGATTCCTGCAGATCCAGGCTCTGACCGTGGCTCTGTTCCTGTCTCTTCCAGCCCTTCAAGCCCTGAGGAGAGACGACAGCCCTTCCCAGACAAACATCATAGTTCAGGAAATACTCAACGAAAGAGCTGCAGAACTACGTTCATCTGCTGGCCCAGAACCAGTGTCCCTTTAAGACCTCCAGATATCCTGGAAGATGAGACCATCTGGAGACTAGAGTAGAGCAGCTGGAGCTCCAGGCACAGCTGATGCTGGTCACAGCTGAGCCTGTGGAAAGCTCCCATAGCTCCTGCCCTCTCCCTCCCTTTTGACAGCTCCATCCCTCCAGCCCTCAGACCCTGCCCATCCCCTTTTTTCCTCCCAGCTCATCCCTTCGCTTCGCTTCCTATTAATAAACAGTTTGGTTTCTTCACTTGAGCTGCATCTCTGTGGTGCTGAAGCGGCCCAAAACCTGAGCCCTGGGACACACAGGCCCCTCCTGCTGCTCTCTTCCGTGCTTTTACTGCAACCCTGGGGTATATCACCGTGTCCCGCAGCCGTAGGGAGGAGGAGAGAAGCTCCAGCAGGCAGGAATTGTGCAGCAAGATTGATTTATTTAATTATTTTACAAACTCTTTCATAGGCTTTTTTCTTCATAGTCTAATTGGACAAAGGATCAGCCACCCCTTGGGGTGATCGGCTAAAATCCTAAAACATCCATTGTCCAAATATTTTCTCCTGTACTATAAAAAAGACTTTTCAAGGGTGCAGGTGTTTGGTTGTGTACATAACTCTGCTGCCTCTTCTGTGAGAGAGAAAAGTCTCTCACGGGCTTAGAAAATAGCAAGAAAATCCTTGCTAGCAGCATTTTTGTATCCACACCGTGCCATGTTTTGTGCAGAGACACAGAGGAACGAGGGCAGCTCAGGCTGGAAAGGTCCCTGTCCTGAAGGTCCAGTTCCACAACACTGTGGAGTCAGAGGTCTTGCTGAGCACCCTGAAGGCCCTGGATTTTAGAACAGCCAACAGGAGTATGCTCCGGAGGCAGCTGTGAGGGATTCCGTGGCAAGCCTCCACGGAGGGCCAAGGAGCTTGGAATGCTGGAAGTTTTCAAGAGCAGCTTCCTGAAAGCCCAGCAGTGCTGCATCCCTGCACGGGATCAGGAAGAGGGCAGAACCAGAGAGCATCCGGGCTTAACAGTGGCCTCTGGGTGCGCCTACGAGCAAACGAAGCAGCAGCACAGTGGCCGAGACTCGGACGCGCGGCCATCCCGGTGTCCGGAGCGCTGTCAGGCAGTGTTGGGATCCTGGGGGCGGTTCTGGTCTCCACAAGTGTGGGATTGCAGCCCCTGCTGATGCCTAGAGAGGCCACCTAAAACCAGAGGCTAGAGCAGAATAAGGGAATAAAGGTAGGTAGGTATTTGAAAGGCCTTCAAAGGTACACCCAGGGTAGCCAGAGGCTACTGCCAAGAGGGACCCCAAGATGGACAACAGGTCACGAGTTCTTCACACTTTTGTAAGTTTGGTTCATTTGCGGATGTGCCGGTTTGGCCAAATTTAGAAAGATATCCTCTGAGAGAAGGCACAACCACCCCTCCCCGAACCTGGTTCGGGAAAAAATTAAGTTTTCATCAAAGGAAAGTGAAGGAGATAAAAACTATTGATTTGACAAACACACGGGAAAAGGAAAATAATGCTAAATAATAAAATCTCTCGCTGTGGAGAAAAAACCTGGGAAAGTGTTAGAGTCCTCCCTTTGGTCTCCTCGGAGCTGGGGCTTGGCCCAGGGCCAGGCCCTCTGTGCTCGGTGGCAAGTCCTCCTGATGTGTTCTGATATTGAAGCAGTCCAGCAGAAAAGGGAGAAAATCCAAAATTCCAGGGAATGAAAAAAAATTCAGCTCTCAGTCTCCCTTTGGAGAAAAAGAAGCTGAAGAACTGGCCAAAAGCTGACCAGGGAAGCAGCAAGCTGGGTGCCTCCTCCCTCCCCTGCTGCAGCTGGGAAAAAGAAAGTCCCTATCTCTGTGTGACCTTGAACAAGCTGCAAACTGCTTTGAAAAAGTTTTGCTCAGTTTTTCCTTCCCCCTCTCAGGCTCAGTTTAGAGGCATAGAAAGGCACAAAGTTAATTTCTAGGCATAGGGCAGGGATACGGGATACACATCACAAAGTCACCCCAAGACATTCCACCCCTTATCCCATATCATTGGCTCAATGCCCAAACGAATATATTTTAACTCTACACACACACATCGATACATATACATATATATATATATATATATATACAGCTATGTACGAACAGTGACAGTGACCCTCAGCAAGCAGGGGTACACAGGCATTTCACACTACAGGTGGTTTTCACCCAACAATCAGATCTCCCTGCGGTACACAATGCGTTGTTCCATCTTTCTGCATTACCCACCATGTGCAACCAGGTCCCTGAGCAAAGACAACCCCACGGATGGGTTGGTCTGTACTCGAGGCAGAATTTATCCACACGGGCTTTCCTAACAGACCTCTGACATGCACTACTGGGGCCTTATCTCCATCTGTTGTACGCAGGGATTCAGATTGGGCTGGACCTGCTCTATTGGTGGAACCTCGGGTGTTAACTAACCAGGTAGCCTTTGCCAGATTCTGTTCCCAATTTTTGAAAGTTCTCCCACCCAGTGCCTTCAAGGTGGTTTTCAACAATCCATGGCACCGTTCCACTTTGCCTGCAGCTGGTGCATGGTAAGGGATGTGGTACACCCACTCAATGCCATGTTCTCTAGCCCAGGTGTTGATAAGGCTGTTCTTAAAATGAGTCCTGTTGTTGGTCTCGATTCTCTCAGGGGTGCCATGCCTCCAAAGGACTTGCTTTTCCAGGCCCAGGATGGTGTTCCGGGCTGTAGCGTGAGGCACAGGGTAGGTCTCCAGCCACCCAGTGGTGGCTTCTACCATTGTGAGCACACAGCGCTTGCCTTGGCGGGTTTGAGGCAGTGTGATGTAATCAATCTGCCAGGCCTCCCCATACTTGTATTTGGACCATCGCCCACCGTACCACAGGGGCTTCACCCGCTTGGCCTGCTTGATCGCAGCGCATGTCTCACAATCATGGATCACCTGGGAGATACTGTCCATAGTTAGATCCACCCCTCGATCTCGTGCCCACCTATAGGTGGCATCTCTGCCCTGATGGCCTGAGGCATCATGGGCCCATCGAGCTAGGAACAACTCTCCTTTATGTTGCCAATCCAAGTCTATCTGGGACACCTCTATCTTTGCAGCCTGATCTACCTGCTTCTGGCTTTGGTGTTCCTCATTAGCCCTACTTGTGGGGACATGATGCCTCAGGTCATCAAGGCAGAGATGCCACCTATAGGTGGGCACGAGATCGAGGGGTGGATCTAACCATGCATAGTATCTGTGATAAAACAAACTGTCTCCCTGTGATCCATGAAAGGCGGCCACCAGAGGCCAAGGCCAGCCAGACCTGTTGGCCTTGGCAGCTTTTGTCTGGCAGCAATCCTGGGATAGATGGAATTTTGGAGGCCAAATTGCAATTTTGGCCATGGGCAGCTGGGGGAGAAGGATGGTTCTGTTCCACAGGAAGGAAAGCACGGAGCCCCAGCGTTCCAGGGCAGGTGAGAAGCAGCTCTCTCCATGCCAAGGTCAGCCGGAGCTGCCAGGCGGCCCCAGGAGCCCAAGGCAGCCAGAGCTGTTCCATGTTCCCTTGGTTCCGTGGGCCCAGCAGTGTCCCAATGGACTCCGTGATTCCATGAGGACCTGCAGGAGCACCATGGTCTCCATGGATCCACGAGGCCCCTCAGAATCACACCGGCCCCTTGGTCCATGGCCCTGGCCCACACGTTCCTTGTCTGTGTCACAGCCCCGGCTTTAGGATGGCCACCAGCCGGGACGTGTCCCAAGGAGGCCGTGCCAGCTTCTGTGGAAGACCCCGAGCCCTTCGCGCGGCGGCTGCGGTGGCAGCCGTGGGGGCTCTTGGTGCTGCCCCGAGCCCGCAGAGCAGGGGAGCGCTTGCTTATGGCTGGAGCCGATGCTAAAGTTCCTGTCGGGCTGCCTTAGACACTTGGGGCAAGGCATTCCTTCCAACCTGGGCCACTTGGAGTGGGCTGGGGACGGCCCCGGGGCAGGTGGCAGCGTGTGCAAGGGCCCTTTGTGACACGGTGCAGCGTGGTCACCGTGGGGTGGAACGGGACAGGGTGTCCCAGGGCCCTTTGTGACACGTGCTGACATAGGGGCTGGCGGCGACGCGGCCACGCCACAGTGCTCGGAGCACGCGACGGGACAGGACGGGACAGAGCGGTGCCGTGAGGAGCCCCCGCACAGCGCACTCGTTCCTTGCCGACCCGGAGCTTTTCCGAAGCGTTATTCCTGCAGGTGACCTCGAGGCCAGACCACAGGACTTGGTGACCTGTGGCCTTCTCGAGGCTTCTCTTTTGCAGGTGCCCTCGAGGGCAGACCGTGGGACTTGGTGCCCCGGAGCTTTTCCGAGGTATCTCCCATCCCTGTGGCCGGTGCCCTCAAGGCCAGACCGTTGGCTTAGCTGACCACAATCCTTGACGAGGAGTCTCCTGTCCTTGTGGCAGGAGCCCTCAGAGACCAGGGTGCAGGACTTGCTGTCCTGTAGCCTTCCTGAGGTTTCTCTGCTGCTGGTGCCTTCAAGGCACAAGCGCAGGACTTGTTCACTCAGAGCTTTCCCAAGGAATCTCTCTTGAAGGTGCCCTCGAGGCCACACTGTGGCATGGCGGGCAGATTCCGTCGCCTGTTCAAAGTGCTCAGGAGGAAAAAAGGCCCTGGAGCTGCCCCAGCACAACAGCCCGAAGAGCTGGAGCAGTTCCAGCCACGGCAGGACGGTGAGTGACAGAGCTGGGCCACAGGGCTGATGGCAGCAGCCAGCTTGGCGCCATCCCATCCCATCCCATCCCATCCCATCCCATCCCATCCCATCCCATCCCATCCCATCCCATCCCATCCCCGGGGAACAGGCCTATGGATAGGCTGGAAGAGGAGCCAGGCCAGACCCCCCGCAGCAGCCGTGCTCCATCCCCTGGGCATCCCGGGGCTGTCCCTGCCTGGGGAGCGCAGGGCTGGGCTGCGTTCTCCGGCCTCTCCTGCAGCCCCTCAGCTCTGGCTGCGCTCGCTCTTTGCCAGATGCAGCCCTGGACCGGACACAAGAGCAGGACCGTGCCCACGGCCGCTTCCGGAGAACAGTGCAGGTACCTGCAGCCATCCCCACCTGGGCTGGGCCTGCTGTCGCTGCTCAGCCGAGCACCACGCCTGGAGCACCCCTTGGAACATCCCTCTCTTCCCTGTCCTTTGTTCTCCTGCAGATGTTCCGGAAGTTCATGTGCATTCGGCGTGGAAAGACCAGCACCACAGCAACTGAGGGCACAGCTGAGCCTGACTCTGGGCTGACCGAGCTCCAGGCAGAGCCTGATGTCAGCACAGATATCACTGCACCCTCAGAAGACTCTGACAGTCCAATGAATGATCACACAGCGAAGACTGACAGGGCAGTGACTGAGGACATGGCCATCACAAACACTGACACCGGAGAGACTCAGGGCATCCCAAATACTGACACTATGCCCATTCCCACTGGGATTCATGCTCCCAAACTGGATTTTTTTGAAGAGAGTGCTGCTTCTCCTCAGCAGCAGGTAAGCAGCCTGGGGCCAGGGCTGGAGACTCCAAGGATCGTGTGCCCCCTCAAGCCACGGCTGCTGGGCCCCCTCAGCCTTTGAGGCCAGCACAGTGCGGTGGGAAGGGAAGCACTTCTTGGGGGCAGCTGGGGAAGTTGCTCCCTTGGACAGTGCTCCAAGTCTTCCCCATGCCTCCTCCAGGTGCCAGCCATGGTGAGGAACATTCACCAGAGACTCGGGTCCCATGTCACTGTGGATGCCTGGCTGCAAATTGACATTCTGAGGCTGGCTGAAGAGCACCCCGCTGATGTGGTGCTGACCCTCCTGCGCTGTGCCCCATCGTGCGACAGGTACGGGGCCCAGCTGCCTTGAGAGCTCAGGGCTCACCAGCCCTTAGGGCCCATCGCCCTGTGCCGCCTGTCCAATGGGGTCTGCCAGACAGGTGGAGAGCTCCAGGACCCTCGGGCCCCTCTGTTTCCTGAGCCTGCTGCCATGCTCCCTCCCTGCCCCTCAGGGCACCGGGGCTCTGTCACCTGGGCCCCCACAGCTGCACAGGGCATGGTACTGTGACTGAGACGCCCCTGACTCAGAGCTCCGATCCTACAGAGCTGCTACAATGATGTGGAGAATCATAGGATCATTGGGACCAGCAGTGGAGAAGGTGTTGCCAACGCTGCTCTGTGTGATGCAGGAATGGCCACTGCATAGCACGTCCACCTCTGATGGGGATGATACAGATGTCTTTGCCCTGGCTGTGAGTTTCTGGAACTGGCCTTTACTCACCCCGAGGTCACATCCTCACCAGCTCTCCATCCTTCCCCCACTGCATCTCCTTGCCTCAGGTGCTGGGCTGAAACCTGCCTGGGCTAGGGCAGGCTCAGGGGGCACCAGGCCCGGTGCTCCCCCTGCGTCTCCCCTCGGGCCCTGCCACATGGACAGCTCGGCACTGAGGGATGTTCCTGAGCTGTCTCGAGCTGCTTCTTTTGCAGGCAACTCTGGCGCTGTGGGTGATTGTCCAGGTGCCCGAGTGCCACGAGGCAATGATCCTTTATTCAGCCCGCCTGTTTGTGACTCTGCTCTTCCAAGTTGTCATCACCACACAGCAGGTGCCAGAGGAAGTTGATCACTTCTGGAGAGCATGCCAGGAGGAACACCGCCTTCCCACCAACCCCAACAGGTCCCAGTCCTCCTGTCCTTCCCATGCCCTCGTGGCCAGCGCCAGTGCCCCCAGTGTGACCTGGGCTTTGCTCTGTGCACAGGTTTGCAGTGCAGGCCATGAAGGCTCTGCTCTGTCGACTGCGCTGTGACAACGAGGTGGTGGCTATGGAGCGCAAGCGTGGCTGGGACACGCTGCTGTGTGCTGACACCCAGCACTATGCAGTGGGTCTGCTGGCCAGGTGAGACCCCCTTCTCCTCACTGCCCCCGGCACTTGTGCCCTGTGCCCGAGGTGCCCCACACAGTCCCTGTGGGGCCTCGTCACCGAGGGATGGCCAAGCGGACTGGAAAAGGCTGGAAGGGGAGGGTGCCCAGAAGGAGCTGCCTCCCAGAGCACCCAGATCCCCTTGCAACGTGGTGGGGAAGACCAGACCTGTGTGAGTCAGTCCTGGGAGAGGTTTGCCCCCTGCCTCAGGGTCTTGGTGCCTTTTCCCCCCTACCAGAGAGATGCGCCAGGTCTTGATCCCCTTCTGCTCCCGCATTGCATTCCACCTGCTCAAACCACTCAGCAGGGAGGAGCCATGCTGGGATCTGCCCTTCCTGGCTTTCCTTGTGGAGGTGAGCCTGACGGCCAGCGCTGCCTCGCTGAGCTGCCTCCCGCCTCTCTGCCCTCTCGTAGCCGCAGCTGCCTGGGACGGTGCCCGCGCCCTGCGCTGCTGCCTGGGCCCAGCCCTGGGCGGTTCCGGGCTCCTGCCGGCCGGCTCCCCTGTCACTGCCCTGTGCCTTTCAGCTCCTCGAGTGCCTGGACTTAAGTAAATATGGTGACAGCATCCTGGAGATCATGTCCAGGTACCTGCTGAGCGAGTGCAGGCAGAGATGTCGCCTGGCACTCAGAGGCCTCGTGGTGCTCAGCAAGGATCCCGCCATGGTGAGAAGGCGGCAGCGGCTGAAGCTGCGCTGGGGAAAGCAGTCACATGGGCTTGGCTGGGCTTCAGGAGCTGAGGCAGCTGCTCCCAGCTCTCCTGCCTCCCGGCTCAGCTGCCCCAGTGCTTCGGGACAGGCCTTTGGCCTCTGGGCCCTGCGGCAGCAGGGTGGGCTTGCAGGGCCAGGGTGGTGTAGGCAGTGCAGCCGTTCATGGCTTCACAGCACAGCCTTGTGTTCCACACAGGCCAGAAGAATGGGCAGCCTGTCTCAACGGCTTGTGGAGCTGCTGGGTGATGCAGATGGAGAGGTGGTCAGGATGTCCCTCTCTGTGTTCATGAATGTGCTGGAGAACAAAGACATCCTGGTATCCAGCACCACTGCCCCGAAACTGGCTGAGGCGCTCTTGCCACTCTTTGAAAATGTAAGGCTCTGTGCCCCCAGCCACTGACACTGGCTGCTGCCCAGACACTTTGTGCCCTGTGGATTTTTAGGCCGTTGCCCACATGGGCTGGAGAAGTTGCTGCTGATGTTTTTTCCTTTACTCCAGGACAACAGCAATGTGCAGATGCTCTCCATTCACCTCTTCTGCAAGGTGATGGAGTTGGTAGTGGACGAGGGAAAAAAGCCCCTTAAGACAATTGTGTGCCAGAGCCTACTCCCACTTTTATTCCACTGCCATGATGAGAACCGGAACGTGGCAGAGGTGAGGACTTGTGGGCTGATGTGTCCTCCTGGGAGGGGGCTCAGCTGCCTCCTGCCCTGGGGCCTCGCAGGCTGCAGCCTTCTCCTGGCCTTGGCACAGGGACGCGGGTCCTGTGCCCTGGGCTGTGGTGCCATCTCCGTGTCTCTGCTGCTCTCCAGGCTTCTCGGGAAACGCTGATTTGTGCGGCCAAGTTCCTGAAGAGGAGAAATCTTGGGCAGCTGGTGAAGAAGGAGCAGCTGTCGAAGTTTGCCGAGTGCCTGGTAAGGACCGCCTGGAAGCCTAAGCTGAGCCTGGAGAAGTCCCCTGCCCCTGGTGCCCAGTGCGTGGGGCTGGCAGCTGTGCTGCACCAGGGGCGCCAGCCTGCGCCCCACACGCTGCTCCCTTCCCCGGGCTCTTCTCCAGGCTCCTGTGGCCCCGAGCCGGGAGCCGATGGAGCCCCGGCCCCGCTGGGCTGTGGCGCGGGGCGGCACCGCGGCTCCCCGGGCAGCAGCCGGCCCTCGGCCCCCTCCAGAGCCCGGCGCCAGCGGCTGCTGGCCGGGCCTCGGGGCCGTGCGGGCAGGGGAGGCCAGGGCTGGGCGCAGAGAGCCCGGCCAAGGGGCTGAGCCCGCGCCAACCCTTCCCTCCTGGCGCTCTCTGCAGCTGGCAGAGGACAGGAGCCGAGCGGCCGAGCGCCTGCACCAGGCGCTGCCGTTCGCGGAGAGCCCGCAGGAGTCCCTGCGAGAGGCGGCCGTCAGGTTCATCGGTGAGCCACGAGCCCGGGGCCCCTCCCCGCCCCGCCGCAGCTCGGCCCCGGCCCCGGCTGCTGCCCCGGCAGCGGGATCCGGGCCCGGGGCCGTGGAGCCCCGCCTGCCCTCGGGGCCGCTGCCGCCCTCTCGCAGCCGTGCCCTCGGGCGTCAGGATGCGGCAAGGGCCCGGGCTGAGCCCTGCCGGGGCAGGAGAGCGGGTGGCCACGGGGCTGGCAGCGCCGCTGCGAGGGAGCTGTGCCGCGGGGCCGTGACCGCCTCTGTGCTCCCAGGGACTGCCAGGGTGTTCTTGAGGGGGCACAAGGAAGAGCTCCAGCTCCTCGGTGAGGGTGAGTGAGGGCAGCGGGCTGGCAGCGGGGGCTGGCGGGGGCGAGCTGCAATCCCTGCCCTGGCTGTGGGGGCTTTGCTCCGTGTGTGGACTCGGGGTGACGTGGGCAGAGCACAGAGAGGTTTCAGGGACACGGTGGGGAGCTTCATGGCCAGCACATTCTGGCTGATCTCCTTGGCCCCTGCTGTCTTCTGGCCATGGCAGGAGCTGGGTGAGATGGCCCTGGCAGGAAGGTCTGCTTGGATTCCTGCAGATCCAGGCTCTGACCGTGGCTCTGTTCCTGTCTCTTCCAGCCCTTCAAGCCCTGAGGAGAGACGACAGCCCTTCCCAGACAAACATCATAGTTCAGGAAATACTCAACGAAAGAGCTGCAGAACTACGTTCATCTGCTGGCCCAGAACCAGTGTCCCTTTAAGACCTCCAGATATCCTGGAAGATGAGACCATCTGGAGACTAGAGTAGAGCAGCTGGAGCTCCAGGCACAGCTGATGCTGGTCACAGCTGAGCCTGTGGAAAGCTCCCATAGCTCCTGCCCTCTCCCTCCCTTTTGACAGCTCCATCCCTCCAGCCCTCAGACCCTGCCCATCCCCTTTTTTCCTCCCAGCTCATCCCTTCGCTTCGCTTCCTATTAATAAACAGTTTGGTTTCTTCACTTGAGCTGCATCTCTGTGGTGCTGAAGCGGCCCAAAACCTGAGCCCTGGGACACACAGGCCCCTCCTGCCGCTCTCTTCCGTGCTTTTACTGCAACCCTGGGGTATATCACCGTGTCCCGCAGCCGTAGGGAGGAGGAGAGAAGCTCCAGCAGGCAGGAATTGTGCAGCAAGATTGATTTATTTAATTATTTTACAAACTCTTTCATAGGCTTTTTTCTTCATAGTCTAATTGGACAAAGGATCAGCCACCCCTTGGGGTGATCGGCTAAAATCCTAAAACATCCATTGTCCAAATATTTTCTCCTGTACTATAAAAAAGACTTTTCAAGGGTGCAGGTGTTTGGTTGTGTACATAACTCTGCTGCCTCTTCTGTGAGAGAGAAAAGTCTCTCACGGGCTTAGAAAATAGCAAGAAAATCCTTGCTAGCAGCATTTTTGTATCCACACCGTGCCATGTTTTGTGCAGAGACACAGAGGAACGAGGGCAGCTCAGGCTGGAAAGGTCCCTGTCCTGAAGGTCCAGTTCCACAACACTGTGGAGTCAGAGGTCTTGCTGAGCACCCTGAAGGCCCTGGATTTTAGAACAGCCAACAGGAGTATGCTCCGGAGGCAGCTGTGAGGGATTCCGTGGCAAGCCTCCACGGAGGGCCAAGGAGCTTGGAATGCTGGAAGTTTTCAAGAGCAGCTTCCTGAAAGCCCAGCAGTGCTGCATCCCTGCACGGGATCAGGAAGAGGGCAGAACCAGAGAGCATCCGGGCTTAACAGTGGCCTCTGGGTGCGCCTACGAGCAAACGAAGCAGCAGCACAGTGGCCGAGACTCGGACGCGCGGCCATCCCGGTGTCCGGAGCGCTGTCAGGCAGTGTTGGGATCCTGGGGGCGGTTCTGGTCTCCACAAGTGTGGGATTGCAGCCCCTGCTGATGCCTAGAGAGGCCACCTAAAACCAGAGGCTAGAGCAGAATAAGGGAATAAAGGTAGGTATTTATTTGAAAGGCCTTCAAAGGTACACCCAGGGTAGCCAGAGGCTACTGCCAAGAGGGACCCCAAGATGGACAACAGGTCACGAGTTCTTCACACTTTTGTAAGTTTGGTTCATTTGCGGATGTGCCGGTTTGGCCAAATTTAGAAAGATATCCTCTGAGAGAAGGCACAACCACCCCTCCCCGAACCTGGTTCGGGAAAAAATTAAGTTTTCATCAAAGGAAAGTGAAGGAGATAAAAACTATTGATTTGGCAAACACACGGGAAAAGGAAAATAATGCTAAATAATAAAATCTCTCGCTGTGGAGAAAAAACCTGGGAAAGTGTTAGAGTCCTCCCTTTGGTCTCCTCGGAGCTGGGGCTTGGCCCAGGGCCAGGCCCTCTGTGCTCGGTGGCAAGTCCTCCTGATGTGTTCTGATATTGAAGCAGTCCAGCAGAAAAGGGAGAAAATCCAAAATTCCAGGGAATGAAAAAAAATTCAGCTCTCAGTCTCCCTTTGGAGGAAAAGAAGCTGAAGAACTGGCCAAAAGCTGACCAGGGAAGCAGCAAGCTGGGTGCCTCCTCCCTCCCCTGCTGCAGCTGGGAAAAAGAAAGTCCCTATCTCTGTGTGACCTTGAACAAGCTGCAAACTGCTTTGAAAAAGTTTTGCTCAGTTTTTCCTTCCCCCTCTCAGGCTCAGTTTAGAGGCATAGAAAGGCACAAAGTTAATTTCTAGGCATAGGGCAGGGATACGGGATACACATCACAAAGTCACCCCAAGACATTCCACCCCTTATCCCATATCATTGGCTCAATGCCCAAACGAATATATTTTAACTCTACACACACACATCGATACATATACATATATATATATATATATATATACAGCTATGTACGAACAGTGACAGTGACCCTCAGCAAGCAGGGGTACACAGGCATTTCACACTACAGGTGGTTTTCACCCAACAATCAGATCTCCCTGCGGTACACAATGCGTTGTTCCATCTTTCTGCATTACCCACCATGTGCAACCAGGTCCCTGAGCAAAGACAACCCCACGGATGGGTTTGTCTGTACTCGAGGCAGAATTTATCCACACGGGCTTTCCTAACAGACCTCTGACATGCACTACTGGGGCCTTATCTCCATCTGTTGTACGCAGGGATTCAGATTGGGCTGGACCTGCTCTATTGGTGGAACCTCGGGTGTTAACTAACCAGGTAGCCTTTGCCAGATTCTGTTCCCAATTTTTGAAAGTTCTCCCACCCAGTGCCTTCAAGGTGGTTTTCAACAATCCATGGCACCGTTCCACTTTGCCTGCAGCTGGTGCATGGTAAGGGATGTGGTACACCCACTCAATGCCATGTTCTCTAGCCCAGGTGTTGATAAGGCTGTTCTTAAAATGAGTCCTGTTGTTGGTCTCGATTCTCTCAGGGGTGCCATGCCTCCAAAGGACTTGCTTTTCCAGGCCCAGGATGGTGTTCCGGGCAGTAGCATGAGGCACAGGGTAGGTCTCCAGCCATCCAGTGGTGGCTTCTACCATTGTGAGCACACAGCGCTTGCCTTGGCGGGTTTGAGGCAGTGTGATGTAATCAATCTGCCAGGCCTCCCCATACTTGTATTTGGACCATCGCCCACCGTACCACAGGGGCTTCACCCGCTTGGCCTGCTTGATCGCAGCGCATGTCTCACAATCATGGATCACCTGGGAGATACTGTCCATGGTTAGATCCACCCCTCGATCTCGTGCCCACTTATAGGTGGCATCTCTGCCCTGATGGCCTGAGGCATCATGGGCCCATCGAGCTAGGAACAACTCTCCTTTATGTTGCCAATCCAAGTCTATCTGGGACACCTCTATCTTTGCAGCCTGATCTACCTGCTTCTGGCTTTGGTGTTCCTCATTAGCCCTACTTTTGGGGACATGATGCCTCAGGTCATCAAGGCAGAGATGCCACCTATAGGTGGGCACGAGATCGAGGGGTGGATCTAACCATGCATAGTATCTGTGATAAAACAAACTGTCTCCCTGTGATCCATGAAAGGCGGCCACCAGAGGCCAAGGCCAGCCAGACCTGTTGGCCTTGGCAGCTTTTGTCTGGCAGCAATCCTGGGATAGATGGAATTTTGGAGGCCAAATTGCAATTTTGGCCATGGGCAGCTGGGGGAGAAGGATGGTTCTGTTCCACAGGAAGGAAAGCACGGAGCCCCAGCGTTCCAGGGCAGGTGAGAAGCAGCTCTCTCCATGCCAAGGTCAGCCGGAGCTGCCAGGCGGCCCCAGGAGCCCAAGGCAGCCAGAGCTGTTCCATGTTCCCTTGGTTCCGTGGGCCCAGCAGTGTCCCAATGGACTCCGTGATTCCATGAGGACCTGCAGGAGCACCATGGTCTCCATGGATCCACGAGGCCCCTCAGAATCACACCGGCCCCTTGGTCCATGGCCCTGGCCCACACGTTCCTTGTCTGCGTCACAGCCCCGGCTTTAGGATGGCCACCAGCCGGGACGTGTCCCAAGGAGGCCGTGCCAGCTTCTGTGGAAGACCCCGAGCCCTTCGCGCGGCGGCTGCGGTGGCAGCCGTGGGGGCTCCTGGTGCTGCCCCGAGCCCGCAGAGCAGGGGAGCGCTTGCTTATGGCTGGAGCCGATGCTAAAGTTCCTGTCGGGCTGCCTTAGACACTTGGGGCAAGGCATTCCTTCCAACCTGGGCCACTTGGAGTGGGCTGGGGATGGCCCCGGGGCAGGTGGCAGCGTGTGCAAGGGCCCTTTGTGACACGGTGCAGCATGGTCACCGTGGGATGGAACGGGACAGGGTGTCCCAGGGCCCTTTGTGACACGTGCTGACATAGGGGCTGGCGGCGACGCAGCCACGCCACAGTGCTCGGAGCACGCGACGGGACAGGACGGGACAGAGCGGTGCCGTGAGGAGCCCCCGCACAGCGCACTCGTTCCTTGCCGACCCGGAGCTTTTCCGAAGCGTTATTCCTGCAGGTGACCTCGAGGCCAGACCACAGGACTTGGTGACCTGTGGCCTTCTCGAGGCTTCTCTTTTGCAGGTGCCCTCGAGGGCAGACCGTGGGACTTGGTGCCCCGGAGCTTTTCCGAGGTATCTCCCATCCCTGTGGCCGGTGCCCTCAAGGCCAGACCGTTGGCTTAGCTGACCACAATCCTTGACGAGGAGTCTCCTGTCCTTGTGGCAGGAGCCCTCTGAGACCAGGGTGCAGGACTTGCTGTCCTGTAGCCTTCCTGAGGTTTCTCTGCTGCTGGTGCCTTCAAGGCACAAGCGCAGGACTTGTTCACTCAGAGCTTTCCCAAGGAATCTCTCTTGAAGGTGCCCTCGAGGCCACACTGTGGCATGGCGGGCAGATTCCGTCGCCTGTTCAAAGTGCTCAGGAGGAAAAAAGGCCCTGGAGCTGCCCCAGCACAACAGCCCGAAGAGCTGGAGCAGTTCCAGCCACGGCAGGACGGTGAGTGACAGAGCTGGGCCACAGGGCTGATGGCAGCAGCCAGCTTGGCGCCATCCCATCCCATCCCATCCCATCCCATCCCATCCCATCCCATCCCATCCCATCCCATCCCATCCCATCCCCGGGGAACAGGCCTATGGATAGGCTGGAAGAGGAGCCAGGCCAGACCCCCCGCAGCAGCCGTGCTCCATCCCCTGGGCATCCCGGGGCTGTCCCTGCCTGGGGAGCGCAGGGCTGGGCTGCGTTCTCCGGCCTCTCCTGCAGCCCCTCAGCTCTGGCTGCGCTCGCTCTTTGCCAGATGCAGCCCTGGACCGGACACAAGAGCAGGACCGTGCCCACGGCCGCTTCCGGAGAACAGTGCAGGTACCTGCAGCCATCCCCACCTGGGCTGGGCCTGCTGTCGCTGCTCAGCCGAGCACCACGCCTGGAGCACCCCTTGGAACATCCCTCTCTTCCCTGTCCTTTGTTCTCCTGCAGATGTTCCGGAAGTTCATGTGCATTCGGCGTGGAAAGACCAGCACCACAGCAACTGAGGGCACAGCTGAGCCTGACTCTGGGCTGACCGAGCTCCAGGCAGAGCCTGATGTCAGCACAGATATCACTGCACCCTCAGAAGACTCTGACAGTCCAATGAATGATCACACAGCGAAGACTGACAGGGCAGTGACTGAGGACATGGCCATCACAAACACTGACACCGGAGAGACTCAGGGCATCCCAAATACTGACACTATGCCCATTCCCACTGGGATTCATGCTCCCAAACTGGATTTTTTTGAAGAGAGTGCTGCTTCTCCTCAGCAGCAGGTAAGCAGCCTGGGGCCAGGGCTGGAGACTCCAAGGATCGTGTGCCCCCTCAAGCCACGGCTGCTGGGCCCCCTCAGCCTTTGAGGCCAGCACAGTGCGGTGGGAAGGGAAGCACTTCTTGGGGGCAGCTGGGGAAGTTGCTCCCTTGGACAGTGCTCCAAGTCTTCCCCATGCCTCCTCCAGGTGCCAGCCATGGTGAGGAACATTCACCAGAGACTCGGGTCCCATGTCACTGTGGATGCCTGGCTGCAAATTGACATTCTGAGGCTGGCTGAAGAGCACCCCGCTGATGTGGTGCTGACCCTCCTGCGCTGTGCCCCATCGTGCGACAGGTACGGGGCCCAGCTGCCTTGAGAGCTCAGGGCTCACCAGCCCTTAGGGCCCATCGCCCTGTGCCGCCTGTCCAATGGGGTCTGCCAGACAGGTGGAGAGCTCCAGGACCCTCGGGCCCCTCTGTTTCCTGAGCCTGCTGCCATGCTCCCTCCCTGCCCCTCAGGGCACCGGGGCTCTGTCACCTGGGCCCCCACAGCTGCACAGGGCATGGTACTGTGACTGAGACGCCCTTGACTCAGAGCTCCGATCCTACAGAGCTGCTACAATGATGTGGAGAATCATAGGATCATTGGGACCAGCAGTGGAGAAGGTGTTGCCAACGCTGCTCTGTGTGATGCAGGAATGGCCACTGCATAGCACGTCCACCTCTGATGGGGATGATACAGATGTCTTTGCCCTGGCTGTGAGTTTCTGGAACTGGCCTTTACTCACCCCGAGGTCACATCCTCACCAGCTCTCCATCCTTCCCCCACTGCATCTCCTTGCCTCAGGTGCTGGGCTGAAACCTGCCTGGGCTAGGGCAGGCTCAGGGGGCACCAGGCCCGGTGCTCCCCCTGCATCTCCCCTTGGGCCCTGCCACATGGACAGCTCGGCACTGAGGGATGTTCCTGAGCTGTCTCGAGCTGCTTCTTTTGCAGGCAACTCTGGCGCTGTGGGTGATTGTCCAGGTGCCCGAGTGCCACGAGGCAATGATCCTTTATTCAGCCCGCCTGTTTGTGACTCTGCTCTTCCAAGTTGTCATCACCACACAGCAGGTGCCAGAGGAAGTTGATCACTTCTGGAGAGCATGCCAGGAGGAACACCGCCTTCCCACCAACCCCAACAGGTCCCAGTCCTCCTGTCCTTCCCATGCCCTCGTGGCCAGCGCCAGTGCCCCCAGTGTGACCTGGGCTTTGCTCTGTGCACAGGTTTGCAGTGCAGGCCATGAAGGCTCTGCTCTGTCGACTGCGCTGTGACAACGAGGTGGTGGCTATGGAGCGCAAGCGTGGCTGGGACACGCTGCTGTGTGCTGACACCCAGCACTATGCAGTGGGTCTGCTGGCCAGGTGAGACCCCCTTCTCCTCACTGCCCCCGGCACTTGTGCCCTGTGCCCGAGGTGCCCCACACAGTCCCTGTGGGGCCTCGTCACCGAGGGATGGCCAAGCGGACTGGAAAAGGCTGGAAGGGGAGGGTGCCCAGAAGGAGCTGCCTCCCAGAGCACCCAGATCCCCTTGCAACGTGGTGGGGAAGACCAGACCTGTGTGAGTCAGTCCTGGGAGAGGTTTGCCCCCTGCCTCAGGGTCTTGGTGCCTTTTCCCCCCTACCAGAGAGATGCGCCAGGTCTTGATCCCCTTCTGCTCCCGCATTGCATTCCACCTGCTCAAACCACTCAGCAGGGAGGAGCCATGCTGGGATCTGCCCTTCCTGGCTTTCCTTGTGGAGGTGAGCCTGACGGCCAGCGCTGCCTCGCTGAGCTGCCTCCCGCCTCTCTGCCCTCTCGTAGCCGCAGCTGCCTGGGACGGTGCCCGCGCCCTGCGCTGCTGCCTGGGCCCAGCCCTGGGCGGTTCCGGGCTCCTGCCGGCCGGCTCCCCTGTCACTGCCCTGTGCCTTTCAGCTCCTCGAGTGCCTGGACTTAAGTAAATATGGTGACAGCATCCTGGAGATCATGTCCAGGTACCTGCTGAGCGAGTGCAGGCAGAGATGTCGCCTGGCACTCAGAGGCCTCGTGGTGCTCAGCAAGGATCCCGCCATGGTGAGAAGGCGGCAGCGGCTGAAGCTGCGCTGGGGAAAGCAGTCACATGGGCTTGGCTGGGCTTCAGGAGCTGAGGCAGCTGCTCCCAGCTCTCCTGCCTCCCGGCTCAGCTGCCCCAGTGCTTCGGGACAGGCCTTTGGCCTCTGGGCCCTGCGGCAGCAGGGTGGGCTTGCAGGGCCAGGGTGGTGTAGGCAGTGCAGCCGTTCATGGCTTCACAGCACAGCCTTGTGTTCCACACAGGCCAGAAGAATGGGCAGCCTGTCTCAACGGCTTGTGGAGCTGCTGGGTGATGCAGATGGAGAGGTGGTCAGGATGTCCCTCTCTGTGTTCATGAATGTGCTGGAGAACAAAGACATCCTGGTATCCAGCACCACTGCCCCGAAACTGGCTGAGGCGCTCTTGCCACTCTTTGAAAATGTAAGGCTCTGTGCCCCCAGCCACTGACACTGGCTGCTGCCCAGACACTTTGTGCCCTGTGGATTTTTAGGCCGTTGCCCACATGGGCTGGAGAAGTTGCTGCTGATGTTTTTTCCTTTACTCCAGGACAACAGCAATGTGCAGATGCTCTCCATTCACCTCTTCTGCAAGGTGATGGAGTTGGTAGTGGACGAGGGAAAAAAGCCCCTTAAGACAATTGTGTGCCAGAGCCTACTCCCACTTTTATTCCACTGCCATGATGAGAACCGGAACGTGGCAGAGGTGAGGACTTGTGGGCTGATGTGTCCTCCTGGGAGGGGGCTCAGCTGCCTCCTGCCCTGGGGCCTCGCAGGCTGCAGCCTTCTCCTGGCCTTGGCACAGGGACGCGGGTCCTGTGCCCTGGGCTGTGGTGCCATCTCCGTGTCTCTGCTGCTCTCCAGGCTTCTCGGGAAACGCTGATTTGTGCGGCCAAGTTCCTGAAGAGGAGAAATCTTGGGCAGCTGGTGAAGAAGGAGCAGCTGTCGAAGTTTGCCGAGTGCCTGGTAAGGACCGCCTGGAAGCCTAAGCTGAGCCTGGAGAAGTCCCCTGCCCCTGGTGCCCAGTGCGTGGGGCTGGCAGCTGTGCTGCACCAGGGGCGCCAGCCTGCGCCCCACACGCTGCTCCCTTCCCCGGGCTCTTCTCCAGGCTCCTGTGGCCCCGAGCCGGGAGCCGATGGAGCCCCGGCCCCGCTGGGCTGTGGCGCGGGGCGGCACCGCGGCTCCCCGGGCAGCAGCCGGCCCTCGGCCCCCTCCAGAGCCCGGCGCCAGCGGCTGCTGGCCGGGCCTCGGGGCCGTGCGGGCAGGGGAGGCCAGGGCTGGGCGCAGAGAGCCCGGCCAAGGGGCTGAGCCCGCGCCAACCCTTCCCTCCTGGCGCTCTCTGCAGCTGGCAGAGGACAGGAGCCGAGCGGCCGAGCGCCTGCACCAGGCGCTGCCGTTCGCGGAGAGCCCGCAGGAGTCCCTGCGAGAGGCGGCCGTCAGGTTCATCGGTGAGCCACGAGCCCGGGGCCCCTCCCCGCCCCGCCGCAGCTCGGCCCCGGCCCCGGCTGCTGCCCCGGCAGCGGGATCCGGGCCCGGGGCCGTGGAGCCCCGCCTGCCCTCGGGGCCGCTGCCGCCCTCTCGCAGCCGTGCCCTCGGGCGTCAGGATGCGGCAAGGGCCCGGGCTGAGCCCTGCCGGGGCAGGAGAGCGGGTGGCCACGGGGCTGGCAGCGCCGCTGCGAGGGAGCTGTGCCGCGGGGCCGTGACCGCCTCTGTGCTCCCAGGGACTGCCAGGGTGTTCTTGAGGGGGCACAAGGAAGAGCTCCAGCTCCTCGGTGAGGGTGAGTGAGGGCAGCGGGCTGGCAGCGGGGGCTGGCGGGGGCGAGCTGCAATCCCTGCCCTGGCTGTGGGGGCTTTGCTCCGTGTGTGGACTCGGGGTGACGTGGGCGGAGCACAGAGAGGTTTCAGGGACACGGTGGGGAGGCTCATGGCCAGCACCTTCTGGCTGATCTCCTTGGCCCCTGCTGTCTTCTGGCCATGGCAGGAGCTGGGTGAGATGGCCCTGGCAGGAAGGTCTGCTTGGATTCCTGCAGATCCAGGCTCTGACCGTGGCTCTGTTCCTGTCTCTTCCAGCCCTTCAAGCCCTGAGGAGAGACGACAGCCCTTCCCAGACAAACATCATAGTTCAGGAAATACTCAACGAAAGAGCTGCAGAACTACGTTCATCTGCTGGCTCAGAACCAGTGTCCCTTTAAGACCTCCAGATATCCTGGAAGATGAGACCATCTGGAGACTAGAGTAGAGCAGCTGGAGCTCCAGGCACAGCTGATGCTGGTCACAGCTGAGCCTGTGGAAAGCTCCCATAGCTCCTGCCCTCTCCCTCCCTTTTGACAGCTCCATCCCTCCAGCCCTCAGACCCTGCCCATCCCCTTTTTTCCTCCCAGCTCATCCCTTCGCTTCGCTTCCTATTAATAAACAGTTTGGTTTCTTCACTTGAGCTGCATCTCTGTGGTGCTGAAGCGGCCCAAAACCTGAGCCCTGGGACACACAGGCCCCTCCTGCCGCTCTCTTCCATGCTTTTACTGCAACCCTGGGGTATATCACCGTGTCCCGCAGCCGTAGGGAGGAGGAGAGAAGCTCCAGCAGGCAGGAATTGTGCAGCAAGATTGATTTATTTAATTATTTTACAAACTCTTTCATAGGCTTTTTTCTTCATAGTCTAATTGGACAAAGGATCAGCCACCCCTTGGGGTGATCGGCTAAAATCCTAAAACATCCATTGTCCAAATATTTTCTCCTGTACTATAAAAAAGACTTTTCAAGGGTGCAGGTGTTTGGTTGTGTACATAACTCTGCTGCCTCTTCTGTGAGAGAGAAAAGTCTCTCACGGGCTTAGAAAATAGCAAGAAAATCCTTGCTAGCAGCATTTTTGTATCCACACCGTGCCATGTTTTGTGCAGAGACACAGAGGAACGAGGGCAGCTCAGGCTGGAAAGGTCCCTGTCCTGAAGGTCCAGTTCCACAACACTGTGGAGTCAGAGGTCTTGCTGAGCACCCTGAAGGCCCTGGATTTTAGAACAGCCAACAGGAGTATGCTCCGGAGGCAGCTGTGAGGGATTCCGTGGCAAGCCTCCACGGAGGGCCAAGGAGCTTGGAATGCTGGAAGTTTTCAAGAGCAGCTTCCTGAAAGCCCAGCAGTGCTGCATCCCTGCACGGGATCAGGAAGAGGGCAGAACCAGAGAGCATCCGGGCTTAACAGTGGCCTCTGGGTGCGCCTACGAGCAAACGAAGCAGCAGCACAGTGGCCGAGACTCGGACGCGCGGCCATCCCGGTGTCCGGAGCGCTGTCAGGCAGTGTTGGGATCCTGGGGGCGGTTCTGGTCTCCACAAGTGTGGGATTGCAGCCCCTGCTGATGCCTAGAGAGGCCACCTAAAACCAGAGGCTAGAGCAGAATAAGGGAATAAAGGTAGGTATTTATTTGAAAGGCCTTCAAAGGTACACCCAGGGTAGCCAGAGGCTACTGCCAAGAGGGACCCCAAGATGGACAACAGGTCACGAGTTCTTCACACTTTTGTAAGTTTGGTTCATTTGCGGATGTGCCGGTTTGGCCAAATTTAGAAAGATATCCTCTGAGAGAAGGCACAACCACCCCTCCCCAAACCTGGTTCGGGAAAAAATTAAGTTTTCATCAAAGGAAAGTGAAGGAGATAAAAACTATTGATTTGGCAAACACACGGGAAAAGGAAAATAATGCTAAATAATAAAATCTCTCGCTGTGGAGAAAAAACCTGGGAAAGTGTTAGAGTCCTCCCTTTGGTCTCCTCGGAGCTGGGGCTTGGCCCAGGGCCAGGCCCTCTGTGCTCGGTGGCAAGTCCTCCTGATGTGTTCTGATATTGAAGCAGTCCAGCAGAAAAGGGAGAAAATCCAAAATTCCAGGGAATGAAAAAAAATTCAGCTCTCAGTCTCCCTTTGGAGAAAAAGAAGCTGAAGAACTGGCCAAAAGCTGACCAGGGAAGCAGCAAGCTGGGTGCCTCCTCCCTCCCCTGCTGCAGCTGGGAAAAAGAAAGTCCCTATCTCTGTGTGACCTTGAACAAGCTGCAAACTGCTTTGAAAAAGTTTTGCTCAGTTTTTCCTTCCCCCTCTCAGGCTCAGTTTAGAGGCATAGAAAGGCACAAAGTTAATTTCTAGGCATAGGGCAGGGATACGGGATACACATCACAAAGTCACCCCAAGACATTCCACCCCTTGTCCCATATCATTGGCTCAATGCCCAAACGAATATATTTTAACTCTACACACACACATCAATACATATACATATACATATACATATATATATATATATATATATACAGCTATGTACGAACAGTGACAGTGACCCTCAGCAAGCAGGGGTACACAGGCATTTCACACTACAGGTGGTTTTCACCCAACAATCAGATCTCCCTGCGGTACACAATGCGTTGTTCCATCTTTCTGCATTACCCACCATGTGCAACCAGGTCCCTGAGCAAAGACAACCCCACGGATGGGTTTGTCTGTACTCGAGGCAGAATTTATCCACACAGGCTTTCCTAACAGACCTCTGACATGCACTACTGGGGCCTTATCTCCATCTGTTGTATGCAGGGATTCAGATTGGGCTGGACCTGCTCTATTGGTGGAACCTCGGGTGTTAACTAACCAGGTAGCCTTTGCCAGATTCTGTTCCCAATTTTTGAAAGTTCTCCCACCCAGTGCCTTCAAGGTGGTTTTCAACAATCCATGGCACCGTTCCACTTTGCCTGCAGCTGGTGCATGGTAAGGGATGTGGTACACCCACTCAATGCCATGTTCTCTAGCCCAGGTGTTGATAAGGCTGTTCTTAAAATGAGTCCTGTTGTTGGTCTCGATTCTCTCAGGGGTGCCATGCCTCCAAAGGACTTGCTTTTCCAGGCCCAGGATGGTGTTCCGGGCTGTAGCGTGAGGCACAGGGTAGGTCTCCAGCCATCCAGTGGTGGCTTCTACCATTGTGAGCACACAGCGCTTGCCTTGGCAGTGTGATGTAATCAATCTGCCAGGCCTCCCCATACTTGTATTTGGACCATCGCCCACCGTACCACAGGGGCTTCACCTGCTTGGCCTGCTTGATCGCAGCGCATGTCTCACAATCATGGATGACCTGGGAGATACTGTCCATGGTTAGATCCACCCCTCGATCTCGTGCCCACTTATAGGTGGCATCTCTGCCCTGATGGCCTGAGGCATCATGGGCCCATCGAGCTAGGAACAACTCTCCTTTATGTTGCCAATCCAAGTCTATCTGGGACACCTCTATCTTTGCAGCCTGATCTACCTGCTTCTGGCTTTGGTGTTCCTCATTAGCCCTACTTGTGGGGACATGATGCCTCAGGTCATCAAGGCAGAGATGCCACCTATAGGTGGGCACGAGATCAAGGGGTGGATCTAACCATGCATAGTATCTGTGATAAAACAAACTGTCTCCCTGTGATCCATGAAAGGCGGCCACCAGAGGCCAAGGCCAGCCAGACCTGTTGGCCTTGGCAGCTTTTGTCTGGCAGCAATCCTGGGATAGATGGAATTTTGGAGGCCAAATTGCAATTTTGGCCATGGGCAGCTGGGGGAGAAGGATGGTTCTGTTCCACAGGAAGGAAAGCACGGAGCCCCAGCGTTCCAGGGCAGGTGAGAAGCAGCTCTCTCCATGCCAAGGTCAGCCGGAGCTGCCAGGCGGCCCCAGGAGCCCAAGGCAGCCAGAGCTGTTCCATGTTCCCTTGGTTCCGTGGGCCCAGCAGTGTCCCAATGGACTCCGTGATTCCATGAGGACCTGCAGGAGCACCATGGTCTCCATGGATCCACGAGGCCCCTCAGAATCACACCGGCCCCTTGGTCCATGGGGCCCAGCAGTGCCCCAATGATCCCCTTGGATCCAATCCCACAATTACAGGGCTGCCAAGCAAAAATGCAGGAAGGGGAGTAACAGTTCTTTAAGAAGTAAACAAGGCTGAGGGAGGAGAATGAATCCACCAGAAAGCCAAGCCCAGAGCTGTCCTGAAAATCAGCCCTGGCTGGGGTCGGGCTGGGGGAGGCCCCAGCCCCCAGACCCATTTGCTGAGGCCAGGTTTGCACCCCCATCCCCCACCCAAGGGGGCAGAAGGAGTTTTGGGGGTGGGGGGTAACCCCTGCTCAGGGGGAGTGAACACCACCCCCCTTACCCTGACTGGCTCAGGTGTGAAACCCCCACCCCGGGAAGGCCACACACACAGGGGACAGTGTCACACTCGCCCCTCCCCAGGGGAGGTCTCTGTCCCTGTCACTCCCTTGCTCTCCCCCCTTTTCTCTCTCACAGGCTGGGGGGCTTTGCCAAATGGGAGAATCATTTTTCTCTTCCTCCCTGCCACCTTTGGAACAGCTACACAGAGTTTTCCTTCCTTTCAATCATCTGTATTGGGCCAAATTGTCACTTTTCTTTTACAGGAACCTGCAGCAGCTGAGCTGGAGCTGTGCGGGAGCCGCTGGAACTTTGAATTGCCACCATAACTGCTTGTGCTGTCGGTTCATTCATGGTTGGGGTTTGTTTACGTTTTCACCACAAGGGACTTGTGGGAAGAGCAAGCATTGCTCAAAGCATTTTATGTAGAGTTAAGTTTGATTTCTGCCAAGTTTATTTGGTTTGGTGTCAAGGAGATGCTGGGGAGGGGCTTGGTGGGGTTGTCCCTGTCCCTCTCAGCTCAGGGCATTCCTGAGGGGGTGTCCCTGTCCCTCTCAGCCCAGGGGATGCTCGGGGGTCCCTGTCCCCCTCACCCTGGGGGATGCTCAGGTGTTGGGGTCCCTCCCCTGCCATGGAGCCCTGGGAGATGGGCCCTGGGGGGGAGACACAGGGTTTCCCTGCCCCTGGTCAGTCTCATTCCCCGTTGGTTGGTTTGGGTTCCCCGGTGTGGCCAAGGACCCTGGGGTCCCATGACTGGGGAGTTCCTGAGCAGAGCCCTGGCCATGCGGCTGGAGAAATAAACATCTCTCTGAAACATCTACCAAGAATCTGTCCATATATACTTCTTTTCCACGGGACTCCTGGTTTGAAATATGCTTGTTGCAGTAATCCCCTGCTGCAACAAACTGGTGGAGGAATGCGAGCAAGATACCAATCCCTGAGGAAGATTCGTGAGTAAAATAACCACTCTAGACCTCTCTCTTCTCATCTTGGTTTGGATATTCTCTCTGGACTATGGAAGAATCGTGGGAAATGGGGCTCTCTGAGCCACAGAAAGAAAGGTACCTAGAAGTTAAAGGAATCCTTGAACAACAAAACAAAAAAGTTATGGAACCGGGAGATCTAGAACTTTTTTTAACTGGCTTTTCAAAAATTTCTCCTATATTTCTCGAGACTTACTTTTTGATATTGAACCTCCTGGATCTTGTCAGGGGTGTTTTGGGACGAGATCTTGTGGGAGATGAAAGATCAAACAGAACATGTATTAGTGATCGAACCCTTGCGTGGATCCATGGTAGTCAGTGAAGCTATTCAGGAGCATTTATATGGTCCCATTACCCCTAAAGCAAAGGATGGCCATAGTCCCGAGGCCGCGCGGCCGCCATCCATGTGGCACACGCCGGCAGAAGTGCCTGCGCTGGATGCGCCCGGCCTCCTCGGGAGCGTGCGCCTTATCACGGACCCTGTCCCTGTCTCGGGGTCCCCGGCCACGCGGCCGCAAGTGAGGGAGCGATGCTGCAGGCGCCGCGGGTGCCGTGGGCCACGAGCAGCCAGGAACCGGGCATCGGCGTGGAAGCCCGCTCTAAGCACAGGGCTCGGAGAGCCCTGCGGAGGGAGAAGCGGCGGTTTCCACAGCGACACGAGAAGCCGCGCAGCGCAGTGCTGAGCTGAAACGGGGCCGCTCTCAAAGCAGCGTGGAGTTGGCCGAGCAGAACCGCTCACAGGGCACGGGGCCGGCAGTGATGGCAACGCGGGGCCGCGCAGAGCCCAGACACATGCCGGAGCAGAGCCGCTCGGAGGGCGCGGAGCAGCCGCAATGCAGGGGCCCGGCTGAGATGTCGGAGTCGGTGAGGCGGCGGCCACACGGGACCGGCAGCCACGACGAACACGCAAGCACGTGATAGGAGAAGTTATAGCAACGAAAATCACAGGAACTGTGAAATGGTACAATGTAAAAAACAACTATGGATTTATATGTTGATATATGTTGAGATGATACAGGGGAAGATCTATTCATCCATAGAACTGCCATTAAAAGGAATAACCCTAAAAATTACCTGCAAAGTGTAGGAGATGGAGAAGTTGTACAGTTTGATATAGTGCAAGGAAAGAAGGGTTTACAAGCAGCAAATGTTACTGGGCCTGGAGTTATTCCAGTCAAAGGCAGCCGTTATGCACAAAATTATAAACAATATCCATCCCAGCAATTTCCCTACCCACAGCCTACTTCCCCCTTTTACCCAATATGAATTATACCCAATATGAACCCCTTCCTAAGTTTACCCTATCCCCAGTTTATTCCTAATCCATTTTTCACCCCATGGCTTCCCTATACAATTCCATTTCCCTACAATTCCTCTCCGATGCTGAGGGGGGGATGAAAAGGGGGAGGGAAGAAATTAAACCCTCTCCTGCCTCAGTTTCCCCACAAAACATGCCCGGAGACTTCTGTCTCCTTTCTATCAGCCCTAAGATGTTCCACAGAATCTGATTGGACGTTTAAAAACTCAGGAGGGTGGCTTGTTTTGCCTTGAAACAGTTCTTGTTATGTTTATCCAGTTGTTTCCATTCTCCTTTTATTAAAATAAAACGGGTGAGATGTTGGGGTCCCTCCCCTGCCATGGAGCCCTGGGAGAGGGGCCCTGGGTGAGAGACACAGGGTTTCCCTGCCCCTGGTCAGCCTCATTCCCCATTGGTTGGTTTGGGTTCCCTGGTGTGGCCAAGGACCCTCAGGTCCCGTGACTGAGCAGAGCCCCGGCCATGCAGCTGGAGAAATAAAGATCTCTGAAACATCTACCACGAATCTGTCCATATATACTTCGTTTCCACGGGACTCCTGGTTTGAAATATGCTTGTTGCAGTAATCCCCTGCTGCAACACTCAGGGGTCTCCATCCCTCTCGCCCCAGGGAATGCTTGTGCAGGGTGGGGGACCAGGGGCTCTGTGTCCCTCTCACCGCTGAGTGTGCTCGGGGGGTGGGGGGCTCTCCGACCTTCTCACACCTGGGGAGGCCGGGGGGGTCTCTGTCCCTCTCACCCCTGGTGTGACCCCGCCCAAGCATCATCGGGGTGAGAGGGACAGAGACACCCCCAAACCCCCACAAGCATCTCCCAAGAATCCCAAGGGGAGAAGGACAGAGACCCTCACTGGGCACCGAGTGGGGTGAGAGGGACAGAGACAGTCTCCATCCTCCTCTGCCAAACATCACCCTGAACCCAAAATTCCCCCCACATACCAGTAAAATAGTGAGATTTTAGATGTCTCTGATCAATTTCTTTATTTTTACCCAAGTTTGGGGTGTTTTTAAGGGACGAAGATGGATCACAAGAAAATTAGGGCCAAAACAAAAGGACCATCAGCCAGGTGTCTTCCCAAGGTGGATCACAGGGAATGTGGGTCACCAGGGCTCTTCTGGGGGATGGAGTTGGAGCACAGGACAAAGCTCTTGCCACAGTCGGGGCACTCGCAGGGCTTCCCTTACTGGTGGCTCTGTTGGTGTGGGGCCAACTGTGAGCTCCTGGAGAAGCTCTTCCCACACTGGGGACACTCGTAGGGCCTCTCCCCGGTGTGGATGCGCCGGTGGGTGACGAGGGTGGAGTTGTACTTGAAGCCTTTTATGTAGTCAGGGCAGCAGAAGGAGCACTCCTCTGTGTGCTTGCGCTGGTGCCCGAGGAGACTGGAGCTCTTCCCACCCTCAGGACACTCGCAGGGCCTCTCCCCAGTGTGGATCCTCTTGTGGCAGAGCAGGCTGGAGCTCCAGCTGAAGCTCTTCTCACATTTCAAGCACTTCTTGGGCTTCTCTCTGCCATGAAGCTGCTCATGAAGCCCCAGCTCTGAGCCCTGGCTGGATCTGCAGCTGCCTTCCCAGCACAGGGTGGGTCTTTCCTCCTCAGAGCACCCTGGGCTGCATTTGGAGCCCCCCCAGTCACTTCTCAGCCCCTTCCCAGCTCCGGCTGAGTTTAAGCCCTGTGTGCCTCTGTGCTGTGCCCGGGCTGGCTGCAGGCAGTGCCCCAGCCCTGCTGGGCTGTGCCCAGGAGCTGCTCCTGGCCAGAGCTGTCTCTCTGCAGCGCTGCCGCTTGCCAGGAGCTGCCTCTGTGCCAGGAGCCCGGCCCAGCTCAGCAGCACAGACACAGCACAAGGACTGGAATGACCCTCTTGGGGCTTGGTGCTGAGGCCCTGAACATCAGTCCCTGACAGGGACTGGCAGAAACCTCTCAAGGATTCAAGTCAGAACTGAACTTCAAAGTTTCTGGAAGTTTTCACGGGTCCCAGTGAGGGCCACGACTGAGAAAGTGTCCCCAGGCTGCGGTCAGAGCAGAGAACTGGAGGCAGGGATGACAGGGGGGGACAAAGAGAAGCCAAGTCTTGGTGCCCTGGGGCACAGCATCGTCTGTGCCACCAAGGGCTGGGAGGAGACACCTTGTCCTGAGACCCTGGGGCCTCCTGGGCACAGCCCCAGCAAGGCTGGGCACTGTCAGCCCCTTGTCCTGCCCTCAGCATCCCCCCACATCCCAGTGGCCTCAGGGATCTGCTGGAAGGAGTCCCTGGGGAGCCTTGGTCAGGAATGGCCCTGGGGGGCTCCTCAATGCTCCCAGGGACTGCAGGGTTTTCAAAGGACTTTGGCTTTTGCCTGGGAGCCTCTGAGAGCTTTGTGCAATCTTGGCCCCCAATTATCTGCTCTAATGAGCCCCTGGAGATTCTTTGTCAGTAACAACACTCAGTGGGGGTCATTAATGCTTCAGGGTACTCAGGGTTAATTTAACTACTTCTTTTTGACACTGACTCTCTGAGAGGTTTGTGCAATCATGGCCTCCAATTATCTCCAATTACTTTAACGAGTCCCTTGAGAGCTTTGCAGTGACACTCAGTGGGGCTCATTAATGCTCTGAGATACTCAAGGTTTTTAAGGTACTTTGGATTTTCCTTCCCACACTGAGGCTCTGAGAGGTTTTTGGGTAATCCTGCCTTCCAAGTCTCTTCCAAGGAGTCCATGAGGAGCCTGTGTTGGGGATGGACCTCAGTGAGACCCATGAATGCCTCCAGACACTTTGGGTGTTTCCTCTGCCTTTGACTCCTGGAAAGGTTTGTGCAATCTCCTCTCAGGCCCTGAGCTTCCAGGGCTCAGCCCCAAATGCACCACAGGGCTCATTAGGATCAAGCAAGTGCTGACAAACCCTGGCTCTGCCTTGATTTCCCTCTGGCCTGGTGCAGTTCATTAGGAAGGTTTCCTTCTCCAGTTATGGAGAAATATTTCAAAGAGCTTCTAAGAAATACTCATTCCTATTTTAAGGGGTGTATTTTATTGCTGTTCTCTTTAGAGAAGAGGTGATTGCAGCATTCTGTGGCTGATACTGATCACAGGTCTCTCCTCAGGAGGTCTGGCCTGGTCACAGAAGCTGTGCCTTGAGGTCTGACCCAGCGTGGAGAACCCTGCTCCACATTCCCAAGCCTCATCCTGTCTCTCCTCACTCACCTGGGACCTGCTTTGCTCAGAGAACTGGCTGCACTCAGCCAAAGGGGGGGGTTGTTGGGGTTTTTTTGAAGCAATCTGAAACTCCTGAGTTTCCTCATTGAAAACAGACACCCTCCTCCAGTGTGTGCCAAGCCCCAGTGAAAGGGTGAAAATCATTGTACTTGGGCATCCTTGGGCAAGAATAAAATACACTGTAACCAATGTAGAAGCCAGCTGAACACCTTGGCAAGAGATAGGGAACAAAGCTGGCAGGAATGAGGAACAAAGCTGCTGAAAGCAGGGAAGAAACTGCTGAAACAGCTGCCAAGAGACTGCGCATGCCGAGAGGAGAAAGGTGAAGAGTGCAGAGCGAGGAAGACGTTCAGCCTTCATCAAATGGCCACCGAGTCTTCCTGAGCGTGACCACCAGGGAGCCCTGGGCCTGCGCTCCGCGTGTGCTACTGATAATAACGAGTGCTGAGAAATGGTTTGCACAACCACACCTTTTCTAGGGAAAACAGTGAATATGCATGAAATGGAACCACATCTTGTAATCTGCCGTGTGCCTGGGGTGGGTGTTAGGAGGAGCAATCCCCGCACACCCAGCGCGCTGAATAAAGCAAACACCCGCTTCTTGGACTTTGTCTGGGAAGTGTCTCTTGGCCCGGTGTGGGGCGAATCATAGAGCTGCCAGAGGGGCCTTTTTGGCTCAGCTGAGAGCAGTCCTGCTGCAAGGCTGTCCTCGAGCTGCTTGGGCTGCACATGCGCCCAGGGAATGCTCATTGCTTGCAGTCTCAGGCGCTGTGGGTGTGCAGGTGTAACTACTGCAGGAGGGAACAGCTCTGCTGGGGGCAGTTCTCTTTTTCTTGGTGGTTTTTCTGTTTAATGAACGTTCCCTGCCAGCTCTGGGCAGAGCTCTGTACCTGTATGTGCCACTTGTCTGTGGCACTGTGGCTCAGGAGGTGGCCAAGGGGAGCTTGGCGGAGGTGTGGGCAGAGGAATGGCCATCAGGCCAGGCTGGGGGGTCAGCGGCCGGTCAGTTGCGTTGCGTGGCCGCGGCTCTGGAGGCTTGTGTGGGAGCGTGTGCAGGGCTGGAAGGCTGGGGCTGCCGCCGCTGTGTCCCAGAGCCGGGAAGGCCGGGGCTGGCCCGGCCCTGGCCCGGCCCCGCCAGCTCTGCCAGCTGCCGGCGGGGACACAAAGGGCAGCTCCGAGCTGCGGCCGCTGCGCTGCGGCTGCACAAACACAGCGCCCGCAGAGCTCCAGGGCAAGGTGCTGGCCCTGGCTCGGGGCTGGGCCGGGGCCAGCGGCAGAAAATCAACTTGCAGCTTGGGCCCCGCAGCAGGGAGGAGCAGCAATTGCTGGCTGAGAGAGACTCTTGCCAAGGGCCTGTGGGGCCGGGCCCCAGGGAACGGCTTCCCGCTGCCCGAGGGCAGGCTGAGATGGGATGTGGGGCAGCAATGGTTCCCTGGCAGGGCGCTCAGGGCCTGGCACAGGCTGGCCCGAGAAGCTGCGGCTGCCCCTGCATCCCTACAAGTGTCCCAGGCCGGCTCGGCCATTGGGGCTTCCTGCCCACGAGGGCTGGGCTGGGCTGGGCTGGGCTGGGGCTGCTGAGGGCGGGATGGGCTCTGCCTGAGCCAGCTGAAGGCTGGGCATGATGAGGCCGGGGGGACCCCGTTCCTCAGTGGGTTCTGGGGTATCCCCCATTCCTGAAGGGATTGCAGGCTATGTCCTGTTCCTGAGGCAGTTTTGGGGTCCCCCCAATGCTTTGGGAGGGGTTGTGAGAGGGGACCTCTGGTACTTGGAAGGGGGAGCTATTGTCAGGGAGCCGGGGAGTCCACTTTGGGAAGGATGCTGCTGTTTCTGGAAATGTTGAGAGGTTCTGAATGGGCTGTGGGGCCCTGGCTCTCATTTTGGGCCTTGAGGTGAGCCCATGGGCACAGCAAGGGCTGAGGAGAGGTTCCAAGCTCCCATTTGGGATGGAGGGATTGAGCGGGTGCCTCCAATCAACTCAATGCCAGCCCCAATGTGTCGATGGCAGCCCCAAATGGCTCGATCCATCAGCCCCAAGGCCCGGCTGTGGGGAGTCAGGAAGCACAGAAGGGGAATTGGTGTCCAGGAAGGGTGGGATGGGATGGGATGGGATGGGATGGGATGGGATGGGATGGGATGGGATGGGATGGGATGGGTGGAGGTGGCATCACGGGGGAAGGAAGGAATTCGGAAGGAATTCGGAAGGAATTCGGAAGGAATTCGGAAGGAAGGAATTCGGAAGGCAGGAAGGAATTCGGAAGGATTTCGGAAGGAATTCCGAAGGAAGGAAGGAATTCGGAAGGAAAGAAAGGAAGGAAGGAATTCGGAAGGAATTCGGAAGGAATTTGGAAAGGAAGGAAGGAAGGAAGGAAGGAAGGAAGGAAGGAAGGAAGGAAGGAAGGAAGGAATTTGGAAGGAATTTGGAAGGAATTTGGAAGGAATTCGGAAGGAATTCGGAAGGAAGGAAGGAAGGAATTCGGGAGGAAGGAATTCAGAAGGAAGGAAGGAAGGAAGGAAGGAAGGAAGGAAGGAAGGAAGGAAGGAATTCGGAAGGAATTCGGAATTCGGAAGGAAGGAAGGAAGGAAGGAAGGAAGGAAGGAAGGAAGGAAGGAAGGAAGGAAGGAAGGAAGGAAGGAAGGAAGGAAGGAAGGAAGGAAGGAAGGAAGGAAGGAATTCGGAAAGAAGGAAGGCAGGAATTCGGAAGGAAGGAAGGAATTCGGAAGGATTTCGGAAGGAATTCGGAAGGAAGGAAGGAATTCGGAAGGAAGGAAGGAATTCGGAAGGAAGGAATTCGGAAGGAATTCGGAAGGAATTCGGAAGGAAGGAAGGAAGGAAGGAATTCGGAAAGAAGGAATTCGGAAGGAAGGAAGGAATTCGGAAGGAATTCGGAAGGAATTCGGAAGGAATTCGGAAGGAAGGAATTCGGAAGGAAGGAAGGAATTCGGAAGGAAGGAAGGAAGGAAGGAAGGAAGGAAGGAAGGAAGGAAGGAAGGAAAGAAGGAAGAAGAAACAATAAAATCACTAAAAAATGAAGGAAGGAAGCGAGCAAAAAGATAATAAAAATGAAAGAAAGAAAGAATGGAAGAAAATCAAAAGACACATATGAACTATAAAATGAAACTGAATGAAAAAGAAGAGAAATAGAAAGAAAGCAAGGCTAAATAACATGAAACCAAGAAGAAAATAAAAGAAAAAGAAAAAAAAAAGGAAGGAAGGAAGAAACAATGAAAAAGAAAAAAAAAAAAGACAGAAAGACACAAGGAAAAATAAAAGAGAAAAAGAAAGAAAGAAGAAAGACAGAAAGCAACAAAAAACAGAAAAAAGGGAGAAAAAAGATTTTAAAATGATGAAAGAAGGAAAAAAGGATTCAATAACATGAAGCAAACAAGAGAACGGAAAAAGAAGTGAACAAGACAACAAGAAAGAAAGACTCAATAACGTGATACCAAGAAAAAATTTGAAAATAAGGAGGAAAGAAGAAAACAACAAGAAAAAAAAAGAATTGAAAGAAAAAAACATAAAGAATGAAGTAAGCAAGCAAAAAACGATAATAAAAAGGAAAGAAAGGGAGAAAATCAAAAAACAGAAATCAACAAAATAAAAAAAAAGGGAAGAAAAAAGACTAGAAGAAAGAAAGAAAGAAAGACTAAATAACATGAAACCAACAAGAATATATCAGGAAAAGAAAAAAAAAAGAAAGAAAGAGGAATGAAATAAGGAAGAAAAAAAAAGAATAATAAAGAAAGATGAAAAAAAAAAGAATGAAAAAGAGCGCAAAAAAAGAAAGAAAGAAGAAAGCAACCAAAAAACAAAAAAAAGGAAAAAAAGGAAAAAGAAAGATTAAAAAAATGAAGAAGAAAGAAAGATTCAGTAATGTGAATCAACAGGAAAAAGGAACAAAGAAAGAAAAATGGACACAAGCGAGAAAGAAAAAAAAGAACAGAAAGAATGGCACAAGGAAAAAAAGTAAAAAAAGGAAGAAAGAAAAAAAAAGAAAGAAAGAAGAAAGAACGCAACAAAATCAAAAAAAGGAAAAGAAAGAAAAAAGATTTAAAAATGAAGAAGGAAAGAAAGAAAACTGAAAGAAATCAACGCAAAAATGAACAAAGCAAGGAAATATAAAAGATAAAAAAACCACTCAATTACGTGAAACCAAGAAGAAAAATGAAAAAAAAGAAAGAAAGAAGAAAGCAGCAAGAAACAATAAAAAAAAACAAGAAAGAGAAAACATTCAAAAATGAAGAAAGAAAGACAAAAGCAAAAAGAAAAGAAAAATGAAAGAAAGAAAGGAGGGAAAAAAGAGACTAAAAACATGAAACCAACAAGAAAATAAATTTTAAGAAAAGTCAAAAAAAGAAGAAAGAAAGAAACAAGGAAGAAAGTAAATGACAGAAAGAAAGACACGAGAAAAAATAAAAGTACAAGAGAAACAAAGAAAGCAAAAAATTAAAGACAAAAGACAGCAACAACAACAAAAGAAAAAAGGTTAAAATATGAAGAAGGAAAAAAAAAAGAAGGAAAGAAAATGAAAAGAAAGCAACAAGAAAATTTAAAAAGTGAAGAAAAAGAAGAAAGACTAAGTAACGTGAAACAAGAAAAACTTGTTAAAAAGAGGAAAGAAATCATCAAAAAAGAAAGAAAAAAGAAAAAAAAGAAAGAAGAAAGAGAGAAGAAAGACAAAAAGCAACAAAAAATAGGAAAAAGAAAGAAAAAAGATGAAAGAATGAAGAAAGAAAGAAAGCTAAAAGAAATCAAGATGAAAATGAAACCCTTGTGCCCCTACGGGACCTTGTGCAGCCAAGGAGAGCATTGTGAGAGTGCGGGGCCATGGAACCAAGGGACCATTGGGACCTTGTGGGGCCTCCTGGACTCAAGGGACCATTGCCACACTGGGGGGCCTCATGGAATGAAGGGTCCATGGTGCCACTGCAGAGCCAAGGACACCATGGTTACACTGCGGGGCCCATGGAACCAAGGCACCATTGGGACACCCCGTGGCCTCATCCTCTGGAATTCCAACAGCTCTGAGGGATGGCAGCACCTGCAGGCAGCACGGAAGGATTCTGGGGAGAGCCTTTGATCCCTGCTCCAAAGGAAATCAGAGAAAGAGCCCTGGTCAGATCAAGGCACATTTTCCTTTTTCATTTTTCCTTTTTCCTTTTCCTTTTTCCTTTTTCCTTTTCCTTTTCCTTTTCCTTTTCCTTTTCCTTTTCCTTTTCCTTTTTCCTTTTTCCTTTTCCTTTTCCTTTTCCTTTTCCTTTTCCCTTTCCCTTTCCCTTTCCCTTTTCCCTTTCCCTTTTCCCTTTCCCTTTTCCCTTTCCCTTTCCCTTTCCCTTTCCTTTCCTGGTGTAAACTGTTGACCTGCCTGTAAAGTGCAGCAAAAGCTTTGCAGGGTTTGGTTCAAGGTCCCCAAGGTTGGAACAGGGAAGTGTTCGAGTCCCTTCTAAGAGAAGGGTTGCAGTCTTTGTGCCATGACTGCCTGGGATCCATGGAACAAGTGTGTTCTGGCAGACTCGGGGACCTCGAGAGCAATCCCATGCAGGAGCCAGCACTGGCCCTGCACCCTGGTGGGAGCAGCGTGGTACGGATGGGAAACGGGCAGCTGGGTGTGCAGTGGGAACCTCAAGCCAGGTCATGGAAGGCCAGGCTTTAGCTCTGAACACAGCAGCACAAAGAGCAGAATGAATGACCTTTCCTAGAAATCACTGAAGGACAAAGGGTGACCATATGGACTGATTTGAACTATGGGTTTGGAATAATACGCGCCCAGGGAGCCACATGGAAGGAAAGGGCACAGAGGTCTCCAGTGAGTACAAAAAGAAATCAGTCACCTACTGCAGAGTGTGCCAAAGCCAAAAGAAGTGGCCCTGATGCCCTTGTAAAGCCCATGGGTTTGGAGACTCCCCAGGTAATCCAGGGAATCCATTGGCTGACCAAACAGCTCAAGAGGGGGCTGAGAAAGCTCTCCTTGCACTGATACCTAGCAAAAACTGGAATGTTCTGCAACAAAACCCAGATTCCAGTGATCAGGACAGGCAGTCAGCCCCAGCAGCAGCAGCTACGGAAAATCCCAGCAGGTGATTGGTAAGCCTGTGTGGGCAGGTAATTGTAGCTCCACAATTAATGTAGAACGGAACTAAAACATCAGCAAACACATGAGGAAATGGAGAATATGGTAGCCCGTTTACAAAGGCATCTAGTAAGCACAAAAATGGCAAAAAATGATAGATCAGTTGTTGAGAAAGATGGGATTGGTTTTGAAGGAAGAAGGCTGCCTCCAGGGCTCGTTAAATGGGAATCACCAGGTGATTTTAGCCAACTGATTTTGCAGAAGTGCCCAGGCAGAAGGGGGACTGGCACATTTTGGCATTGGTGGATACTTTTTCTGGATGGCCAGAAGCTTTCCCATGTGGCACCAACACGACAAGGGAAGGCTCAGAAGTTTTGCTGAAATGAATATTTCATAGCACTGGGAGTAACTCTTGTAAGCCTTAAAAGGTGCATGGTTCTCAACAGATCATTGGGGCTGGACTCGCCTGTACATCCTTTCCAACCAGGAGATGCGGTGTGCATCAGAACCTGGAATTTTGGAACAATCCAGCCAAAGTGGAAGGGACCATCTCAAGTCCTCCTGGTAACCTACCCTGCACTCAGGGTAGAAGGAATCAAACTCGGGGTTCATCACATGTGGGTAAAACCAGCGAGCACACATTAAACACAGCAGAAACAAGACTGACTGACACCGTGGAGTTTGGGGTTTTGACATAAATCCTATTGTTTTAGGTATTGAATATGATTTTCAAAGGGGATACTATTTATTGGATCTAGATGAAGATGATCAATAATTGTGTATCTATATTAATAATAGAAATGATGTTCCTGACTTCTGGGAAGGGAAATGCGGTTTTCAAAGTCAGTGCAAGACGTTGGCAGATGACAGAATGTAACCCCTGTAACAGCTTGTTTGCCAACACCAACCTCTGCAGAAAATCCAGTTCCATGGGGAGCTGCAGTCAGCAATTTGACAAAAATCTGGGGACACGTGTGGGAAGGAAATAGCACCCAGGGCACCTGGACAGGGATGGAAGGAGAATATTCCTTACCATGGACACATCAGAACAATACTGCTGAGAATTGTAACATTTCCAACCCGGATCTGGAAATTACCTCAGGAAATATTTATCATCTGACAGATTGCACTGATACCCCCTGGGGCTGTCAAATTCCAGCAGTATGGAATCGCCCTCAGACAGGACACTGGGAATGTTTCCAGCCAGTTCAGGGGTGTCTGGGCTGGGAAGGGAGCCCAGGCCTCCCACAGGACCCCTTAGAGGTGGATATAAAATATCCTGATTTAACAAGGTCAAGGCCAAAGGATCCCAGGACAAAGGAAAAGTGGGATTGCCCTGGGACAGACACTTGAGCTGTTTGGAATGCTGAGGTCCAGCGGCTCCTGGCTGTGGCCCAGGCTCTGAGGCTGGGCTGCGTTTGTAGAAATGATTCTGCCTTTCTCAGGGACACCTGGGCTGAGCCAACAAACAACGAACCTTGGAGAGGCACAGAGTGTCAGCAGGACACGGTCAGATCCTTAGGAGCCCCAGGATGGGTGAGAAGTGATGGAATTTGGAGCACACGTTTGCCCCTGGGAGAATCAGGAGCACCATGGACACTGGGGGTATGAATGTTCCGTCCCTCGTGCAAGGAGTCACCACTGGGAACCCGACTGTGGGGAAAGGTTAAAGGGGATGGAATTGGAAACATCCCAGTGCGGGATGTGAACTACAGCGGGATGGATTTTAGAATCCATCACTGCTCCGCAAAGATCTGCCTTTAGGAACAGACCAGCCACACACCATTGGGCTCTGCAGATGGAAACTTTAGTGAATGCAGCTCCTTTGGGGTTTGCTGAAATAAAGGAACAACTGCCAGCCACAGCTAAAATGACCTTCCAGAGCAGATTGGCTTTAGCCCTATTGCTGCTACATGGACAGGGAGTATGTGGATTCTTGAACTGAAACAGCAACACTTGTTGTGTGCACATTCCAAATGTGATGCTGGATTGGATGATTGGGTAGAGAGGATAAAATCGGCTGCTGCATCCAGCAGGGAATTAAGGGGAGGGTTAGACAGTAACTGGTTGGATAAAATATTTAGAGGGCTTGGATTTTCCCTGACTGATGGTTGGCCTCACTTTTGCAAAGTCTAACTGGGATCACAGCAATACTTGTGCTTATGACACTTGCTTTGAGCTGTGTAAAGAACATGGTTGTGAAAGCAGCTGAGGAACTCGTGGGATGAGAGTAAAGGAGCAGAGTGAGGCTTAGGAAGGCTTGAAGGGAAGAGAAGCTTCACAACCCTCCAAGGGGGGGAGATTTGCCAGATGAAAAACCGTTTGCACCTGCTGGGTTCATACAATGCTTCTTCTCCAAAAGCCACTGGCCATGGAACCACACAAGGCTGATTCTGTAGGCAGCAACCAGCCCAGGTGTGCCAACTTTCACCAGTGCACCGGGCAGTCAGGGCTGGCTTTGGGGTCAGCGACCACCAGGGACCCCCAAAGAGACCCCCGGGGCAGAAGAACGGATGTGCAAAGGGGTGGGGGAAATATGCAATGATTTTGGGGCAATGATGATCGTGTGTGTGTTTCTTGTGGGACAATCTGGGAATGTGTCTGTGAAACACAGTCTGCAAACAGGAACATTCCTGAACTCGGCACACACGACTTTGGGAGGGGCTCTCCCCTCGTGCATCCGGCCCAATAAAGAATGCTGCTGCTTCGTGCTGCGCTGGTGCTGAGGAGGTTTTGTTTCACTGAAGTTTTGGTAACACCTCTGTGCCTGTGTCACAGACCCACAGAGCAGCTGTGATGTCAGAAAGGGGCTGTGTGACATCACAGAGTAGACTGCGACCTCACAGGGTGGCTGGATGACATTATAGAGTCAGCTGTGACATCACAGAGCAGCTGTGTGGTATCACAGAGAGGACTGTGACATCACAGATGGGTGCTGTGACATCACAGAGTGCCTATGACATCACAGAGTGAGCTGTGACATTGCAGATAAGGCTGTGATATCACAGGGCAGAGGTCTGACATCATAGAGTGGATTATGACATCACTGAGTGGCTGTGTGACATCACAGCATGGCTGTGTGACATCCCAGGGGGTTGGATGCCATGGCAACCCTCATCAGTTCCAGTTCCCTTGGAAACCCCCCCAGGACCCATTGCTGCAGTCAGGCTCCGTGGCCACTTGCCCGCAGAGCTGTGGCTGCCCTCGGCTGCCATGGCAGCCCTCAGGACAGAGCAGTGCCGGGGCTGGTGCCAGCTACAATTGCAGTGACACTCGCTGATGCCCTCAGGTGCCACGGCAGAGGCCACAGGGACCCGTTCCTCACTTTGGTGCCACGGACACCAACGCTTGGCCCCGCTGCCATGGGCATTGGCACGCTCACCTGCACTCAGGGCCCGTGGCCGGGCACTGCTGCCATGGACACGGGCACGGAGCCCTGGGCCACAGGCGGCTGCCGTGGCCACCAGCCCAAGGTCCCGTGGCCAGGGCCAGGGGCATGGAAAGGAACCCGTGGAGCCGTGGTGATGGTGGGTGGCCATGGGGTGCTGCTGTGGGCTGGGGCAGAGGGAATTTCCTTGCCAGGCCTTTCTCTGGGGCTGTGTTTGGCTCTGTGCTGAGCACAGCACTGCTCACACTGAGATGGTTTTGTTCTTGCTCAGCTTGCACAGAGCCAAGGCCTTTCCTGCCCCTCGTCCGGCCACGCTGGGGAGGGGCTGGGGGAGCGGGGGAGCTTGGCAGGGGTCACAGCCAGGACAGCTGACCCCAACTGACCCCAGGCATATCCCAGACCACAGGACATCATGGCCAGTGTATAAAGTGGGGGGAACAAGGAGGAAGGGGGGACATTCCGAGTGAGGGTTTTTGTCTTCCCAGGTAACACTCAGGCAGGACAGGGCCCTGTTTTGCTGGTGGGCAGGGTCAGCATCAAAGACACAGACACCAACTGAAGGAATTGTGTAAATTATAAAATGCAAATCTGCAAAAAGTCACAAAAGCATAAACTCAGCAAAGCACATAATCATTAGCAAAGAATCACAGCAGGAGCAGCTCAGCAATGCCCCCAATCATCAGTGCCAAAGATTGCCTGCAGTGATTAACCAAGATCCAGCCCCAGTTCCCCTCAGACTTTACCATCACCCAGAGCCACCCATCAGCTGGGGGAAGCTGTCCCAGCCAGGGACTGGAGAGCCACTCCCGGACACTGGGAATTCCTGCAGCTGCCTCCAGCCACAGCTGAGGCTCCAACCCCGCTGGGAGAGGGCCCAGCTTTGACAGTGCTGGACAAACAAACTGACAGCACTTCCAGTGCGGGAACATCTGCTTTCATCCTCCTCTTGGCTTCCTCCTAAGCCTGCCCAGGGCTCAAGGAGGAGCCAAGGGAGCTGACTTTGACCATACAGCCCCAAACAAGGCCAGATGTGTCCTTGTCCGGTTTCTAAAAACAGAAAGGTAAATCTGTGTTTCACCAATGCACAGGTACATAGAACATATTGTTAATAGTACTTTGTACTTTAATGAGTTAATGAGTGGGATACAAATACAACATTTGGTTGGAAGGTTCATCAGGAGGTCAGCTTTGGCCCAGGGCCTGTTGTTCAGGCCTCAGTCAGGCCTGGTCTTCAGGCCTTGGAACTTCACTCAGTGCTTTGACCTAGAGATGAACTGCAACCTTCATAACAATTCTTCTAATAATGGAGTCTTAGATTTAGCTATTAGGCATAAAGGCATCACCTCTTGTTCTCCAATTAAGTGCTGCTCAAGGTCATCACTCAGAGCTATAATTCACATTCCTTTTAAAACATGCCTCATTAGTTCCTATTCTCTGTTATTTATCAAATCCCCCTTTTTTCGTGAGACTGTGTCTCTTTTTGGACAAGTCTCAGTGCTCCATTTCCCAGCACAAAGTGTCACAACAGCTCTAACATGGAATCATAACACACCAAGTGCTCACACTGCAGTGATGACAGTGACTGCCACAAATGCATTTCGCAGCAGCCTCCAGTTTGGCAGCCACGAAGCCAATCCCAGCAAGGAGAATTTTCTTCTTTCTGCCACTCTTCTACTGCTCTTTCCATCGAGGTGATTCTTGACTGTTGGACTTCAAACCCATCACTGATAACAGTGGAGCATTCCTGTCCTAGAATAGCCCAGGCTCCTCCTTGGCCAGCAAGCAGATAATGCAAGGCCATGCGGGTCTGCAGAGCCCCCGTTTGTGTTTGTTGGAGCTCACAGGATGTGCTGTTGGATATTTTAACAGTATCATTTGCTGCTTCTTCTAATAATCGATTTAGCTCGTTAATGTGAACTCCACAGGACGAGGCAGCGCATGTGGGGCACAGGGTGAACCAGAATCTTTGGCTTTCTGAAACCCAAGGCACTCTTTGGGTGGAAAATGCTCTCAACATCAAACTCTTCCTTGCAGTTGTTGCTGAAGCAGCCTAAAGGGAGGCATCACTCTTTTTCCTCAGTCTCATTCGGGTTAGGAACAATAATTCCATTGTCCATGGAGCTGGCACCGTTTTAATTGCAGAATAATGCCCCCAAGGTCCTTTGCTGTTCAGCTTTACCACGGTGTCGGGGGTAACAAGGCTTGGTGGGGTCCTTTCCCCTTCGGCTGGAGAGGTGCCGGGTCCCAGTCCCTGAGGGGCACCCAGGCTCCTGGCTGGAATCCGTGTGGAAGTTACTCAGTGTCACATCAGCCTTCACACGGAGCCCCGTGGATCAGAGCATTTTCCACAGGGGCCGTGGGGGCAAACAGGGAGATTGGGTCTGGCAGGATCTGTAAAACAATACCCTGTAACATCTCCTTGTTCTCACACAGAACACTTGGCTGCAGGGACACATTCCCATCGTTCTGCCCAGGCTGCAGGATTCAAACAGTGCTGTCTTTCCCCAGAGCTGTTCCTTCAGCTGCCTCGGGAGGGCCATTGAGCCTCTGGACCCACACTCGGGCTCCATTATTAGGACTGCTGGATCCAAACCCTTTATCTCCACCAACAGTGGTCATTTGAGGTGGATCTCCTTTTTTCACAATTGTTTATAAAACTGCAATATCAATAATTGTGCTGGCCTGTCATGGAGTTAAATAATCCAATCTTGTTCATTATCATTTAACAGAATTACTTTGATTTCTCCTTGATAATCTGCATCAATTCCTCCTCCCATGACATGAACGCTTTGCAGGGCCAAGCTCCAGCGAGCAGTTATCAAACCAAAGTGTCCTGGAGGAATCTGAATTCCTATTCCTGCATTGATAACTCTCACTTGCTTCTGATTTATCCCAATTAATCCTAATGCAGGAAGGCCCAGCCCTGCAGCCTCTGGGGTGGCCCTGTCAGGGCCCATCGCACCCAGAACGATTTCCCAGGAAGTCCAAGTCCCCCTGTCCATGGGTGGATTTGCAGACTGGGTGCAGCCGGGCACACCCGGGGGTTTCCATTTCCCCAGCAGGCCCATTGTTAAGGCTATGGAGCACATCTGGGAGATGGGTTCTCCATCAGGACGGGTTCCCATCTCCTCATTTTTTCAGCTGCTCTTTTAACAACCCCTTCATCTGCTCAACCAATTCCTGCAGCTTGTGGATAATCTGGGATATGAAAAACCCAGCAGTCTTCATCACTGTCTTTTTCACAGGAACAGACAAAGCATTCCAGATCACAGTATCAGCAAACCCTGTCTTGGGGTGACCTTATGATGTGTATCCCATATTGCTGCTTATGCCCAGAAATTAATTTTTGTGCTTTTCTGTGCCTCTAAACTGAGCCTCAGAGGGGGAAGGAAAAACTGAGCAAAACTTTTTCAAAGCAGTTTGCGGCTTGTTCAAGGTCAAGTAGAGATAGTGACTTTCCCCCCCCAGCTGCGGCAGGGGAGCAAGGAAGCACCCGGCTTGCTGCTTTCCAGTCAGCTTTTGGCCAGTTGTTTTTCAGTTTCTTGTTCTCCGGAGAGAAACTGAGAGTTGGATTTTGCTTTTCCTTCTCTGGAATTCCGGATTTTCTCCCTTTTCTACTGGACTGCTTTCAACCTCAGAGCACATCGGGAGGGCTTTCCATCGGGCACAGAGGGCCTGGCCCTGGGCCAAGCCCCAGCTCCGAGGAGACCAAAGGGAGGACTCTAACACTTTCCCAGGTTTTTCCTCCACAGCAAAACATTCTATTATTTAGCCTTATTTTCCTTTTCCCATGTGTTTGGTAAATGAATAGTTTTATCTCCTTCACTTTCCTTCGAGGAAAATTTATTTTTTCCCGAATCTGGGGGGGGGAAGGGGTTTGTACCTTCTCTCAGAGGTATATTTCTAAATTTGGCCAAACCGGAACAAATTTAGTGGCGCCCAACTGTGTGGCTCGAAGGAAAGTGAAAAAAAAAACAAACCCTGTGCTAATTACATTTTGGTTTGAATTTACTTATTCTGTGTTGGAGTAAAGTAATCACCATGTTGGTTGAGTTCATAATGTCTCTCTGCCTTGATGTACTCATGTCTTTCTGGTCCTTAGGCTTCATTGAGGTACTGATTTTTTTTTGGTCCCTAGGGTTGTTTGCCTATCCACAACTTGCTCCAATCTTGTCCCTGATATGTAAATTTTACAGAGCAGGGAGACGAATCAGGATTTCTATCTTCTTGTGCTCGGTGATAATGATTTATAAGAAGTTGACAGAGGTACAGGCAGCTGTTCGAAGTGTGTATGATAAGTGGTTTCTCCTTCCTAACCCCAGTCCTAGCTTCGGTAGCCTGTTTTGGGAATTTATTAGTAATTGTACCCAGATTGTTAGAGGAGGAGGAGATGGGGTTTCCCTTCCCTTTAAATTTGATAGGTCATCTTTTGAGAATGTTCAGTTTCCCCTGGATGTTAAAGAGACCACCCTCCTGGTATTTAATCTGGTAAGCTTCCTCTATGTGCTCTGTATGTCTCGCAGCTTGTCTAGAATAAGAGCTCAGATTTCCAGGGTGACTGCTGAGACACCTGACCCAGAGGTGGAACATCCTGAGTGGTGTGGGGAATGGGAGGATATAGGCCAAATCTTGAAGAAATTCTCTGACTCAATGGTTTGCAAGTTTCCCCCTGAACAAGTTCAGAAACCAGCTGAGGTGGCAAAATATCTGAAAGAGAAATACAATGACAATTCCAATGAGAACAAACTCCTTGCAATATGTTGGACTTTGGCATATGCCTATCGCACATTGCAGCAGGTAATGGTAGAGAGGCAGGAAGATCAATCAGCAAAGCCTGCAGATACCCCAGTCACTCCGACTGCAGCCACACCAGAAAGCAAGCCCAAACCAGATGGAGAGTCTAAGCCACTGACAGTGGCTCCTGTCACAAGGAAAAAGCACACAACCAAAACTGATCATCCAGTGAAAGATGAGGATAATGCAGGGGAAGGAACCTCAAAAGATGCAGAGGAAGGAACCTCAAAACCACCAACGGACTCAGGCACAGAAACCATTACTGAGTCCATGTCCATAAAGGACCTTCACAGCCTAAGAAAGGATTACACCCGACGGTCTGATGAATCCATAATAAGTTGGATGGTCCGTATTTGGGATGCGGCAGGTGATGATGGGATGCTGGACGGTGCTGAAGTGAGGCATTTGGGATCCCTGTCACATGATCCAGTGATCGACCAAGTGATGATAAGGGAGGCTGACTCTACCAGTCTTTGGAGGCGGGTTTTGACAGGCGTGGCTGAAAGATATATGTGCGGAGATGATCTCTACATGCAGCAAACGCCGTGGAAGACCATAGAACAAGGGATCCAGCGCCTGAGAGAACTAGGGGTGGTAGAGGTTATCTTCGCAAATGACCCAGGATTGAGGAGTCCAGACCAGGCCAGAGTTATTCCATACATGTGGCGAAAACTCATACAGCTTGGGCCACCAGAATACGCTTCTGCTTTAGCAATAATGAAACCGGACTACGGTGCAAATGAGACCGTGCAGGATATGGCAGTGAAGCTCTGAGCATATGCAGACTCTGTGCATGGCCCAACACATGTAAGAATTGCAGCTGTGGAAACACGTATGCAGAAAATGGAAGATAAGATGGAAAGGAATCACCAGGAGATTAAAGAGTGCCTTCTCCGCGGACGTTCCCCAGAGAGAAGGTACATCCCACGAAGTGAGCTGTGGAATTTCCTGTGTGACAGTGGGGAAAACATGAGGAAGTGGGGTGGACAACCCACTTCTGCTCTGGCAGCACGAGTGAGTGAATTGAAGGAGCGCAAGTCTCAGAAAGGAGGATCTACCAAAAAGGAAGTAGCTCCAGTTGCCTGTAGCCAAACTGCTGGAAATGATGGAAAAGACGATGGCATGTCCAATTCCCATGAAGGAACCTCTAAGATACAGGCCCAGGGAAAGAAGGATAACCAGGCATAGAGGGGCCCTGCCTCTAGCCAGGTAGAGGTCAGGGAAAACCGTGTTTTTTGGACTATGTGGATTCGTTGGCCTGGTACATCAGAACCACAAAAATATGATGCCTTGGTTGACACTGGTGCGCAGTGTACAATAATTCCATCGCAGCATGTGGGGGTAGAATCTGTTTCTATTTCTGGTGGAACAGGTGGATCACAAGATTTGACCTTGGTGGAAGCTGAGGTGAACCTGACTGGAAATGAGTGGAAGAGACATCTCATTGTGACTGGCCCAGAGGCCCCATGCATTTTGGGCATAGACTTCCTCCGGAACGGGTATTTTAGAGACCCAAAGGGACTCAGGTGGGCTTTTGGAATAGCTGCTGTGGAGACAGAGGGCATTAAGCAATTGGACACTTTGCCTGGGCTATCAGAGAACCCGTCTGCAGTCGGCCTTCTGAAGGTGGAAGAACAAAGAGTACCAATTGCTACCTCGACAGTGCATCGCCGGCAGTACCGGACAACTCGAGACGCTGTGATTCCCATCCACAAGATGATCCATGAGCTGGAGAGCCAAGGGGTGGTCAGCAAGACCCACTCACCCTTCAACAGCCCCATTTGGCCTGTGCGCAAATCTGAAGGAGAATGGAGATTGACTGTGCACTATCGTGCCCTGAATGAAGTGACTCCACCACTGAGCGCTGCTGTGCCGGACATGTTGGAGCTCCAGTACGAGCTGGAGTCCAAAGCAGAGAAGTGGTATGCCACTATTGACATTGCCAATGCATTTTTCTCCATTCCTCTGGCAGCAGAGTGCAGGCCCCAGTTTGCTTTCACCTGGAGGGGCGTGCAGTACACCTGGAACTGACTGCCCCAGGGGTGGAAGCACAGTCCCACCATCTGCCATGGACTGATCCAGACTGCACTAGAAAAGGGTGAGGCCCCAGAACATTTGCAGTACATTGATGACATCATTGTGTGGGGGAACACCGCAACAGAAGTGTTTGAGAAAGGAGAGAAAGTTATCCGGATTCTCCTGGAAGCTGGTTTCGCCATTAAGAAGAGCAAAGTCAAGGGACGTGCCTGAGAGATCCAGTTCCTGGGAGTGAAATGGCAAGATGGACGGCGTCAGATTCCCACTGAGGTCATCAATAAGATCACAGCGATGTCTCCACCAACCAACAAGAAGGAAACACAAGCTTTCCTAGGTGCCATAGGCTTTTGGAGGATGCATATTCCTGAGTACAGCCAGATTGTGAGTCCTCTTTACCTGGTTACCCACAAGAAGAACGATTTCCACTGGGGCCCTGAACAGCAACAAGCTTTTGCCCAGATCAAGCAGGAAATTGCTCACGCCGTAGCCCTTGGCCCAGTCAGGACAGGACCAGAGTGAAGAACGTGCTCTACTCTGCTGCCGGGAGCCATGGCCTGTCCTGGAGCCTTTGGCAGAAGATGTCTGGTGAGACTCGAGGTCGACCACTGGGATTTTGGAGCTGAAGCTACAGAGGATCTGAAGCCAACTACACCCCAACAGAGAAGGAAATCTTGGCAGCCTATGAAGGAATCCAAGCCGCCTCTGAGGTAATTGGCACAGAGGCACAGCTCCTCCTGGCACCCCGACTACCAGTGCTGGGGTGGATGTTCAAAGCAGAGGTTCCCTCTACCCACCACGCCACCAATGCCACATGGAGCAAATGGATTGCTCTCATCACACAGCGCGCCCGTATCGGAAAACTGAATCGCCCTGGGATTTTGGAAATAATTACAAACTGGCCTGAAGGTGAAAACTTTGGTCTCACTGATGAAGAAGAACAAGTGATACGTGCTGAAGAAGCTCCACCGTACAGCCAGCTGCCATCAGAAGACACACGCTACGCTCTTTTCACCGACGGTTCTTGTCGCATCGTAGGGATGAAACGAAAGTGGAAAGCAGCCGTATGGAGTCCCACACGACGGGTTGCAGAAGCTACTGAAGGAGAAGGTGGATCAAGCCAACTCGCTGAACTCAAAGCTGTTCAACTAGCCCTGGACATTGCTGAAAGAGAGAAGTGGCCAAAGCTCTACCTCTACACTGATTCATGGATGGTAGCCAATGCTCTGTGGGGATGGTTAGAAAAGTGGGAAAAAGCGAATTGGCAGCATAGGGGAAAACCAATCTGGGCTGCTGAAGAGTGGAAAAACATCTCTGCCCGAGTAAGAAAGCTGGTTGTGAAAGTCCGCCATGTAGATGCCCATATCCCCAAGAGTAGGGCTAATGAAGAACACCAAAACAACAAGCAGGTAGATCAGGCTGCAAAGATAGAAGTGTCCCAGATAGACTTGGACTGGAAACACAAGGGAGAGTTGTTCCTAGCTCGATTGCCCCATGATGCCTCAGGCCATCAGGGCAGAGATGCCACCTATAAGTGGGCACGAGATCGAGGGGTGGATCTAACCATGGACAGTATCTCCCAGGTCATCCATGATTGTGAGACATGCGCTGCGATCAAGCAGGCCAAACGGGTGAAGCCCCTGTGGTACGGTGGGCGATGGTCCAAATACAAGTATGGGGAGGCCTGGCAGATTGATTACATCACACTGCCTCAAACCCGCCAAGGCAAGCGCTGTGTGCTCACAATGGTAGAAGCCACCACTGGATGGCTGGAGACCTACCCTGTGCCTCACGCTACTGCCCGGAACACCATCCTGGGCCTGGAAAAGCAAGTCCTTTGGAGGCATGGCACCCCTGAGAGAATCGAGACCAACAACAGGACTCATTTTAAGAACAGCCTTATCAACACCTGGGCTAGAGAACATGGCATTGAGTGGGTGTACCACATCCCTTACCATGCACCAGCTGCAGGCAAAGTGGAACGGTGCCATGGATTGTTGAAAACCACCTTGAAGGCACTGGGTGGGGGAACTTTCAAAAATTGGGAACAGAATCTGGCAAAGGCCACCTGGTTAGTTAACACCCGAGGTTCCACCAATAGAGCAGGTCCAGCCCAATCTGAATCCCTGCATACAACAGATGGAGATAAGGCCCCAGTAGTGCATGTCAGAGGTCTGTTAGGAAAGCCTGTGTGGATAAATTCTGCCTCGAGTACAGACAAACCCATCCGTGGGGTTGTCTTTGCTCAGGGACCTGGTTGCACATGGTGGGTAATGCAGAAAGATGGAACAACGCATTGTGTACCGCAGGGAGATTTGATTGTTGGGTGAAAACCACCTGTAGTGTGAAATGCCTGTGTACCCCTGCTTGCTGAGGGTCACTGTCACTGTTCGTACATAGCTGTATATATATATATATATATATATATATATATGTATGTATTAATGTGTGTGTAGAATTAGAATATATTAGTTTGGGCATTGAGTCAACAATATGAGATAAGGGGTGGAATGTCTTGGGGTGACCTTATGATGTGTATCCCATATTGCTGCTTATGCCCAGAAATTAATTTTTGTGCTTTTCTGTGCCTCTAAACTGAGCCTCAGAGGGGGAAGGAAAAACTGAGCAAAACTTTTTCAAAGCAGTTTGCGGCTTGTTCAAGGTCAAGTAGAGATAGTGACTTTCCCCCCCCAGCTGCGGCAGGGGAGCAAGGAAGCACCCGGCTTGCTGCTTTCCAGTCAGCTTTTGGCCAGTTGTTTTTCAGTTTCTTGTTCTCCGGAGAGAAACTGAGAGTTGGATTTTGCTTTTCCTTCCCTGGAATTCCGGATTTTCTCCCTTTTCTACTGGACTGCTTTCAACCTCAGAGCACATCGGGAGGGCTTTCCATCGGGCACAGAGGGCCTGGCCCTGGGCCAAGCCCCAGCTCCGAGGAGACCAAAGGGAGGACTCTAACACTTTCCCAGGTTTTTCCTCCACAGCAAAACATTCTATTATTATTTAGCCTTATTTTCCTTTTCCCGTGTGTTTGGTAAATAAATAGTTTTATCTCCTTCACTTTCCTTCGAGGAAAATTTATTTTTTCCCGAACCTGGCGGGGGGGAAGGGGTTTGTACCTTCTCTCAGAGGTATATTTCTAAATTTGGCCAAACCGGAACAAACAGCCAATTCCATCCCTTCCTCCTTTATGCGTTGTGTGCAATCTCACAAAATTTACCAGTGACCTTTGGGTCCTGGCCAATCATTTTCTGGAGGGTATTTAGTGTGACATCCCTGAGCAGCCATAGCTAAAGAATTTGTATTGTCAGCACTATTTCACATTATTATTTATTATCTATACAATATAAATATTATTTTATATATATAATATGATATTATTACTGGTTAACTTGCACAAAGACATTTGAGCTCAAGATTAAAAACTTCTTCTATTGCTCCATGTGGGAGCGTTCCAACAACAATTGTTCCTTCTGTTGGTGCTGTTTCCAATATGCTGTTAACAAAATCCATCCTCCTCTTCCCAAACCCACAAGCTCTTTTCCTTTTTCCACATCCAATTTTTGGATGCATTTTAAGACATCCAGCGCTTCAGCTCCTTTTAACCGACTGCCCCACTGCTCTCACGGTGCTCCGACCTCAGCCCACTCCAGAGCCAGCGAACTCCAGGGAAGCTCTTCCCATCCAGGATTTCAGACAGGACTGATTCCTTACATTTACATTTAAAAAGTGACATTTTGGTGTGATCCGGCCAGACTACACCAATTTTGTTGTACCAGTGGGCAGGGCCAGCACCAAAGACACAGACACCAACTGAAGGAACTGTGTCATTTGCTACAGCTCAAAGCAGCAAAGAATCACAGCAGGAGCAGCTCAGCAATGCCCCCAATCATCAGTGCCAAAGATTGCCTGCAGTGATTAACCAAGATCCAGCCCCAGTTCCCCTCAGACTTTACCATCACCCAGAGCCACCCATCAGCTGGGGGAAGCTGTCCCAGCCAAGGACTGGAGAGCCACTCCCGGACACTGGGAATTCCTGCAGCTGCCTCCAGCCACAGCTGAGGCTCCAACCCCGCTGGGAGAGGGCCCAGCTTTGACAGTGCTGGACAAACAAACTGACAGCACTTCCAGTGCGGGAACATCTGCTTTCATCCTCCTCTTGGCTTCCTCCTAAGCCTGCCAGGGCTCAAGGAGGAGCCAAGGGAGCTGACTTTGACCATACAGCCCCAAACAAGGCCAGATGTGGGATTTCATGGCCTTGTCCGGCTTCTAAACACAGAAAGGTCAATACATGTTTCACTAATGAGTGGATACATCTATCACAGTGCTAATGATCATGCAAATTTCGGTAATGAGCAGATACAAAGATAACCTTTGGTTGGAAGGTTCATCCAGAGGTCACCTTTGGCTCAGGGCCTCTTGTTCAGGCCTCAGTCAGGCCTCTTGTCCAGGCCTTGGCACTTCAGGGATGTGGTTTAGTGCTGGGCTTGACAGTGATGGGTTAATGGTTGGACTCGATGAGCTCCGAGGTCTTTTCCAACAGGAAGGATTCTCTAATTCCAGGATTCAGCCAGGTCCATGGCACCAGCATGACTTTGCCCCAAAGTCTCCTCTTGCTCAGCTCTTGTGGCCTAAGGCTTCAGCTCCTTCAGCTCCTGGTGCTCAGCTGCTCATGCTGAACGAGACGACTTGGAGAGAAGAATACAGCTCATCCAATTCCTTCTGGGACACGGAGAGGGGAGGCTGTGAAAACAGGAGCATTGTTTGCTGTGGCCTCCTCTGTGCCCTTCACGCCTTTCAGCGCTTTGAAACAGCCAAGAGCTTTCTCCAAGAGTGCAATGAAGCAGCTGTTCCTGCTCCCAGTCTGTGCCCTTGACTGCTTTTGTCCCTCTTGCTGTGCCCTCTGTGCCCCCGGGGCTCGGTGGCTGCTGCCCAGGGCTGTGGCACTGGCACAGCTCCAGTGCTCGAGACCCTCCTTTCTCTGCCCTTGGAGCTGCCTGCTCACAGCAGCCTTTTCCATCTGCAAGCTCCACATGGACAGGGAGTGCCCACCTCTGCTCCTTGCACACCCTCCAGGAGCCCAGGGCTGCCATCTCCACTCCCTGCTGGCACTGAGGGCTCCCAGGTGCCCCAGGCTGCTGTGACACCGCTGCCAACGGGAGGGAACAGCGGCAGCGGCTGTGCTGAAAGTCAGCTCCATTTGCTGCTGCTGCTGCTGCTGCTGCTGCTGCTGCTGCTGCTGCTGCTGCTGCTGCTGTGGGGGTCACTTGTCCAGCCCTGCCCCAGAGTCAGGGATCAGATCCAGGCCCCGCTGCTGCTCCCTCGGGATCAGGCACAGTTTGGGTGTTGCTGTCAGTGCCAGCAGGAGCGGGCGCTGGAGCAGCGGGTGCTGACAGTGCCCCAAGCCCCGGGGCCCGAGGGCTCCCTGGGCTGCGGGGCTGGCAGGGAGCTGCCCCTTGTTCTCCCTGTGCCTCACGCAAAGCTGGGCCGCTCACAAGTGGGGCGGCACAGCAAACAGGGAGCCTGTGAGTCTCTGCCAGCCCTGTCTGCTCAGAGATTGGGCCTTGGAGCTGCAGGGGGACAAAGGCAGCTGCTTCTGCTCCCTCTGCGTGTCCCCGTATTCAGCAGTGCTGCTCCATCACTCTGTGCACAGCACCAGGGAAAAGCCTCAGCCCTGCAGGGTCAGGAGCTGCCAGGCTCTGCCCGAGCAGCTCAGCCAGCAGGAAGGAAGCTGCTCCAAACGGGAACCAGAAGTAAAGGATACTCCTTTTTTAGGACATGTTTTCTGTTTAAAATAATGGGGAAAAAATAAATACACAATTAAAAAAAAAACAAAGATAAAATCAAACCCCAAATGTGTAGTGGAAAATCTTCTGTAACTCTGGATTAAGAGATCTTTTTACAAGGAGAGCTGAGGTATTTATTTTGCAAATGTACTGATGGTGTGGATCCATCTAACTGAGCTCTTCAGCCTTTTTTAAAGATTATGAGGTTTGTTTCCAATACTGTTAATTTAAATTGTGGCTGAAGCAACAGGAAATTGAAATATGGATTGAGCATGAGTTGTGTCTTGAGTATAAAACTATTGAAGTTTGTAACATGGACCTAAAATCTTGCAAATAGAGATTATCAATCCCAGTGGGATGTGTGACAGCAGCTTTTCCTGGAGGATGTGCAGCATCCCAGAGACTTCAGCAGTGTGGCTGTGGGTGCTTGGAGCTTTGTCCGGTGCCCCTCCAGGATGTCCTGAAACAGGACCTCACTGGCCACCAGCCCAGGTCACCCTCTGCCACTGCACATCCTTGGACTTTGTGTCCCCACAAGCAGACACAAAGTGTTTCTGCTGCTCCCCCTTTGCACAAATCCACACAGAGCTGGGATTTTTCCAAGTCTCGTGTCTCCCTTGTGCCATATTCCTAAAGAACCAGCAGCCCCTCCCGATGAATACGACGAGTTCCATGGATGCTTGTCAGCTCCACTGCCTGCCTAGAAATCTGGAAACTGCTTCTAAATGCTGCTCCCTTCAGCTCTTGGGCACCGACTGACACAGAGCTGGGAAAAAACATCCCCTGGCCGCCAGCTTACAAGGGGAGTTATGCCAAAGTTAGAGCTCTGTGGGAAATCTCTATCCATGCTTATCCTTTTAATCCATCTGTGCACATAGGGGCTGCACATAGATGTGTCTGGTATCTGAAGGAAGGAGTGCACAAGCACCGGGACTGACACTTTCCCTCTCCGTGTGCGTTGCAGAGCCACGGGTACACAGACGTGATGGAAACCCTCGCACAGCCAGAGCCTTCTGTCCCTGCAGAATGGAGCGCGGCGGGTGGGGGCGGTTGGTGGGCAGCGAGTCCTGGAGAGCAGGCGAGATCCGGCTCCACAGCTGCCAGGCCTCGCTAAGGCTTAATGCCGCCTCCTCGGCAACAGGAAAGGCCTTCAGCCTCGTCCCTGCCCAGAGGAGCAGCACTGGCCTGGCTGCACAGCTCGTTTTCCCCACAGGTCGCAGGAGATGAGATCACAATGCTTGCAAACACCGACTGCGAGCCACAGCTCTGGGTGCTCACCATGAACCTCAGCTCTGCGAGCGCTGTCTGCCCCAGGCTCCAGGGGATGCAGTGGGAGCCCGGCTGGGCTCTGCCCTGGGACCATCCTCCAGGGACAGCTGCACACAGGGAGCATTTGGTTGCCACAAAGAGCCAGGCCATGGCTGCAGGGAGCTGCTCCAGGTGCGGCCTGCACTGCTGTGTGCTGCGCTCTGGGGCTGCTGCTCCCCACAGAGGGGACTGCACTGGGGTGCCAGAGGAGACAAAGGAGCTTCAGCTTAAGCCTGACTGGGCTGGGTGGCTGGGCTGGGAAGAGTGGCGAGGGTCAAGGGCATTCACAGAGCTCATCCTGCTCTGTGAAGAATGAGGAAAAGGGAGTGGGAAGCCAGCAGTGAGCAGAGCTGAGGCCTGGAGAGCAGCTCTGAATGACACCCAAATCTCACCAGACCTCTGAGACATTGCTGTTCTTCAGCCAGTGACAACATGAGTCCCTAAACCTGGGGCTCACTCTTCCTCGTGGCCAGGGGCATCAAGGAAGGCTACAGTGCAATGGGCACTGCGGTGAGCTGGGAACTCACTGGGGGAAAGAGGGAGCACTTGTGGAGCAAAAGGCAGGTGGGGGAGAGAACTGTTCAGAGAAGGGCTGAGCTTCAGCTTGAGCAAGATGAAAAATGTCATTTGGGCTCATCTCAGACTGATTTCATTTCAGAAGTTACTGAACAAGTTTGTTATTGGGGGGTGTCATATTCTCCCCTGGAGGTGCACGCTCTGCAAACTTGAGCTGCACTGCCGAGCTGCTCAAGCACGTCTCTGCTGCAGGTCACGGCGTTTCTTCTTTGGCTTCTCGTGGCCCCGGGGCTGAGCCGCAGCAGAGCCCTGGCGGAGCCCAGAGCAGCCTCAGCATGCACAGAGCCGGGCTGCAAGGAGACAAAGCAGAAAGCGCCCGTCAGCTGAAGGCTCCCGTCCCCCTTGTCCCAGCCGCCCGCGGTGCCCAGGCCGTGCTGGCCGTGCTCAGAGCGCTGCCCAAAGCTGCCCAGCATTGCTGCCTCTGGCAGGAGAGCAGGAGGGCAGGACACGTGCCCAGCCTGCAGCCGGCCGTGGCACAGCCACCTCCTCAGCAGCTGCCCAGAGCGGGATGCTGCTGCGCTCGCTGCTGTCTCCCAAAAGCTCTTATCCCAGCCGTGCCAAGAGGACGGGCACCCACCGCACGCCTCCCGCCGCCAGAAGAAAAGCTGCTCCCAAACGCTGTCCTCAGCCTTCTCCAAGGGCACGTCTCACCCACGCTGCAGCTGCTCCCAAGCACTTCGCCATCCGGACCAGACAGCACCTAGAACGCTTCCTTTGGAAAAACAAACCATAAATCAATGAAAAGAGATTACAGACAAAAAGGGGAAACAAGGAAAAAGGTAAAAAATCTTCTCTCTGCTGGGGCCTTGAGGAAAGCCCAAGCCCGCCATGCGAGGGAAAAACCCACCCACAGGCCAGGGCAGCCCACGCTTTCTCCCTTCCCCCTGCCCTGCCCCCAAAAGTCATGCTGAGCCCAGAGCGAACAAGGGCAGTGGAACAGCCCAAGCCCTTCCTTGCCTGCAGAGCAAAGCAGCCCATGCACAGCTTCTGGTGTCCAACCTCTGCTCCCACCACGGGGCTTTGTTTGTGTCGGGCTGCCAGCCCCAGCCCCAGCCCCAGCCCCAGCACGGGGCACGGTGGGTGCTGGGGCTGTTGGAAGGGTCAGGAGCAGACTCCCAGTTCAAAACCCACCCAGCCCATTCCCCCAGCCCTGCCAAAAAGCAGCTTGGCAGCCGACTGAAGAATTGGTTGCATCTGCCCCAGCAAAGAGGGGAACCTTTGCTTCCCGGCCAGGCTGTGCAATGCACAAATCTGGGAGCAACCCCCCGCGTGTGGACTCATCTGCAAATTCGCTGTGGAGCCTGGCTTTGGAGAAGGTGCCACAATTGAAGTCCATCATCTTCAGCTTGCCAGGTGGAGGAAGAGCTTGTCATCCTTGATGTCACCCTCCATGTCTCCAGCAGCAGCAGCCGCACCTGGCACAGCTTCTCCAGGGGCTCCTTCTTTCCTGGCGCTGGAGCAGGCTGTCAGTGCTCTGCCCAGGGCCCCGGCTGTCGCCTGAAGCAGGACAAGCAAAAGCAGCTGGCATGGGGGCCACCAGTGCTGGGAAGAGCAGCTCAGCTCCAGCAGCAGGGCTGCGCGTGCCCAGCTGAGGAGCCCTGCGCAGCGATTCAGGCAGGACAAAAACTCTGCCTTTCTTTGCTGCTTCTTGCCAAGGCACGTGTGCAGCTGGAACTTACCGGCTCCCTGGCTCAAAGCGTGCGTGTGGCTCTCTCCCTTCTCTTATGGCATGTGAATATCCTGCATCCAAGGATCACAGGACAGGTCTTCTAATGAGGGCCTTTCCGAGGAGAGCACGGATAAACACCGTCGGATGAGATCCTGGCGCTCTGCGCAGAGAAAGCAGAAAGCACCAGTCAGTTGCAGAAGGCTCCTGTCCACTTTGCCCCGCTCTTGCCATGGCCAGGCCGTGCTGCGTGTGCTCAGGGCTGTGCCTAAACTTTGCCATCAATTCTTTCTTTTGGAGGAGAGCAGGACATTGCCACCTCCTCAGCAGCTGCCAGGGTGGGATGCTCCTGAGCCCACTGCTGTCTCCCAGCACTGCTATTCCCCCCGTGCTGCAGAGACGAGGATCCACCTGGAGAGAGCTGTCGTGGGAGCGAGAGCCGGCCCCAGGTGCTGTTCCAGCCCCTCCTAAAAGGGTGCTCCCCGCAGACCATCTGGTGCAGCACGATGCCCAGGGACCAGACGGTCGCTGCCTCGCCGTGGTACCAGCCGAGGTGCGTCCATTCCGGGGGGCTGTAGGACGGTGTTCCTATGGAATAGAGATGGAGTTCTTCAGGGGGACGCTGCCTGCTCCCAGAGCCTCGCCCCAGCATCCCTGGGCATGCGGGGGCCGCACCAGCGGCACGCGGCGTGACCCGCTGCCCTCTCGCCAGCACCTGGGGCTTGTGTACAAACTGGGGGTTGGAAAAGAAGCCGCTGGTGTCGCAAGAGGGCAGCGGAAGCCCTGGCAAGGCCCGAGCATTCCATGCAAAGGAAAAACCCACTTGGTGCTGGGGAAAAACCACGCTTTCATCCTCCCTGCTTGCACTGCCCCAGAAACCATTCTTAAGCCAAGGCAAGCACGGGCAGCAGAGCAGTCCGAGCCCTGTCTCGCCTGCACACCAAACGGGCTGGAGCACAGGTTCTGGCCCCCACTCTCTGCTACCCCCACCCACGGGTGTTTCTGTGGCGCTGGCTGCCCCAGCCCCAGCGCCAGTCCTGGGCAGAGTGGCTGGCAAAGGCTGCCAGCAGGGCTGGAAGATGGCCCCTCAGCCAGCGCCACTCAAAAGCAGCTCGGCTGAAGACTCCGGCTGCCATGACTGGCAGCAAAAGGGAGAATCCCCCTGCCACAGCCGGCTTGGGCTGGGAGATGTTGGGCCATGAGATGCCTCTACCAGGAGCCTCCCCCTGCGTGGGCTCACCTGCAAAGCTGGTGTAGGCTGCGGCTTGCAGGTAGGTGCCACAGCCAAAGTCGATGAGTTTGGCCTGCCCGGTGGCCAGGTCAAGCAGGATGTTCTCCGGTTTGATGTCCCGGTGCAGGACCCCGCAGCTGGTGCAGTGCCGCACGGCCTCCAGCACCTGGCGGAACAGGTGCCGCGCCACCTCCTCGCACAGGAAGCCCCGTGCCCGAATGAAGTGAAGGAGGTCCTGAGACCGCTCCGGGCGCTCCAGCACCATCACCACGTTGCTGGGGAGCTCCAGCCACTCGTGGAGCTGGACGATGCCGGGGAAGCCAGCGGACACCTTGTCCAGCAGCACGATCTCCAGTGGTGCTCGGGTGCCGTCGGGCTGTGGGAGGAGCACGATGCCGTCAGCGGGGCCGATGCCGTGCCGGGGCTCGGCAAGCCCTCAGCCAGCCGGGGACGCTCTGCGCGCTCCGCTGGCCCCACGGCCGCTCTCCCTCGAGGCGTTCTGGCGGCTTCCACCCTGCCGGGCCTCGGCTCATCCCCGCCCGTCGCGCCCCGGCTTCTCCCGCTGCCCCTCGCTCACTCACCAGCTGGCCCCAATGGTGGATGCGGTTCCGTGGCACCCGTTTGATGGCCACCTGCAAGGCAAGGGGAGCAGCGGGCTGAGCTCGCCGCCCGCCGTGCCGAGCCCCACGCTCCTTCTCCTCCTCCTTTGCCCCCCGCCTCCTGCGCCCGCCGCCGGCCCCGCCACTCACCGGGGCGCCGTCCGAGAGCCGCGTCGCCGCCAAGACGCTGCCGAAGCCGCCGCGCCCCAGCAGCGAACCCAGCCGGTACCGCTCCTTCAGGCCCTGCTGCGCCTTCCGTGCCGGCGAGACGCGGCCGTCAGCGCTCGGCCCGGGGCCAGGAACGGCCCCCGAGCGCCGCTCAACCGCCCCGGGCCGGCCATCCCCACATGTTGGCTCTTTTGAAGCGGACACCGGCGGCTCGAGGCCGGCGGCCGCGCTCAAGAGCGGCGGAGCTCGGAGCGGGGAAGACGCTGCGGAGGCGGCGGGAGCGGCCGCGCCGCCTGTGTCCCCGGCGGGCCCCGGGAGGAGCCGAGGCCGGGGCCGGGGCCGGGGTCGGGGTGGGGGTCGGGGTCGGGCCAGCCGGAGCCAGGGGCTGGCGATGGTGCCCAGGAGCCAGGCACTGATGCCCGCCCAGCAGCGCCACAGCCAGGAGGGCGAGAGCCGGGCGGGGGCGGGACCGCGGCGGGACGCCCGGGGGCGGGGAGGGGGCAGCCCCGCCCGGGGCCGGGGGCGGGCCGGCGGCATGGCCCGGCCCGGCAGGGGGAGGGGGAGGCCGCGGGAGGGGGGGGTTGGGGAACGAAAGGGAGAGCGGGAGAGGGTGCGAGACACTGGGAGAGGGAGAGGAGGAGCAGGAGAAGGGACGCAGAGGGTTCGTGGACTCGCTGCTCTTCTGCTGCTCTTGTGCTGCTGCTGCTGCTGCCGCTGCCGCTGAAGCGCTGGGAGCGTTTGTCCGCGTGTCCGTGTGTCCGATGTCCGTGTGTCCGTTGCCCTCCGCGCGCCCCACGGCCGAGCCCCGCGCGCCCCGGGGCAGCACGGGCCGCTCCGCTCCGGGGCCGAGGCGGAGTCCCGGAGCATCTCTTCCTCCCGCAGCCACACCAAACCCGCTCGGCCATTGGGAGCATTTTTGCACACGTTTCCCTTTGAAGGGCTCCTCTCTACCCCCATTTCCAAGGAGTCTCCCTGGGGTTTTGGCACCTGCAGCGACAGGGCAGCGATTGGGCTTCAAACTGCAAGAAAGACATGGAGGGGCTGGAGCGCGTCCAGAGATGGGAATGGAGCTGGGGAAGGGTCTGGAGGACTTCTGAGGGGCAACTGAGGGATCTGAGGGGGCTGAGCCTGGAGGAAAGGAGGCTCAGGGGGGACCTGGCTCTCTCCAAGTCCCTGACAGGAGGGGGCAGCCAGGAGGGCTGGGGCTCTGCTGCCAAGGGAAAGGACGAGAGGAAATGGCCTCGGGGGAACCTTTGGGGTGGATGGTGGGGAAATTCTCATCCTCCGTGTCTCGACAAAGGGGGAGGGGGGGAGGGGTGGGGCACGACCTGGGGACACAGGGGCTGGGGACACGGGAAAGGGAACGGGAAGCCAAAGCCCCGCTGAGCGCTGGCGCTGGGCTGGCACAGGGTTAGCGGGCAGCAGTGCCCCTTTAACTCCATGACAGGCCAGCACAATTATTGATATTGCAGTTTTATAAACAATTGTGAAAAAAGGAGATCCACCTCAAATGACCACTGTTGGTGGAGATAAAGGGTTTGGATCCAGCAGTCCTAATAATGGAGCCCGAGTGTGGGTCCAGAGGCTCAATGACCCTCCCGAGGCAGCTGAAGGAACAGCTCTGGGGAAAGACAGCACTGTTTGAATCCTGCAGCCTGGGCAGAACGATGGGAATGTGTCCCTGCAGCCAAGTGTTCTGTGTGAGAACAAGGAGATGTTACAGGGTATTGTTTTACAGATCCTGCCAGACCCAATCTCCCTGTTTGCCCCCACGGCCCCTGTGGAAAATGCTCTGATCCACGGGGCTCCGTGTGAAGGCTGATGTGACACTGAGTGACTTCCACACGGATTCCAGCCAGGAGCCCGGGTGCCCCTCAGGGACTGGGACCCGGCACCTCTCCAGCCGAAGGGGAAAGGACCCCACCAAGCCTTGTTACCCCCGACACCGCGGTAAAGCTGAACAGCAAAGGACCTTGGGGGCATTATTCTGCAATTAAAACGGTGCCAGCTCCATGGACAATGGAATTATTGTTCCTAACCTGAATGAGACTGAGGAAAAATATTGATGCCTCCCTTTAGGCTGCTTCAGCAACAACTGCAAGGAAGAGTTTGATGTTAAGAGAGCATTTTCCACCCAAAGAGTGCCTTGGATTTCAGAAAGCCAAAGATTCTGGTTCACCCTGTGCCCCACATGCGCTGCCTCGTCCTGTGGAGTTCACATTAACAAGCTAAATCGATTATTAGAAGAAGCAGCAAATGATACTGTTAAAATATCCAACAGCACATCCTGTGAGCTCCAACAAACACAAACGGGGGCTCTGCAGACCCGCATGGCCTTGCATTATCTGCCTGCTGGCCAAGGAGGAGCCTGGGCTATTCTAGGACAGGAATGCTGCACTGTTATCAGTGATGGGTTTGAAGTCCAACAGTCAAGAATCACCTCGATGGAAAGAGCAGTAGAAGAGTGGCAGAAAGAAGAAAATTCTCCTTGCTGGGATTGGCTTTGGGGCTGCCAAACTGGAGGCTGCTGCGAAATGCATTTGTGGCAGTCACTGTCATCACTGCAGTGTGAGCACTTGGTGTGTTATGATTCCATGTTAGAGCTGTTGTGACACTTTGTGCTGGGAAATGGAGCACTGAGATTTGTCCAAAAAGAGACACAGTCTCACGAAAAAAGGGGGATTTGATAAATAACAGAGAATAGGAACTAATGAGGCATGTTTTAAAAGGAATGTGAATTATAGCTCTGAGTGATGACCTTGAGCAGCACTTAATTGGAGAACAAGAGGTGATGCCTTTATGCCTAATAGCTAAATCTAAGACTCCATTATTAGAAGAATTGTTATGAAGGTTGCAGTTCATCTCTAGGTCAAAGCACTGAGTGAAGTTCCAAGGCCTGAAGACCAGGCCTGACTGAGGCCTGAACAACAGGCCCTGGGCCAAAGCTGACCTCCTGATGAACCTTCCAACCAAATGTTGTATTTGTATCCCACTCATTAACTCATTAAAGTACAAAGTACTATTAACAATATGTTCTATGTACCTGTGCATTGGTGAAACACAGATTTACCTTTCTGTTTTTAGAAACCGGACAAGGACACATCTGGCCTTGTTTGGGGCTGTATGGTCAAAGTCAGCTCCCTTGGCTCCTCCTTGAGCCCTGGCCAGGCTTAGGAGGAAGCCAAGAGGAGGATGAAAGCAGATGTTCCCGCACTGGAAGTGCTGTCAGTTTGTTTGTCCAGCACTGTCAAAGCTGGGCCCTCTCCCAGCGGGGTTGGAGCCTCAGCTGTGGCTGGAGGCAGCTGCAGGAATTCCCAGTGTCCGGGAGTGGCTCTCCAGTCCTTGGCTGGGACAGCTTCCCCCAGCTGATGGGTGGCTCTGGGTGATGGTAAAGTCTGAGGGGAACTGGGGCTGGATCTTGGTTAATCACTGCAGGCAATCTTTGGCACTGATGATTGGGGGCATTGCTGAGCTGCTCCTGCTGTGATTCTTTGCTAATGATTATGTGCTTTGCTGAGTTTATGCTTTTGTGACTTTTTGCAGATTTGCAATCTATAAATTACACAATTCCTTCAGTTGGTGTCTGTGTCTTTGGTGCTGACCCTGCCCTCCAGCAAAACAGGGCCCTGTCCTGCCTGAGTGTTACCTGGGAAGACAAAAACCCTCACTCAGAATGTCCCCCCTTCCTCCTTGTTCCCCTCACTTTATACACTGGCCATGATGTCCTGTGGTCTGGGATATGCCTGGGGTCAGTTGGGGTCAGCTGTCCTGGCTGTGACCCCTGCCAGGCTCCCCCGCTCCCCCAGCCCCTCCCCAGCGTGGCCGGACGAGGGGCAGGAAAGGCCTTGGCTCTGTGCAAGCTGAGCAAGAACAAAACCATCTCAGTGTGAGCAACGCTGTGCTCAGCACAGAGCCAAACACAGCCCCAGAGAAAGGCCTGGCAAGGAAATTCCCTCTGCCCCAGCCCGCAGCAGCACCCCATGGCCACCCACCATCACCACGGCTCCACGGGTTCCTTTCCATGCCCCCGGCCCTGGCCACGGGACCTTGGGCTGGTGGCCACGGCAGCCGCCTGTGGCCCAGGGCTCCGTGCCCGTGTCCATGGCAGCAGTGCCCGGCCACGGGCCCTGAGTGCAGGTGAGCGTGCCAATGCCCATGGCAGCGGGGCCAAGCGTTGGTGTCCGTGGCACCAAAGTGAGGAACGGGTCCCTGTGGCCTCTGCCGTGGCACCTGAGGGCATCAGCGAGTGTCACTGCAATTGTAGCTGGCACCAGCCCCGGCACTGCTCTGTCCTGAGGGCTGCCATGGCAGCCGAGGGCAGCCACAGCTCTGCGGGCAAGTGGCCACGGAGCCTGACTGCAGCAATGGGTCCTGGGGGGGTTTCCAAGGGAACTGGAACTGATGAGGGTTGCCATGGCATCCAACCCCCTGGGATGTCACACAGCCATGCTGTGATGTCACACAGCCACTCAGTGATGTCATAATCCACTCTATGATGTCAGACCTCTGCCCTGTGATATCACAGCCTTATCTGCAATGTCACAGCTCACTCTGTGATGTCATAGGCACTCTGTGATGTCACAGCACCCATCTGTGATGTCACAGTCCTCTCTGTGATACCACACAGCTGCTCTGTGATGTCACAGCTGACTCTATAATGTCATCCAGCCACCCTGTGAGGTCGCAGTCTACTCTGTGATGTCACACAGCCCCTTTCTGACATCACAGCTGCTCTGTGGGTCTGTGACACAGGCACAGAGGTGTTACCAAAACTTCAGTGAAACAAAATCTCCTCAGCACCAGCGCAGCACGAAGCAGCAGCATTCTTTATTGGGCCGGATGCACGAGGGGAGAGCCCCTCCCAAAGTCGTGTGTGCCGAGTTCAGGAATGTTCCTGTTTGCAGACTGTGTTTCACAGACACATTCCCAGATTGTCCCACAAGAAACACACACACGATCATCATTGCCCCAATATCATTGCATATTTCCCCCACCCCTTTGCACATCCGTTCTTCTGCCCCGGGGGTCTCTTTGGGGGTCCCTGGTGGTCGCTGACCCCAAAGCCAGCCCTGACTGCCCGGTGCACTGGTGAAAGTTGGCACACCTGGGCTGGTTGCTGCCTACAGAATCAGCCTTGTGTGGTTCCATGGCCAGTGGCTTTTGGAGAAGAAGCATTGTATGAACCCAGCAGGTGCAAACGGTTTTTCATCTGGCAAATCTCCCCCCCTTGGAGGGTTGTGAAGCTTCTCTTCCCTTCAAGCCTTCGTAAGCCTCACTCTGCTCCTTTACTCTCATCCCACGAGTTCCTCAGCTGCTTTCACAACCATGTTCTTTACACAGCTCAAAGCAAGTGTCATAAGCACAAGTATTGCTGTGATCCCAGTTAGACTTTGCAAAAGTGAGGCCAACCATCAGTCAGGGAAAATCCAAGCCCTCTAAATATTTTATCCAACCAGTTACTGTCTAACCCTCCCCTTAATTCCCTGCTGGATGCAGCAACCGATTTTATCCTCTCTACCCAATCATCCAATCCAGCATCACATTTGGAATGTGCACACAACAAGTGTTGCTGTTTCAGTTCAAGAATCCACATACTCCCTGTCCATGTAGCAGCAATAGGGCTAAAGCCAATCTGCTCTGGAAGGTCATTTTAGCTGTGGCTGGCAGTTGTTCCTTTATTTCAGCAAACCCCAAAGGAGCTGCATTCACTAAAGTTTCCATCTGCAGAGCCCAATGGTGTGTGGCTGGTCTGTTCCTAAAGGCAGATCTTTGCGGAGCAGTGATGGATTCTAAAATCCATCCCGCTGTAGTTCACATCCCGCACTGGGATGTTTCCAATTCCATCCCCTTTAACCTTTCCCCACAGTCGGGTTCCCAGTGGTGACTCCTTGCACGAGGGACGGAACATTCATACCCCCAGTGTCCATGGTGCTCCTGATTCTCCCAGGGGCAAACGTGTGCTCCAAATTCCATCACTTCTCACCCATCCTGGGGCTCCTAAGGATCTGACCGTGTCCTGCTGACACTCTGTGCCTCTCCAAGGTTCGTTGTTTGTTGGCTCAGCCCAGGTGTCCCTGAGAAAGGCAGAATCATTTCTACAAACGCAGCCCAGCCTCAGAGCCTGGGCCACAGCCAGGAGCCGCTGGACCTCAGCATTCCAAACAGCTCAAGTGTCTGTCCCAGGGCAATCCCACTTTTCCTTTGTCCTGGGATCCTTTGGCCTTGACCTTGTTAAATCAGGATATTTTATATCCACCTCTAAGGGGTCCTGTGGGAGGCCTGGGCTCCCTTCCCAGCCCAGACACCCCTGAACTGGCTGGAAACATTCCCAGTGTCCTGTCTGAGGGCGATTCCATACTGCTGGAATTTGACAGCCCCAGGGGGTATCAGTGCAATCTGTCAGATGATAAATATTTCCTGAGGTAATTTCCAGATCCGGGTTGGAAATGTTACAATTCTCAGCAGTATTGTTCTGATGTGTCCATGGTAAGGAATATTCTCCTTCCATCCCTGTCCAGGTGCCCTGGGTGCTATTTCCTTCCCACACGTGTCCCCAGATTTTTGTCAAATTGCTGACTGCAGCTCCCCATGGAACTGGATTTTCTGCAGAGGTTGGTGTTGGCAAACAAGCTGTTACAGGGGTTACATTCTGTCATCTGCCAACGTCTTGCACTGACTTTGAAAACCGCATTTCCCTTCCCAGAAGTCAGGAACATCATTTCTATTATTAATATAGATACACAATTATTGATCATCTTCATCTAGATCCAATAAATAGTATCCCCTTTGAAAATCATATTCAATACCTAAAACAATAGGATTTATGTCAAAACCCCAAACTCCACGGTGTCAGTCAGTCTTGTTTCTGCTGTGTTTAATGTGTGCTCGCTGGTTTTACCCACATGTGATGAACCCCGAGTTTGATTCCTTCTACCCTGAGTGCAGGGTAGGTTACCAGGAGGACTTGAGATGGTCCCTTCCACTTTGGCTGGATTGTTCCAAAATTCCAGGTTCTGATGCACACCGCATCTCCTGGTTGGAAAGGATGTACAGGCGAGTCCAGCCCCAATGATCTGTTGAGAACCATGCACCTTTTAAGGCTTACAAGAGTTACTCCCAGTGCTATGAAATATTCATTTCAGCAAAACTTCTGAGCCTTCCCTTGTCGTGTTGGTGCCACATGGGAAAGCTTCTGGCCATCCAGAAAAAGGATCCACCAATGCCAAAATGTGCCAGTCCCCCTTCTGCCTGGGCACTTCTGCAAAATCAGTTGGCTAAAATCACCTGGTGATTCCCATTTAACGAGCCCTGGAGGCAGCCTTCTTCCTTCAAAACCAATCCCATCTTTCTCAACAACTGATCTATCATTTTTTGCCATTTTTGTGCTTACTAGATGCCTTTGTAAACGGGCTACCATATTCTCCATTTCCTCATGTGTTTGCTGATGTTTTAGTTCTGTTCTACATTAATTGTGGAGCTACAATTACCTGCCCACACAGGCTTACCAATCACCTGCTGGGATTTTCCGTAGCTGCTGCTGCTGGGGCTGACTGCCTGTCCTGATCACTGGAATCTGGGTTTTGTTGCAGAACATTCCAGTTTTTGCTAGGTATCAGTGCAAGGAGAGCTTTCTCAGCCCCCTCTTGAGCTGTTTGGTCAGCCAATGGATTCCCTGGATTACCTGGGGAGTCTCCAAACCCATGGGCTTTACAAGGGCAGCAGGGCCACTTCTTTTGGCTTTGGCACACTCTGCAGTAGGTGACTGATTTCTTTTTGTACTCACTGGAGACCTCTGTGCCCTTTCCTTCCATGTGGCTCCCTGGGCGCGTATTATTCCAAACCCATAGTTCAAATCAGTCCATATGGTCACCCTTTGTCCTTCAGTGATTTCTAGGAAAGGTCATTCATTCTGCTCTTTGTGCTGCTGTGTTCAGAGCTAAAGCCTGGCCTTCCATGACCTGGCTTGAGGTTCCCACTGCACACCCAGCTGCCCGTTTCCCATCCGTACCACGCTGCTCCCACCAGGGTGCAGGGCCAGTGCTGGCTCCTGCATGGGATTGCTCTCGAGGTCCCCGAGTCTGCCAGAACACACTTGTTCCATGGATCCCAGGCAGTCATGGCACAAAGACTGCAACCCTTCTCTTAGAAGGGACTCGAACACTTCCCTGTTCCAACCTTGGGGACCTTGAACCAAACCCTGCAAAGCTTTTGCTGCACTTTACAGGCAGGTCAACAGTTTACACCAGGAAAGGAAAGGGAAAGGGAAAGGGAAAGGGAAAAGGGAAAGGGAAAAGGGAAAGGGAAAAGGGAAAGGGAAAGGGAAAGGGAAAAGGAAAAGGAAAAGGAAAAGGAAAAGGAAAAAGGAAAAAGGAAAAGGAAAAGGAAAAGGAAAAGGAAAAGGAAAAGGAAAAAGGAAAAAGGAAAAGGAAAAAGGAAAAATGAAAAAGGAAAATGTGCCTTGATCTGACCAGGGCTCTTTCTCTGATTTCCTTTGGAGCAGGGATCAAAGGCTCTCCCCAGAATCCTTCCGTGCTGCCTGCAGGTGCTGCCATCCCTCAGAGCTGTTGGAATTCCAGAGGATGAGGCCACGGGGTGTCCCAATGGTTCCTTGGTTCCATGGGCCCTGCAGTGTAACCATGGTGTCCTTGGCTCTGCAGTGGCACCATGGACCCTTCATTCCATGAGGCCCCCCAGTGTGGCAATGGTCCCTTGAGTCCAGGAGGCCCCACAAGGTCCCAATGGTCCCTTGGTTCCATGGCCCCGCACTCTCACAATGCTCTCCTTGGCTGCACAAGGTCCCGCAGTGGCACAAGGGTTTCATTTTCATCTTGATTTCTTTTAGCTTTCTTTCTTTCTTCATTCTTTCATCTTTTTTCTTTCTTTTTCCTATTTTTTGTTGCTTTTTGTCTTTCTTCTCTCTTTCTTCTTTCTTTTTTTTCTTTTTTCTTTCTTTTTTGATGATTTCTTTCCTCTTTTTAACAAGTTTTTCTTGTTTCACGTTACTTAGTCTTTCTTCTTTTTCTTCACTTTTTAAATTTTCTTGTTGCTTTCTTTTCATTTTCTTTCCTTCTTTTTTTTTTCCTTCTTCATATTTTAACCTTTTTTCTTTTGTTGTTGTTGCTGTCTTTTGTCTTTAATTTTTTGCTTTCTTTGTTTCTCTTGTACTTTTATTTTTTCTCGTGTCTTTCTTTCTGTCATTTACTTTCTTCCTTGTTTCTTTCTTTCTTCTTTTTTTGACTTTTCTTAAAATTTATTTTCTTGTTGGTTTCATGTTTTTAGTCTCTTTTTTCCCTCCTTTCTTTCTTTCATTTTTCTTTTCTTTTTGCTTTTGTCTTTCTTTCTTCATTTTTGAATGTTTTCTCTTTCTTGTTTTTTTTTATTGTTTCTTGCTGCTTTCTTCTTTCTTTCTTTTTTTTCATTTTTCTTCTTGGTTTCACGTAATTGAGTGGTTTTTTTATCTTTTATATTTCCTTGCTTTGTTCATTTTTGCGTTGATTTCTTTCAGTTTTCTTTCTTTCCTTCTTCATTTTTAAATCTTTTTTCTTTCTTTTCCTTTTTTTGATTTTGTTGCGTTCTTTCTTCTTTCTTTCTTTTTTTTTCTTTCTTCCTTTTTTTACTTTTTTTCCTTGTGCCATTCTTTCTGTTCTTTTTTTTCTTTCTCGCTTGTGTCCATTTTTCTTTCTTTGTTCCTTTTTCCTGTTGATTCACATTACTGAATCTTTCTTTCTTCTTCATTTTTTTAATCTTTCTTTTTCCTTTTTTTCCTTTTTTTTTGTTTTTTGGTTGCTTTCTTCTTTCTTTCTTTTTTTGCGCTCTTTTTCATTCTTTTTTTTTTCATCTTTCTTTATTATTCTTTTTTTTTCTTCCTTATTTCATTCTTCTTTCTTTCTTTTTTTTTTCTTTTCCTGATATATTCTTGTTGGTTTCATGTTATTTAGTCTTTCTTTCTTTCTTTCTTCTAGTCTTTTTTCTTCCCTTTTTTTTTATTTTGTTGATTTCTGTTTTTTGATTTTCTCCCTTTCTTTCCTTTTTATTATCGTTTTTTGCTTGCTTACTTCATTCTTTATGTTTTTTTCTTTCAATTCTTTTTTTTTCTTGTTGTTTTCTTCTTTCCTCCTTATTTTCAAATTTTTTCTTGGTATCACGTTATTGAGTCTTTCTTTCTTGTTGTCTTGTTCACTTCTTTTTCCGTTCTCTTGTTTGCTTCATGTTATTGAATCCTTTTTTCCTTCTTTCATCATTTTAAAATCTTTTTTCTCCCTTTTTTCTGTTTTTTGTTGCTTTCTGTCTTTCTTCTTTCTTTCTTTTTCTCTTTTATTTTTCCTTGTGTCTTTCTGTCTTTTTTTTTTTTCTTTTTCATTGTTTCTTCCTTCCTTCCTTTTTTTTTTCTTTTTCTTTTATTTTCTTCTTGGTTTCATGTTATTTAGCCTTGCTTTCTTTCTATTTCTCTTCTTTTTCATTCAGTTTCATTTTATAGTTCATATGTGTCTTTTGATTTTCTTCCATTCTTTCTTTCTTTCATTTTTATTATCTTTTTGCTCGCTTCCTTCCTTCATTTTTTAGTGATTTTATTGTTTCTTCTTCCTTCTTTCCTTCCTTCCTTCCTTCCTTCCTTCCTTCCTTCCTTCCTTCCTTCCTTCCGAATTCCTTCCTTCCGAATTCCTTCCGAATTCCTTCGGAATTCCTTCGGAATTCCTTCCGAATTCCTTCCGAATTCCTTCCTTCCTTCCGAATTCCTTCTTTCCGAATTCCTTCCTTCCTTCCTTCCTTCCGAATTCCTTCCGAATTCCTTCCGAATTCCTTCCTTCCGAATTCCTTCCTTCCTTCCGAATTCCTTCCTTCCTTCCGAATTCCTTCCGAAATCCTTCCGAATTCCTTCCTTCCTTCCGAATTCCTGCCTTCCTTCTTTCCGAATTCCTTCCTTCCTTCCTTCCTTCCTTCCTTCCTTCCTTCCTTCCTTCCTTCCGAATTCCTTCCTTCCTTCCTTCCTTCCTTCCTTCCTTCCTTCCTTCCTTCCTTCCTTCCTTCCTTCCTTCCTTCCTTCCTTCCGAATTCCTTCCGAATTCCTTCCGAATTCCTTCCTTCCTTCCTTCCTTCCTTCCTTCCTTCCTTCCTTCTGAATTCCTTCCTTCCGAATTCCTTCCTTCCTTCCTTCCGAATTCCTTCCGAATTCCTTCCAAATTCCTTCCAAATTCCTTCCAAATTCCTTCCTTCCTTCCTTCCTTCCTTCCTTCCTTCCTTCCTTCCTTCCTTCCTTCCTTCCTTCCTTCCTTTCCAAATTCCTTCCGAATTCCTTCCGAATTCCTTCCTTCCTTTCTTTCCTTCCGAATTCCTTCCTTCCTTCGGAATTCCTTCCGAAATCCTTCCGAATTCCTTCCTGCCTTCCGAATTCCTTCCTTCCGAATTCCTTCCGAATTCCTTCCGAATTCCTTCCGAATTCCTTCCTTCCCCCGTGATGCCACCTCCACCCATCCCATCCCATCCCATCCCATCCCATCCCATCCCATCCCATCCCATCCCATCCCATCCCATCCCACCCTTCCTGGACACCAATTCCCCTTCTGTGCTTCCTGACTCCCCACAGCCGGGCCTTGGGGCTGATGGATCGAGCCATTTGGGGCTGCCATCGACACATTGGGGCTGGCATTGAGTTGATTGGAGGCACCCGCTCAATCCCTCCATCCCAAATGGGAGCTTGGAACCTCTCCTCAGCCCTTGCTGTGCCCATGGGCTCACCTCAAGGCCCAAAATGAGAGCCAGGGCCCCACAGCCCATTCAGAACCTCTCAACATTTCCAGAAACAGCAGCATCCTTCCCAAAGTGGACTCCCCGGCTCCCTGACAATAGCTCCCCCTTCCAAGTACCAGAGGTCCCCTCTCACAACCCCTCCCAAAGCATTGGGGGGACCCCAAAACTGCCTCAGGAACAGGACATAGCCTGCAATCCCTTCAGGAATGGGGGATACCCCAGAACCCACTGAGGAACGGGGTCCCCCCGGCCTCATCATGCCCAGCCTTCAGCTGGCTCAGGCAGAGCCCATCCCGCCCTCAGCAGCCCCAGCCCAGCCCAGCCCAGCCCTCCTGGGCAGGAAGCCCCAATGGCCGAGCCGGCCTGGGACACTTGCAGGGATGCGGGGGCAGCCGCAGCTTCTGGGGCCAGCCTGTGCCAGGCCCTGAGCGCCCTGCCAGGGAACCATTGCTGCCCCACATCCCATCTCAGCCTGCCCTCGGGCAGCGGGAAGCCGTTCCCTGGGGCCCGGCCCCACAGGCCCTTGGCAAGAGTCTCTCTCAGCCAGCAATTGCTGCTCCTCCCTGCTGCGGGGCCCAAGCTGCAAGTTGATTTTCTGCCGCTGGCCCCGGCCCAGCCCCGAGCCAGGGCCAGCACCTTGCCCTGGAGCTCTGCGGGCGCTGTGTTTGTGCAGCCGCAGCGCAGCGGCCGCAGCTCGGAGCTGCCCTTTGTGTCCCCGCCGGCAGCTGGCAGAGCTGGCGGGGCCGGGCCAGGGCCGGGCCAGCCCCGGCCTTCCCGGCTCTGGGACACAGCGGCGGCAGCCCCAGCCTTCCAGCCCTGCACACGCTCCCACACAAGCCTCCAGAGCCGCGGCCACGCAACGCAACTGACCGGCCGCTGACCCCCCAGCCTGGCCTGATGGCCATTCCTCTGCCCACACCTCCGCCAAGCTCCCCTTGGCCACCTCCTGAGCCACAGTGCCACAGACAAGTGGCACATACAGGTACAGAGCTCTGCCCAGAGCTGGCAGGGAACGTTCATTAAACAGAAAAACCACCAAGAAAAAGAGAACTGCCCCCAGCAGAGCTGTTCCCTCCTGCAGTAGTTACACCTGCACACCCACAGCGCCTGAGACTGCAAGCAATGAGCATTCCCTGGGCGCATGTGCAGCCCAAGCAGCTCGAGGACAGCCTTGCAGCAGGACTGCTCTCAGCTGAGCCAAAAAGGCCCCTCTGGCAGCTCTATGATTCGCCCCACACCGGGCCAAGAGACACTTCCCAGACAAAGTCCAAGAAGCGGGTGTTTGCTTTATTCAGCGCGCTGGGTGTGCGGGGATTGCTCCTCCTAACACCCACCCCAGGCACACGGCAGATTACAAGATGTGGTTCCATTTCATGCATATTCACTGTTTTCCCTAGAAAAGGTGTGGTTGTGCAAACCATTTCTCAGCACTCGTTATTATCAGTAGCACACGCGGAGCGCAGGCCCAGGGCTCCCTGGTGGTCACGCTCAGGAAGACTCGGTGGCCATTTGATGAAGGCTGAACGTCTTCCTCGCTCTGCACTCTTCACCTTTCTCCTCTCGGCATGCGCAGTCTCTTGGCAGCTGTTTCAGCAGTTTCTTCCCTGCTTTCAGCAGCTTTGTTCCTCATTCCTGCCAGCTTTGTTCCCTATCTCTTGCCAAGGTGTTCAGCTGGCTTCTACATTGGTTACAGTGTATTTTATTCTTGCCCAAGGATGCCCAAGTACAATGATTTTCACCCTTTCACTGGGGCTTGGCACACACTGGAGGAGGGTGTCTGTTTTCAATGAGGAAACTCAGGAGTTTCAGATTGCTTCAAAAAAACCCCAACAACCCCCCCCTTTGGCTGAGTGCAGCCAGTTCTCTGAGCAAAGCAGGTCCCAGGTGAGTGAGGAGAGACAGGATGAGGCTTGGGAATGTGGAGCAGGGTTCTCCACGCTGGGTCAGACCTCAAGGCACAGCTTCTGTGACCAGGCCAGACCTCCTGAGGAGAGACCTGTGATCAGTATCAGCCACAGAATGCTGCAATCACCTCTTCTCTAAAGAGAACAGCAATAAAATACACCCCTTAAAATAGGAATGAGTATTTCTTAGAAGCTCTTTGAAATATTTCTCCATAACTGGAGAAGGAAACCTTCCTAATGAACTGCACCAGGCCAGAGGGAAATCAAGGCAGAGCCAGGGTTTGTCAGCACTTGCTTGATCCTAATGAGCCCTGTGGTGCATTTGGGGCTGAGCCCTGGAAGCTCAGGGCCTGAGAGGAGATTGCACAAACCTTTCCAGGAGTCAAAGGCAGAGGAAACACCCAAAGTGTCTGGAGGCATTCATGGGTCTCACTGAGGTCCATCCCCAACACAGGCTCCTCATGGACTCCTTGGAAGAGACTTGGAAGGCAGGATTACCCAAAAACCTCTCAGAGCCTCAGTGTGGGAAGGAAAATCCAAAGTACCTTAAAAACCTTGAGTATCTCAGAGCATTAATGAGCCCCACTGAGTGTCACTGCAAAGCTCTCAAGGGACTCGTTAAAGTAATTGGAGATAATTGGAGGCCATGATTGCACAAACCTCTCAGAGAGTCAGTGTCAAAAAGAAGTAGTTAAATTAACCCTGAGTACCCTGAAGCATTAATGACCCCCACTGAGTGTTGTTACTGACAAAGAATCTCCAGGGGCTCATTAGAGCAGATAATTGGGGGCCAAGATTGCACAAAGCTCTCAGAGGCTCCCAGGCAAAAGCCAAAGTCCTTTGAAAACCCTGCAGTCCCTGGGAGCATTGAGGAGCCCCCCAGGGCCATTCCTGACCAAGGCTCCCCAGGGACTCCTTCCAGCAGATCCCTGAGGCCACTGGGATGTGGGGGGATGCTGAGGGCAGGACAAGGGGCTGACAGTGCCCAGCCTTGCTGGGGCTGTGCCCAGGAGGCCCCAGGGTCTCAGGACAAGGTGTCTCCTCCCAGCCCTTGGTGGCACAGACGATGCTGTGCCCCAGGGCACCAAGACTTGGCTTCTCTTTGTCCCCCCCTGTCATCCCTGCCTCCAGTTCTCTGCTCTGACCGCAGCCTGGGGACACTTTCTCAGTCGTGGCCCTCACTGGGACCCGTGAAAACTTCCAGAAACTTTGAAGTTCAGTTCTGACTTGAATCCTTGAGAGGTTTCTGCCAGTCCCTGTCAGGGACTGATGTTCAGGGCCTCAGCACCAAGCCCCAAGAGGGTCATTCCAGTCCTTGTGCTGTGTCTGTGCTGCTGAGCTGGGCCGGGCTCCTGGCACAGAGGCAGCTCCTGGCAAGCGGCAGCGCTGCAGAGAGACAGCTCTGGCCAGGAGCAGCTCCTGGGCACAGCCCAGCAGGGCTGGGGCACTGCCTGCAGCCAGCCCGGGCACAGCACAGAGGCACACAGGGCTTAAACTCAGCCGGGGCTGGGAAGGGGCTGAGAAGTGACTGGGGGGGCTCCAAATGCAGCCCAGGGTGCTCTGAGGAGGAAAGACCCACCCTGTGCTGGGAAGGCAGCTGCAGATCCAGCCAGGGCTCAGAGCTGGGGCTTCATGAGCAGCTTCATGGCAGAGAGAAGCCCAAGAAGTGCTTGAAATGTGAGAAGAGCTTCAGCTGGAGCTCCAGCCTGCTCTGCCACAAGAGGATCCACACTGGGGAGAGGCCCTGCGAGTGTCCTGAGGGTGGGAAGAGCTCCAGTCTCCTCGGGCACCAGCGCAAGCACACAGAGGAGTGCTCCTTCTGCTGCCCTGACTACATAAAAGGCTTCAAGTACAACTCCACCCTCGTCACCCACCGGCGCATCCACACCGGGGAGAGGCCCTACGAGTGTCCCCAGTGTGGGAAGAGCTTCTCCAGGAGCTCACAGTTGGCCCCACACCAACAGAGCCACCAGTAAGGGAAGCCCTGCGAGTGCCCCGACTGTGGCAAGAGCTTTGTCCTGTGCTCCAACTCCATCCCCCAGAAGAGCCCTGGTGACCCACATTCCCTGTGATCCACCTTGGGAAGACACCTGGCTGATGGTCCTTTTGTTTTGGCCCTAATTTTCTTGTGATCCATCTTCGTCCCTTAAAAACACCCCAAACTTGGGTAAAAATAAAGAAATTGATCAGAGACATCTAAAATCTCACTATTTTACTGGTATGTGGGGGGAATTTTGGGTTCAGGGTGATGTTTGGCAGAGGAGGATGGAGACTGTCTCTGTCCCTCTCACCCCACTCGGTGCCCAGTGAGGGTCTCTGTCCTTCTCCCCTTGGGATTCTTGGGAGATGCTTGTGGGGGTTTGGGGGTGTCTCTGTCCCTCTCACCCCGATGATGCTTGGGCGGGGTCACACCAGGGGTGAGAGGGACAGAGACCCCCCCGGCCTCCCCAGGTGTGAGAAGGTCGGAGAGCCCCCCACCCCCCGAGCACACTCAGCGGTGAGAGGGACACAGAGCCCCTGGTCCCCCACCCTGCACAAGCATTCCCTGGGGCGAGAGGGATGGAGACCCCTGAGTGTTGCAGCAGGGGATTACTGCAACAAGCATATTTCAAACCAGGAGTCCCGTGGAAACGAAGTATATATGGACAGATTCGTGGTAGATGTTTCAGAGATCTTTATTTCTCCAGCTGCATGGCCGGGGCTCTGCTCAGTCACGGGACCTGAGGGTCCTTGGCCACACCAGGGAACCCAAACCAACCAATGGGGAATGAGGCTGACCAGGGGCAGGGAAACCCTGTGTCTCTCACCCAGGGCCCCTCTCCCAGGGCTCCATGGCAGGGGAGGGACCCCAACATCTCACCCGTTTTATTTTAATAAAAGGAGAATGGAAACAACTGGATAAACATAACAAGAACTGTTTCAAGGCAAAACAAGCCACCCTCCTGAGTTTTTAAACGTCCAATCAGATTCTGTGGAACATCTTAGGGCTGATAGAAAGGAGACAGAAGTCTCCGGGCATGTTTTGTGGGGAAACTGAGGCAGGAGAGGGTTTAATTTCTTCCCTCCCCCTTTTCATCCCCCCCTCAGCATCGGAGAGGAATTGTAGGGAAATGGAATTGTATAGGGAAGCCATGGGGTGAAAAATGGATTAGGAATAAACTGGGGATAGGGTAAACTTAGGAAGGGGTTCATATTGGGTATAATTCATATTGGGTAAAAGGGGGAAGTAGGCTGTGGGTAGGGAAATTGCTGGGATGGATATTGTTTATAATTTTGTGCATAACGGCTGCCTTTGACTGGAATAACTCCAGGCCCAGTAACATTTGCTGCTTGTAAACCCTTCTTTCCTTGCACTATATCAAACTGTACAACTTCTCCATCTCCTACACTTTGCAGGTAATTTTTAGGGTTATTCCTTTTAATGGCAGTTCTATGGATGAATAGATCTTCCCCTGTATCATCTCAACATATATCAACATATAAATCCATAGTTGTTTTTTACATTGTACCATTTCACAGTTCCTGTGATTTTCGTTGCTATAACTTCTCCTATCACGTGCTTGCGTGTTCGTCGTGGCTGCCGGTCCCGTGTGGCCGCCGCCTCACCGACTCCGACATCTCAGCCGGGCCCCTGCATTGCGGCTGCTCCGCGCCCTCCGAGCGGCTCTGCTCCGGCATGTGTCTGGGCTCTGCGCGGCCCCGCGTTGCCATCACTGCCGGCCCCGTGCCCTGTGAGCGGTTCTGCTCGGCCAACTCCACGCTGCTTTGAGAGCGGCCCCGTTTCAGCTCAGCACTGCGCTGCGCGGCTTCTCGTGTCGCTGTGGAAACCGCCGCTTCTCCCTCCGCAGGGCTCTCCGAGCCCTGTGCTTAGAGCGGGCTTCCACGCCGATGCCCGGTTCCTGGCTGCTCGTGGCCCACGGCACCCGCGGCGCCTGCAGCATCGCTCCCTCACTTGCGGCCGCGTGGCCGGGGACCCCGAGACAGGGACAGGGTCCGTGATAAGGCGCACGCTCCCGAGGAGGCCGGGCGCATCCAGCGCAGGCACTTCTGCCGGCGTGTGCCACATGGATGGCGGCCGCGCGGCCTCGGGACTATGGCCATCCTTTGCTTTAGGGGTAATGGGACCATATAAATGCTCCTGAATAGCTTCACTGACTACCATGGATCCACGCAAGGGTTCGATCACTAATACATGTTCTGTTTGATCTTTCATCTCCCACAAGATCTCGTCCCAAAACACCCCTGACAAGATCCAGGAGGTTCAATATCAAAAAGTAAGTCTCGAGAAATATAGGAGAAATTTTTGAAAAGCCAGTTAAAAAAAGTTCTAGATCTCCCGGTTCCATAACTTTTTTGTTTTGTTGTTCAAGGATTCCTTTAACTTCTAGGTACCTTTCTTTCTGTGGCTCAGAGAGCCCCATTTCCCACGATTCTTCCATAGTCCAGAGAGAATATCCAAACCAAGATGAGAAGAGAGAGGTCTAGAGTGGTTATTTTACTCACGAATCTTCCTCAGGGATTGGTATCTTGCTCGCATTCCTCCACCAGTTTGTTGCAGCAGGGGATTACTGCAACAAGCATATTTCAAACCAGGAGTCCCGTGGAAAAGAAGTATATATGGACAGATTCTTGGTAGATGTTTCAGAGAGATGTTTATTTCTCCAGCCGCATGGCCAGGGCTCTGCTCAGGAACTCCCCAGTCATGGGACCCCAGGGTCCTTGGCCACACCGGGGAACCCAAACCAACCAACGGGGAATGAGACTGACCAGGGGCAGGGAAACCCTGTGTCTCCCCCCCAGGGCCCATCTCCCAGGGCTCCATGGCAGGGGAGGGACCCCAACACCTGAGCATCCCCCAGGGCGAGGGGGACAGGGACCCCCGAGCATCCCCTGGGCTGAGAGGGACAGGGACACCCCCTCAGGAATGCCCTGAGCTGAGAGGGACAGGGACAACCCCACCAAGCCCCTCCCCAGCATCTCCTTGACACCAAACCAAATAAACTTGGCAGAAATCAAACTTAACTCTACATAAAATGCTTTGAGCAATGCTTGCTCTTCCCACAAGTCCCTTGTGGTGAAAACGTAAACAAACCCCAACCATGAATGAACCGACAGCACAAGCAGTTATGGTGGCAATTCAAAGTTCCAGCGGCTCCCGCACAGCTCCAGCTCAGCTGCTGCAGGTTCCTGTAAAAGAAAAGTGACAATTTGGCCCAATACAGATGATTGAAAGGAAGGAAAACTCTGTGTAGCTGTTCCAAAGGTGGCAGGGAGGAAGAGAAAAATGATTCTCCCATTTGGCAAAGCCCCCCAGCCTGTGAGAGAGAAAAGGGGGGAGAGCAAGGGAGTGACAGGGACAGAGACCTCCCCTGGGGAGGGGCGAGTGTGACACTGTCCCCTGTGTGTGTGGCCTTCCCGGGGTGGGGGTTTCACACCTGAGCCAGTCAGGGTAAGGGGGGTGGTGTTCACTCCCCCTGAGCAGGGGTTACCCCCCACCCCCAAAACTCCTTCTGCCCCCTTGGGTGGGGGATGGGGGTGCAAACCTGGCCTCAGCAAATGGGTCTGGGGGCTGGGGCCTCCCCCAGCCCGACCCCAGCCAGGGCTGATTTTCAGGACAGCTCTGGGCTTGGCTTTCTGGTGGATTCATTCTCCTCCCTCAGCCTTGTTTACTTCTTAAAGAACTGTTACTCCCTTTCCTGCATTTTTGCTTGGCAGCCCTGTAATTGTGGGATTGGATCCAAGGGGATCATTGGGGCACTGCTGGGCCCCATGGACCAAGGGGCCGGTGTGATTCTGAGGGGCCTCGTGGATCCATGGAGACCATGGTGCTCCTGCAGGTCCTCATGGAATCACGGAGTCCATTGGGACACTGCTGGGCCCACGGAACCAAGGGAACATGGAACAGCTCTGGCTGCCTTGGGCTCCTGGGGCCGCCTGGCAGCTCCGGCTGACCTTGGCATGGAGAGAGCTGCTTCTCACCTGCCCTGGAACGCTGGGGCTCCGTGCTTTCCTTCCTGTGGAACAGAACCATCCTTCTCCCCCAGCTGCCCATGGCCAAAATTGCAATTTGGCCTCCAAAATTCCATCTATCCCAGGACTGCTGCCAGACAAAAGCTGCCAAGGCCAACAGGTCTGGCTGGCCTTGGCCTCTGGTGGCCGCCTTTCATGGATCACAGGGAGACAGTTTGTTTTATCAGATACTATGCATGGTTAGATCCACCCCTCGATCTCGTGCCCACCTATAGGTGGCATCTCTGCCTTGATGACCTGAGGCATCATGTCCCCACAAGTAGGGCTAATGAGGAACACCAAAGCCAGAAGCAGGTAGATCAGGCTGCAAAGATAGAGGTGTCCCAGATAGACTTGGATTGGCAACATAAAGGAGAGTTGTTCCTAGCTCGATGGGCCCATGATGCCTCAGGCCATCAGGGCAGAGATGCCACCTATAAGTGGGCACGAGATCGAGGGGTGGATCTAACCATGGACAGTATCTCCCAGGTGATCCATGATTGTGAGACATGCGCTGCGATCAAGCAGGCCAAGCGGGTGAAGCCCCTGTGGTACGGTGGGCGATGGTCCAAATACAAGTATGGGGAGGCCTGGCAGATTGATTACATCACACTGCCTCAAACCCGCCAAGGCAAGCGCTGTGTGCTCACAATGGTAGAAGCCACCACTGGATGGCTGGAGACCTACCCTGTGCCTCATGCTACTGCCCGGAACACCATCCTGGGCCTGGAAAAGCAAGTCCTTTGGAGGCATGGCACCCCTGAGAGAATCGAGACCAACAACAGGACTCATTTTAAGAACAGCCTTATCAACACCTGGGCTAGAGAACATGGCATTGAGTGGGTGTACCACATCCCTTACCATGCACCAGCTGCAGGCAAAGTGGAACGGTGCCATGGATTGTTGAAAACCACCTTGAAGGCACTGGGTGGGAGAACTTTCAAAAATTGGGAACAGAATCTGGCAAAGGCTACCTGGTTAGTTAACACCCGAGGTTCCACCAATAGAGCAGGTCCAGCCCAGTCTGAATCCCTGCATACAACAGATGGAGATAAGGCCCCAGTAGTGCATGTCAGAGGTCTGTTAGGAAAGACTGTGTGGATAAATTCTGCCTCGAGTACAGACCAACCCATCCGTGGGGTTGTCTTTGCTCAGGGACCTGGTTGCACATGGTGGGTAATGCAGAAAGATGGAACAACGCATTGTGTACCGCAGGGAGATCTGATTGTTGGGTGAAAACCACCTGTAGTGTGAAATGCCTGTGTACCCCTGCTTGCTGAGGGTCACTGTCACTGTTCGTACATAGCTGTATATATATATATATATATATATATATGTATATGTATCGATGTGTGTGTGTAGAGTTAAATTATATTCGTTTGGGCATTGAGCCAATGATATGGGATAAGGGGTGGAATGTCTTGGGGTGACTTTGTGATGTGTATCCCGTATCCCTGCCCTATGCCTAGAAATTAACTTTGTGCCTTTCTATGCCTCTAAACTGAGCCTGAGAGGGGGAAGGAAAAACTGAGCAAAACTTTTTCAAAGCAGTTTGCAGCTTGTTCAAGGTCACACAGAGATAGGGACTTTCTTTTTCCCAGCTGCAGCAGGGGAGGGAGGAGGCACTCAGCTTGCTGCTTCCCTGGTCAGCTTTTGGCCAGTTCTTCAGCTTCTTTTTCTCCAAAGGGAGACTGAGAGCTGAATTTTTTTTCATTCCCTGGAATTTTGGATTTTCTCCCTTTTCTGCTGGACTGCTTCAATATCAGAACACATCAGGAGGACTTGCCACCGAGCACAGAGGGCCTGGCCCTGGGCCAAGCCCCAGCTCCGAGGAGACCAAAGGGAGGACTCTAACACTTTCCCAGGTTTTTTCTCCACAGCGAGAGATTTTATTATTTAGCATTATTTTCCTTTTCCCGTGTGTTTGTCAAATCAATAGTTTTTATCTCCTTCACTTTCCTTTGATGAAAACTTAATTTTTTCCCGAACCAGGTTCGGGGAGGGGTGGTTGTGCCTTCTCTCAGAGGATATCTTTCTAAATTTGGCCAAACCGGCACATCCGCAAATGAACCAAACTTACAAAAGTGTGAAGAACTCGTGACCTGTTGTCCATCTTGGGGTCCCTCTTGGCAGTAGCCTCTGGCTACCCTGGGTGTACCTTTGAAGGCCTTTCAAATACCTACCTACCTTTATTCCCTTATTCTGCTCTAGCCTCTGGTTTTAGGTGGCCTCTCTAGGCATCAGCAGGGGCTGCAATCCCACACTTGTGGAGACCAGAACCGCCCCCAGGATCCCAACACTGCCTGACAGCGCTCCGGACACCGGGATGGCCGCGCGTCCGAGTCTCGGCCACTGTGCTGCTGCTTCGTTTGCTCGTAGGCGCACCCAGAGGCCACTGTTAAGCCCGGATGCTCTCTGGTTCTGCCCTCTTCCTGATCCCGTGCAGGGATGCAGCACTGCTGGGCTTTCAGGAAGCTGCTCTTGAAAACTTCCAGCATTCCAAGCTCCTTGGCCCTCCGTGGAGGCTTGCCACGGAATCCCTCACAGCTGCCTCCGGAGCATACTCCTGTTGGCTGTTCTAAAATCCAGGGCCTTCAGGGTGCTCAGCAAGACCTCTGACTCCACAGTGTTGTGGAACTGGACCTTCAGGACAGGGACCTTTCCAGCCTGAGCTGCCCTCGTTCCTCTGTGTCTCTGCACAAAACATGGCACGGTGTGGATACAAAAATGCTGCTAGCAAGGATTTTCTTGCTATTTTCTAAGCCCGTGAGAGACTTTTCTCTCTCACAGAAGAGGCAGCAGAGTTATGTACACAACCAAACACCTGCACCCTTGAAAAGTCTTTTTTATAGTACAGTAGAAAATATTTGGACAATGGATGTTTTAGGATTTTAGCCGATCACCCCAAGGGGTGGCTGATCCTTTGTCCAATTAGACTATGAAGAAAAAAGCCTATGAAAGAGTTTGTAAAATAATTAAATAAATCAATCTTGCTGCACAATTCCTGCCTGCTGGAGCTTCTCTCCTCCTCCCTACGGCTGCGGGACACGGTGATATACCCCAGGGTTGCAGTAAAAGCACGGAAGAGAGCAGCAGGAGGGGCCTGTGTGTCCCAGGGCTCAGGTTTTGGGCCGCTTCAGCACCACAGAGATGCAGCTCAAGTGAAGAAACCAAACTGTTTATTAATAGGAAGCGAAGCGAAGGGATGAGCTGGGAGGAAAAAAGGGGATGGGCAGGGTCTGAGGGCTGGAGGGATGGAGCTGTCAAAAGGGAGGGAGAGGGCAGGAGCTATGGGAGCTTTCCACAGGCTCAGCTGTGACCAGCATCAGCTGTGCCTGGAGCTCCAGCTGCTCTACTCTAGTCTCCAGATGGTCTCATCTTCCAGGATATCTGGAGGTCTTAAAGGGACACTGGTTCTGGGCCAGCAGATGAACGTAGTTCTGCAGCTCTTTCGTTGAGTATTTCCTGAACTATGATGTTTGTCTGGGAAGGGCTGTCGTCTCTCCTCAGGGCTTGAAGGGCTGGAAGAGACAGGAACAGAGCCACGGTCAGAGCCTGGATCTGCAGGAATCCAAGCAGACCTTCCTGCCAGGGCCATCTCACCCAGCTCCTGCCACGGCCAGAAGACAGCAGGGGCCAAGGAGATCAGCCAGAAGGTGCTGGCCATGAGCCTCCCCACCGTGTCCCTGAAACCTCTCTGTGCTCCGCCCACGTCACCCCGAGTCCACACACGGAGCAAAGCCCCCACAGCCAGGGCAGGGATTGCAGCTCCCGAGCCAGGCATTGCAGCTCGCCCCCGCCAGCCCCCGCTGCCAGCCCGCTGCCCTCACTCACCCTCACCGAGGAGCTGGAGCTCTTCCTTGTGCCCCCTCAAGAACACCCTGGCAGTCCCTGGGAGCACAGAGGCGGTCACGGCCCCGCGGCACAGCTCCCTCGCAGCGGCGCTGCCAGCCCCGTGGCCACCCGCTCTCCTGCCCCGGCAGGGCTCAGCCCGGGCCCTTGCCGCATCCTGACGCCCGAGGGCACGGCTGCGAGAGGGCGGCAGCGGCCCCGAGGGCAGGCGGGGCTCCACGGCCCCGGGCCCGGATCCCGCTGCCGGGGCAGCAGCCGGGGCCGGGGCCGAGCTGCGGCGGGGCGGGGAGGGGCCCCGGGCTCGTGGCTCACCGATGAACCTGACGGCCGCCTCTCGCAGGGACTCCTGCGGGCTCTCCGCGAACGGCAGCGCCTGGTGCAGGCGCTCGGCCGCTCGGCTCCTGTCCTCTGCCAGCTGCAGAGAGCGCCAGGAGGGAAGGGTTGGCGCGGGCTCAGCCCCTTGGCCGGGCTCTCTGCGCCCAGCCCTGGCCTCCCCTGCCCGCACGGCCCCGAGGCCCGGCCAGCAGCCGCTGGCGCCGGGCTCTGGAGGGGGCCGAGGGCCGGCTGCTGCCCGGGGAGCCGCGGTGCCGCCCCGCGCCACAGCCCAGCGGGGCCGGGGCTCCATCGGCTCCCGGCTCGGGGCCACAGGAGCCTGGAGAAGAGCCCGGGGAAGGGAGCAGCGTGTGGGGCGCAGGCTGGCGCCCCTGGTGCAGCACAGCTGCCAGCCCCACGCACTGGGCACCAGGGGCAGGGGACTTCTCCAGGCTCAGCTTAGGCTTCCAGGCGGTCCTTACCAGGCACTCGGCAAACTTCGACAGCTGCTCCTTCTTCACCAGCTGCCCAAGATTTCTCCTCTTCAGGAACTTGGCCGCACAAATCAGCGTTTCCCGAGAAGCCTGGAGAGCAGCAGAGACACGGAGATGGCACCACAGCCCAGGGCACAGGACCCGCGTCCCTGTGCCAAGGCCAGGAGAAGGCTGCAGCCTGCGAGGCCCCAGGGCAGGAGGCAGCTGAGCCCCCTCCCAGGAGGACACATCAGCCCACAAGTCCTCACCTCTGCCACGTTCCGGTTCTCATCATGGCAGTGGAATAAAAGTGGGAGTAGGCTCTGGCACACAATTGTCTTAAGGGGCTTTTTTCCCTCGTCCACTACCAACTCCATCACCTTGCAGAAGAGGTGAATGGAGAGCATCTGCACATTGCTGTTGTCCTGGAGTAAAGGAAAAAACATCAGCAGCAACTTCTCCAGCCCATGTGGGCAACGGCCTAAAAATCCACAGGGCACAAAGTGTCTGGGCAGCAGCCAGTGTCAGTGGCTGGGGGCACAGAGCCTTACATTTTCAAAGAGTGGCAAGAGCGCCTCAGCCAGTTTCGGGGCAGTGGTGCTGGATACCAGGATGTCTTTGTTCTCCAGCACATTCATGAACACAGAGAGGGACATCCTGACCACCTCTCCATCTGCATCACCCAGCAGCTCCACAAGCCGTTGAGACAGGCTGCCCATTCTTCTGGCCTGTGTGGAACACAAGGCTGTGCTGTGAAGCCATGAACGGCTGCACTGCCTACACCACCCTGGCCCTGCAAGCCCACCCTGCTGCCGCAGGGCCCAGAGGCCAAAGGCCTGTCCCGAAGCACTGGGGCAGCTGAGCCGGGAGGCAGGAGAGCTGGGAGCAGCTGCCTCAGCTCCTGAAGCCCAGCCAAGCCCATGTGACTGCTTTCCCCAGCGCAGCTTCAGCCGCTGCCGCCTTCTCACCATGGCGGGATCCTTGCTGAGCACCACGAGGCCTCTGAGTGCCAGGCGACATCTCTGCCTGCACTCGCTCAGCAGGTACCTGGACATGATCTCCAGGATGCTGTCACCATATTTACTTAAGTCCAGGCACTCGAGGAGCTGAAAGGCACAGGGCAGTGACAGGGGAGCCGGCCGGCAGGAGCCCGGAACCGCCCAGGGCTGGGCCCAGGCAGCAGCGCAGGGCGCGGGCACCGTCCCAGGCAGCTGCGGCTACGAGAGGGCAGAGAGGCGGGAGGCAGCTCAGCGAGGCAGCGCTGGCCGTCAGGCTCACCTCCACAAGGAAAGCCAGGAAGGGCAGATCCCAGCATGGCTCCTCCCTGCTGAGTGGTTTGAGCAGGTGGAATGCAATGCGGGAGCAGAAGGGGATCAAGACCTGGCGCATCTCTCTGGTAGGGGGAAAAAGGCACCAAGACCCTGAGGCAGGGGGCAAACCTCTCCCAGGACTGACTCACACAGGTCTGGTCTTCCCCACCACGTTGCAAGGGGATCTGGGTGCTCTGGGAGGCAGCTCCTTCTGGGCACCCTCCCCTTCCAGCCTTTTCCAGTCCGCTTGGCCATCCCTCGGTGACGAGGCCCCACAGGGACTGTGTGGGGCACCTCGGGCACAGGGCACAAGTGCCGGGGGCAGTGAGGAGAAGGGGGTCTCACCTGGCCAGCAGACCCACTGCATAGTGCTGGGTGTCAGCACACAGCAGCGTGTCCCAGCCACGCTTGCGCTCCATAGCCACCACCTCGTTGTCACAGCGCAGTCGACAGAGCAGAGCCTTCATGGCCTGCACTGCAAACCTGTGCACAGAGCAAAGCCCAGGTCACACTGGGAGCACTGGCGCTGGCCACGAGGGCATGGGAAGGACAGGAGGACTGGGACCTGTTGGGGTTGGTGGGAAGGCGGTGTTCCTCCCGGCATGCTCTCCAGAAGTGATCAACTTCCTCTGGCACCTGCTGTGTGGTGATGACAACTTGGAAGAGCAGAGTCACAAACAGGCGGGCTGAATAAAGGATCATTGCCTCGTGGCACTCGGGCACCTGGACAATCACCCACAGCGCCAGAGTTGCCTGCAAAAGAAGCAGCTCGAGACAGCTCAGGAGCATCCCTCAGTGCCGAGCTGTCCGTGTGGCAGGGCCCGAGGGGAGACGCAGGGGGAGCACCGGGCCTGGTGCCCCCTGAGCCTGCCCTAGCCCAGGTTTCAGCCCAGCACCTGAGGCAAGGAGATGCAGTGGGGGAAGGATGGAGAGCTGGTGAGGATGTGACCTCGGGGTGAGTAAAGGCCAGTTCCAGAAACTCACAGCCAGGGCAAAGACATCTGTATCATCCCCATCAGAGGTGGACGTGCTATGCAGTGGCCATTCCTGCATCACAGAGAGCAGCGTTGGCAACACCTTCTCCACTGCTGGTCCCAATGATCCTATGATTCTCCACATCATTGTAGCAGCTCTGTAGGATCGGAGCTCTGAGTCAGGGGCGTCTCAGTCACAGTACCACGCCCTGTGCAGCTGTGGGGGCCCAGGTGACAGAGCCCCGGTGCCCTGAGGGGCAGGGAGGGAGCATGGCAGCAGGCTCAGGAAACAGAGGGGCCCGAGGGTCCTGGAGCTCTCCACCTGTCTGGCAGACCCCATTGGACAGGCGGCACAGGGCGATGGGCCCTAAGGGCTGGTGAGCCCTGAGCTCTCAAGGCAGCTGGGCCCCGTACCTGTCGCACGATGGGGCACAGCGCAGGAGGGTCAGCACCACATCAGCGGGGTGCTCTTCAGCCAGCCTCAGAATGTCAATTTGCAGCCAGGCATCCACAGTGACATGGGACCCGAGTCTCTGGTGAATGTTCCTCACCATGGCTGGCACCTGGAGGAGGCATGGGGAAGACTTGGAGCACTGTCCAAGGGAGCAACTTCCCCAGCTGCCCCCAAGAAGTGCTTCCCTTCCCACCGCACTGTGCTGGCCTCAAAGGCTGAGGGGGCCCAGCAGCCGTGGCTTGAGGGGGCACACGATCCTTGGAGTCTCCAGCCCTGGCCCCAGGCTGCTTACCTGCTGCTGAGGAGAAGCAGCACTCTCTTCAAAAAAATCCAGTTTGGGAGCATGAATCCCAGTGGGAATGGGCATAGTGTCAGTATTTGGGATGCCCTGAGTCTCTCCGGTGTCAGTGTTTGTGATGGCCATGTCCTCAGTCACTGCCCTGTCAGTCTTCGCTGTGTGATCATTCATTGGACTGTCAGAGTCTTCTGAGGGTGCAGTGATATCTGTGCTGACATCAGGCTCTGCCTGGAGCTCGGTCAGCCCAGAGTCAGGCTCAGCTGTGCCCTCAGTTGCTGTGGTGCTGGTCTTTCCACGCCGAATGCACATGAACTTCCGGAACATCTGCAGGAGAACAAAGGACAGAGAAGAGAGGGATGTTCCAAGGGGTGCTCCAGGCGTGGTGCTCGGCTGAGCAGCGACAGCAGGCCCAGCCCAGGTGGGGATGGCTGCAGGTACCTGCACTGTTCTCCGGAAGCGGCCGTGGGCACGGTCCTGCTCTTGTGTCCGGTCCAGGGCTGCATCTGGCAAAGAGCGAGCGCAGCCAGAGCTGAGGGGCTGCAGGAGAGGCCGGAGAACGCAGCCCAGCCCTGCGCTCCCCAGGCAGGGACAGCCCCGGGATGCCCAGGGGATGGAGCACGGCTGCTGCGGGGGGTCTGGCCTGGCTCCTCTTCCAGCCTATCCATAGGCCTGTTCCCCGGGGATGGGATGGGATGGGATGGGATGGGATGGGATGGGATGGGATGGGATGGGATAGGATGGGATGGGATGGGATGGGATGGGATGGCGCCAAGCTGGCTGCTGCCATCAGCCCTGTGGCCCAGCTCTGTCACTCACCGTCCTGCCGTGGCTGGAACTGCTCCAGCTCTTCGGGCTGTTGTGCTGGGGCAGCTCCAGGGCCTTTTTTCCTCCTGAGCACTTTGAACAGGCGACGGAATCTGCCCGCCATGCCACAGTGTGGCCTCGAGGGCACCTTCAAGAGAGATTCCTTGGGAAAGCTCTGAGTGAACAAGTCCTGCGCTTGTGCCTTGAAGGCACCAGCAGCAGAGAAACCTCAGGAAGGCTACAGGACAGCAAGTCCTGCACCCTGGTCTCTGAGGGCTCCTGCCACAAGGACAGGAGACTCCTCGTCAAGGATTGTGGTCAGCTAAGCCAACGGTCTGGCCTTGAGGGCACCGGCCACAGGGATGGGAGATACCTCGGAAAAGCTCCGGGGCACCAAGTCCCACGGTCTGCCCTCGAGGGCACCTGCAAAAGAGAAGCCTCGAGAAGGCCACAGGTCACCAAGTCCTGTGGTCTGGCCTCGAGGTCACCTGCAGGAATAACGCTTCGGAAAAGCTCCGGGTCGGCAAGGAACGAGTGCGCTGTGCGGGGGCTCCTCACGGCACCGCTCTGTCCCGTCCTGTCCCGTCGCGTGCTCCGAGCACTGTGGCGTGGCTGCGTCGCCGCCAGCCCCTATGTCAGCACGTGTCACAAAGGGCCCTGGGACACCCTGTCCCGTTCCATCCCACGGTGACCATGCTGCACCGTGTCACAAAGGGCCCTTGCACACGCTGCCACCTGCCCCGGGGCCGTCCCCAGCCCACTCCAAGTGGCCCAGGTTGGAAGGAATGCCTTGCCCCAAGTGTCTAAGGCAGCCCGACAGGAACTTTAGCATCGGCTCCAGCCATAAGCAAGCGCTCCCCTGCTCTGCGGGCTCGGGGCAGCACCAGGAGCCCCCACGGCTGCCACCGCAGCCGCCGCGCGAAGGGCTCGGGGTCTTCCACAGAAGCTGGCACGGCCTCCTTGGGACACGTCCCGGCTGGTGGCCATCCTAAAGCCGGGGCTGTGACACAGACAAGGAACGTGTGGGCCAGGGCCATGGAACAAGGGGCCGGTGTGATTCTGAGGGGCCTCGTGGATCCATGGAGACCATGGTGCTCCTGCAGGTCCTCATGGAATCACGGAGTCTATTGGGACACTGCTGGGCCCACGGAACCAAGGGAACATGGAACAGCTCTGGCTGCCTTGGGCTCCTGGGGCCGCCTGGCAGCTCCGGCTGACCTTGGCATGGAGAGAGCTGCTTCTCACCTGCCCTGGAACGCTGGGGCTCCGTGCTTTCCTTCCTGTGGAACAGAACCATCCTTCTCCCCCAGCTGCCCATGGCCAAAATTGCAATTTGGCCTCCAAAATTCCATCTATCCCAGGACTGCTGCCAGACAAAAGCTGCCAAGGCCAACAGGTCTGGCTGGCCTTGGCCTCTGGTGGCCGCCTTTCATGGATCACAGGGAGACAGTTTGTTTTATCACAGATACTATGCATGGTTAGATCCACCCCTCGATCTCGTGCCCACCTATAGGTGGCATCTCTGCCTTGATGACCTGAGGCATCATGTCCCCACAAGTAGGGCTAATGAGGAACACCAAAGCCAGAAGCAGGTAGATCAGGCTGCAAAGATAGAGGTGTCCCAGATAGACTTGGATTGGCAACATAAAGGAGAGTTGTTCCTAGCTCGATGGGCCCATGATGCCTCAGGCCATCAGGGCAGAGATGCCACCTATAAGTGGGCACGAGATCGAGGGGTGGATCTAACCATGGACAGTATCTCCCAGGTGATCCATGATTGTGAGACATGCGCTGCGATCAAGCAGGCCAAGCGGGTGAAGCCCCTGTGGTACGGTGGGCGATGGTCCAAATACAAGTATGGGGAGGCCTGGCAGATTGATTACATCACACTGCCTCAAACCCGCCAAGGCAAGCGCTGTGTGCTCACAATGGTAGAAGCCACCACTGGATGGCTGGAGACCTACCCTGTGCCTCATGCTACTGCCCGGAACACCATCCTGGGCCTGGAAAAGCAAGTCCTTTGGAGGCATGGCACCCCTGAGAGAATCGAGACCAACAACAGGACTCATTTTAAGAACAGCCTTATCAACACCTGGGCTAGAGAACATGGCATTGAGTGGGTGTACCACATCCCTTACCATGCACCAGCTGCAGGCAAAGTGGAACGGTGCCATGGATTGTTGAAAACCACCTTGAAGGCACTGGGTGGGAGAACTTTCAAAAATTGGGAACAGAATCTGGCAAAGGCTACCTGGTTAGTTAACACCCGAGGTTCCACCAATAGAGCAGGTCCAGCCCAGTCTGAATCCCTGCATACAACAGATGGAGATAAGGCCCCAGTAGTGCATGTCAGAGGTCTGTTAGGAAAGCCCGTGTGGATAAATTCTGCCTCGAGTACAGACAAACCCATCCGTGGGGTTGTCTTTGCTCAGGGACCTGGTTGCACATGGTGGGTAATGCAGAAAGATGGAACAACGCATTGTGTACCGCAGGGAGATCTGATTGTTGGGTGAAAACCACCTGTAGTGTGAAATGCCTGTGTACCCCTGCTTGCTGAGGGTCACTGTCACTGTTCGTACATAGCTGTATATATATATATATATATATATATGTATATGTATCGATGTGTGTGTGTAGAGTTAAATTATATTCGTTTGGGCATTGAGCCAATGATATGGGATAAGGGGTGGAATGTCTTGGGGTGACTTTGTGATGTGTATCCCGTATCCCTGCCCTATGCCTAGAAATTAACTTTGTGCCTTTCTGTGCCTCTAAACTGAGCCTGAGAGGGGGAAGGAAAAACTGAGCAAAACTTTTTCAAAGCAGTTTGCAGCTTGTTCAAGGTCACACAGAGATAGGGACTTTCTTTTTCCCAGCTGCAGCAGGGGAGGGAGGAGGCACCCAGCTTGCTGCTTCCCTGGTCAGCTTTTGGCCAGTTCTTCAGCTTCTTTTTCTCCAAAGGGAGACTGAGAGCTGAATTTTTTTTCATTCCCTGGAATTTTGGATTTTCTCCCTTTTCTGCTGGACTGCTTCAATATCAGAACACATCAGGAGGACTTGCCACCGAGCACAGAGGGCCTGGCCCTGGGCCAAGCCCCAGCTCCGAGGAGACCAAAGGGAGGACTCTAACACTTTCCCAGGTTTTTTCTCCACAGCGAGAGATTTTATTATTTAGCATTATTTTCCTTTTCCCGTGTGTTTGTCAAATCAATAGTTTTTATCTCCTTCACTTTCCTTTGATGAAAACTTAATTTTTTCCCGAACCAGGTTCGGGGAGGGGTGGTTGTGCCTTCTCTCAGAGGATATCTTTCTAAATTTGGCCAAACCGGCACATCCGCAAATGAACCAAACTTACAAAAGTGTGAAGAACTCGTGACCTGTTGTCCATCTTGGGGTCCCTCTTGGCAGTAGCCTCTGGCTACCCTGGGTGTACCTTTGAAGGCCTTTCAAATACCTACCTACCTTTATTCCCTTATTCTGCTCTAGCCTCTGGTTTTAGGTGGCCTCTCTAGGCATCAGCAGGGGCTGCAATCCCACACTTGTGGAGACCAGAACCGCCCCCAGGATCCCAACACTGCCTGACAGCGCTCCGGACACCGGGATGGCCGCGCGTCCGAGTCTCGGCCACTGTGCTGCTGCTTCGTTTGCTCGTAGGCGCACCCAGAGGCCACTGTTAAGCCCGGATGCTCTCTGGTTCTGCCCTCTTCCTGATCCCGTGCAGGGATGCAGCACTGCTGGGCTTTCAGGAAGCTGCTCTTGAAAACTTCCAGCATTCCAAGCTCCTTGGCCCTCCGTGGAGGCTTGCCACGGAATCCCTCACAGCTGCCTCCGGAGCATACTCCTGTTGGCTGTTCTAAAATCCAGGGCCTTCAGGGTGCTCAGCAAGACCTCTGACTCCACAGTGTTGTGGAACTGGACCTTCAGGACAGGGACCTTTCCAGCCTGAGCTGCCCTCGTTCCTCTGTGTCTCTGCACAAAACATGGCACGGTGTGGATACAAAAATGCTGCTAGCAAGGATTTTCTTGCTATTTTCTAAGCCCGTGAGAGACTTTTCTCTCTCACAGAAGAGGCAGCAGAGTTATGTACACAACCAAACACCTGCACCCTTGAAAAGTCTTTTTTATAGTACAGGAGAAAATATTTGGACAATGGATGTTTTAGGATTTTAGCCGATCACCCCAAGGGGTGGCTGATCCTTTGTCCAATTAGACTATGAAGAAAAAAGCCTATGAAAGAGTTTGTAAAATAATTAAATAAATCAATCTTGCTGCACAATTCCTGCCTGCTGGAGCTTCTCTCCTCCTCCCTACGGCTGCGGGACACGGTGATATACCCCAGGGTTGCAGTAAAAGCACGGAAGAGAGCGGCAGGAGGGGCCTGTGTGTCCCAGGGCTCAGGTTTTGGGCCGCTTCAGCACCACAGAGATGCAGCTCAAGTGAAGAAACCAAACTGTTTATTAATAGGAAGCGAAGCGAAGGGATGAGCTGGGAGGAAAAAAGGGGATGGGCAGGGTCTGAGGGCTGGAGGGATGGAGCTGTCAAAAGGGAGGGAGAAGGCAGGAGCTATGGGAGCTTTCCACAGGCTCAGCTGTGACCAGCATCAGCTGTGCCTGGAGCTCCAGCTGCTCTACTCTAGTCTCCAGATGGTCTCATCTTCCAGGATATCTGGAGGTCTTAAAGGGACACTGGTTCTGGGCCAGCAGATGAACGTAGTTCTGCAGCTCTTTCGTTGAGTATTTCCTGAACTATGATGTTTGTCTGGGAAGGGCTGTCGTCTCTCCTCAGGGCTTGAAGGGCTGGAAGAGACAGGAACAGAGCCACGGTCAGAGCCTGGATCTGCAGGAATCCAAGCAGACCTTCCTGCCAGGGCCATCTCACCCAGCTCCTGCCACGGCCAGAAGACAGCAGGGGCCAAGGAGATCAGCCAGAAGGTGCTGGCCATGAGCCTCCCCACCGTGTCCCTGAAACCTCTCTGTGCTCCGCCCACGTCACCCCGAGTCCACACACGGAGCAAAGCCCCCACAGCCAGGGCAGGGATTGCAGCTCCCGAGCCAGGCATTGCAGCTCGCCCCCGCCAGCCCCCGCTGCCAGCCCGCTGCCCTCACTCACCCTCACCGAGGAGCTGGAGCTCTTCCTTGTGCCCCCTCAAGAACACCCTGGCAGTCCCTGGGAGCACAGAGGCGGTCACGGCCCCGCGGCACAGCTCCCTCGCAGCGGCGCTGCCAGCCCCGTGGCCACCCGCTCTCCTGCCCCGGCAGGGCTCAGCCCGGGCCCTTGCCGCATCCTGACGCCCGAGGGCACGGCTGCGAGAGGGCGGCAGCGGCCCCGAGGGCAGGCGGGGCTCCACGGCCCCGGGCCCGGATCCCGCTGCCGGGGCAGCAGCCGGGGCCGGGGCCGAGCTGCGGCGGGGCGGGGAGGGGCCCCGGGCTCGTGGCTCACCGATGAACCTGACGGCCGCCTCTCGCAGGGACTCCTGCGGGCTCTCCGCGAACGGCAGCGCCTGGTGCAGGCGCTCGGCCGCTCGGCTCCTGTCCTCTGCCAGCTGCAGAGAGCGCCAGGAGGGAAGGGTTGGCGCGGGCTCAGCCCCTTGGCCGGGCTCTCTGCGCCCAGCCCTGGCCTCCCCTGCCCGCACGGCCCCGAGGCCCGGCCAGCAGCCGCTGGCGCCGGGCTCTGGAGGGGGCCGAGGGCCGGCTGCTGCCCGGGGAGCCGCGGTGCCGCCCCGCGCCACAGCCCAGCGGGGCCGGGGCTCCATCGGCTCCCGGCTCGGGGCCACAGGAGCCTGGAGAAGAGCCCGGGGAAGGGAGCAGCGTGTGGGGCGCAGGCTGGCGCCCCTGGTGCAGCACAGCTGCCAGCCCCACGCACTGGGCACCAGGGGCAGGGGACTTCTCCAGGCTCAGCTTAGGCTTCCAGGCGGTCCTTACCAGGCACTCGGCAAACTTCGACAGCTGCTCCTTCTTCACCAGCTGCCCAAGATTTCTCCTCTTCAGGAACTTGGCCGCACAAATCAGCGTTTCCCGAGAAGCCTGGAGAGCAGCAGAGACACGGAGATGGCACCACAGCCCAGGGCACAGGACCCGCGTCCCTGTGCCAAGGCCAGGAGAAGGCTGCAGCCTGCGAGGCCCCAGGGCAGGAGGCAGCTGAGCCCCCTCCCAGGAGGACACATCAGCCCACAAGTCCTCACCTCTGCCACGTTCCGGTTCTCATCATGGCAGTGGAATAAAAGTGGGAGTAGGCTCTGGCACACAATTGTCTTAAGGGGCTTTTTTCCCTCGTCCACTACCAACTCCATCACCTTGCAGAAGAGGTGAATGGAGAGCATCTGCACATTGCTGTTGTCCTGGAGTAAAGGAAAAAACATCAGCAGCAACTTCTCCAGCCCATGTGGGCAACGGCCTAAAAATCCACAGGGCACAAAGTGTCTGGGCAGCAGCCAGTGTCAGTGGCTGGGGGCACAGAGCCTTACATTTTCAAAGAGTGGCAAGAGCGCCTCAGCCAGTTTCGGGGCAGTGGTGCTGGATACCAGGATGTCTTTGTTCTCCAGCACATTCATGAACACAGAGAGGGACATCCTGACCACCTCTCCATCTGCATCACCCAGCAGCTCCACAAGCCGTTGAGACAGGCTGCCCATTCTTCTGGCCTGTGTGGAACACAAGGCTGTGCTGTGAAGCCATGAACGGCTGCACTGCCTACACCACCCTGGCCCTGCAAGCCCACCCTGCTGCCGCAGGGCCCAGAGGCCAAAGGCCTGTCCCGAAGCACTGGGGCAGCTGAGCCGGGAGGCAGGAGAGCTGGGAGCAGCTGCCTCAGCTCCTGAAGCCCAGCCAAGCCCATGTGACTGCTTTCCCCAGCGCAGCTTCAGCCGCTGCCGCCTTCTCACCATGGCGGGATCCTTGCTGAGCACCACGAGGCCTCTGAGTGCCAGGCGACATCTCTGCCTGCACTCGCTCAGCAGGTACCTGGACATGATCTCCAGGATGCTGTCACCATATTTACTTAAGTCCAGGCACTCGAGGAGCTGAAAGGCACAGGGCAGTGACAGGGGAGCCGGCCGGCAGGAGCCCGGAACCGCCCAGGGCTGGGCCCAGGCAGCAGCGCAGGGCGCGGGCACCGTCCCAGGCAGCTGCGGCTACGAGAGGGCAGAGAGGCGGGAGGCAGCTCAGCGAGGCAGCGCTGGCCGTCAGGCTCACCTCCACAAGGAAAGCCAGGAAGGGCAGATCCCAGCATGGCTCCTCCCTGCTGAGTGGTTTGAGCAGGTGGAATGCAATGCGGGAGCAGAAGGGGATCAAGACCTGGCGCATCTCTCTGGTAGGGGGAAAAAGGCACCAAGACCCTGAGGCAGGGGGCAAACCTCTCCCAGGACTGACTCACACAGGTCTGGTCTTCCCCACCACGTTGCAAGGGGATCTGGGTGCTCTGGGAGGCAGCTCCTTCTGGGCACCCTCCCCTTCCAGCCTTTTCCAGTCCGCTTGGCCATCCCTCGGTGACGAGGCCCCACAGGGACTGTGTGGGGCACCTCGGGCACAGGGCACAAGTGCCGGGGGCAGTGAGGAGAAGGGGGTCTCACCTGGCCAGCAGACCCACTGCATAGTGCTGGGTGTCAGCACACAGCAGCGTGTCCCAGCCACGCTTGCGCTCCATAGCCACCACCTCGTTGTCACAGCGCAGTCGACAGAGCAGAGCCTTCATGGCCTGCACTGCAAACCTGTGCACAGAGCAAAGCCCAGGTCACACTGGGGGCACTGGCGCTGGCCACGAGGGCATGGGAAGGACAGGAGGACTGGGACCTGTTGGGGTTGGTGGGAAGGCGGTGTTCCTCCCGGCATGCTCTCCAGAAGTGATCAACTTCCTCTGGCACCTGCTGTGTGGTGATGACAACTTGGAAGAGCAGAGTCACAAACAGGCGGGCTGAATAAAGGATCATTGCCTCGTGGCACTCGGGCACCTGGACAATCACCCACAGCGCCAGAGTTGCCTGCAAAAGAAGCAGCTCGAGACAGCTCAGGAGCATCCCTCAGTGCCGAGCTGTCCGTGTGGCAGGGCCCGAGGGGAGACGCAGGGGGAGCACCGGGCCTGGTGCCCCCTGAGCCTGCCCTAGCCCAGGTTTCAGCCCAGCACCTGAGGCAAGGAGATGCAGTGGGGGAAGGATGGAGAGCTGGTGAGGATGTGACCTCGGGGTGAGTAAAGGCCAGTTCCAGAAACTCACAGCCAGGGCAAAGACATCTGTATCATCCCCATCAGAGGTGGACGTGCTATGCAGTGGCCATTCCTGCATCACAGAGAGCAGCGTTGGCAACACCTTCTCCACTGCTGGTCCCAATGATCCTATGATTCTCCACATCATTGTAGCAGCTCTGTAGGATCGGAGCTCTGAGTCAGGGGCGTCTCAGTCACAGTACCACGCCCTGTGCAGCTGTGGGGGCCCAGGTGACAGAGCCCCGGTGCCCTGAGGGGCAGGGAGGGAGCATGGCAGCAGGCTCAGGAAACAGAGGGGCCCGAGGGTCCTGGAGCTCTCCACCTGTCTGGCAGACCCCATTGGACAGGCGGCACAGGGCGATGGGCCCTAAGGGCTGGTGAGCCCTGAGCTCTCAAGGCAGCTGGGCCCCGTACCTGTCGCACGATGGGGCACAGCGCAGGAGGGTCAGCACCACATCAGCGGGGTGCTCTTCAGCCAGCCTCAGAATGTCAATTTGCAGCCAGGCATCCACAGTGACATGGGACCCGAGTCTCTGGTGAATGTTCCTCACCATGGCTGGCACCTGGAGGAGGCATGGGGAAGACTTGGAGCACTGTCCAAGGGAGCAACTTCCCCAGCTGCCCCCAAGAAGTGCTTCCCTTCCCACCGCACTGTGCTGGCCTCAAAGGCTGAGGGGGCCCAGCAGCCGTGGCTTGAGGGGGCACACGATCCTTGGAGTCTCCAGCCCTGGCCCCAGGCTGCTTACCTGCTGCTGAGGAGAAGCAGCACTCTCTTCAAAAAAATCCAGTTTGGGAGCATGAATCCCAGTGGGAATGGGCATAGTGTCAGTATTTGGGATGCCCTGAGTCTCTCCGGTGTCAGTGTTTGTGATGGCCATGTCCTCAGTCACTGCCATGTCCTCAGTCACTGCCATGTCCTCAGTCACTGCCCTGTCAGTCTTCGCTGTGTGATCATTCATTGGACTGTCAGAGTCTTCTGAGGGTGCAGTGATATCTGTGCTGACATCAGGCTCTGCCTGGAGCTCGGTCAGCCCAGAGTCAGGCTCAGCTGTGCCCTCAGTTGCTGTGGTGCTGGTCTTTCCACGCCGAATGCACATGAACTTCCGGAACATCTGCAGGAGAACAAAGGACAGGGAAGAGAGGGATGTTCCAAGGGGTGCTCCAGGCGTGGTGCTCGGCTGAGCAGCGACAGCAGGCCCAGCCCAGGTGGGGATGGCTGCAGGTACCTGCACTGTTCTCCGGAAGCGGCCGTGGGCACGGTCCTGCTCTTGTGTCCGGTCCAGGGCTGCATCTGGCAAAGAGCGAGCGCAGCCAGAGCTGAGGGGCTGCAGGAGAGGCCGGAGAACGCAGCCCAGCCCTGCGCTCCCCAGGCAGGGACAGCCCCGGGATGCCCAGGGGATGGAGCACGGCTGCTGCGGGGGGTCTGGCCTGGCTCCTCTTCCAGCCTATCCATAGGCCTGTTCCCCGGGGATGGGATGGGATGGGATGGGATGGGATGGGATGGGATGGGATGGGATGGGATGGGATGGGATGGGATGGGATGGGATGGCGCCAAGCTGGCTGCTGCCATCAGCCCTGTGGCCCAGCTCTGTCACTCACCGTCCTGCCGTGGCTGGAACTGCTCCAGCTCTTCGGGCTGTTGTGCTGGGGCAGCTCCAGGGCCTTTTTTCCTCCTGAGCACTTTGAACAGGCGACGGAATCTGCCCGCCATGCCACAGTGTGGCCTCGAGGGCACCTTCAAGAGAGATTCCTTGGGAAAGCTCTGAGTGAACAAGTCCTGCGCTTGTGCCTTGAAGGCACCAGCAGCAGAGAAACCTCAGGAAGGCTACAAGACAGCAAGTCCTGCACCCTGGTCTCAGAGGGCTCCTGCCACAAGGACAGGAGACTCCTCGTCAAGGATTGTGGTCAGCTAAGCCAACGGTCTGGCCTTGAGGGCACCGGCCACAGGGATGGGAGATACCTCGGAAAAGCTCCGGGGCACCAAGTCCCACGGTCTGCCCTCGAGGGCACCTGCAAAAGAGAAGCCTCGAGAAGGCCACAGGTCACCAAGTCCTGTGGTCTGGCCTCGAGGTCACCTGCAGGAATAACGCTTCGGAAAAGCTCCGGGTCGGCAAGGAACGAGTGCGCTGTGCGGGGGCTCCTCACGGCACCGCTCTGTCCCGTCCTGTCCCGTCGCGTGCTCCGAGCACTGTGGCGTGGCTGCGTCGCCGCCAGCCCCTATGTCAGCACGTGTCACAAAGGGCCCTGGGACACCCTGTCCCGTTCCATCCCACGGTGACCATGCTGCACCGTGTCACAAAGGGCCCTTGCACACGCTGCCACCTGCCCCGGGGCCGTCCCCAGCCCACTCCAAGTGGCCCAGGTTGGAAGGAATGCCTTGCCCCAAGTGTCTAAGGCAGCCCGACAGGAACTTTAGCATCGGCTCCAGCCATAAGCAAGCGCTCCCCTGCTCTGCGGGCTCGGGGCAGCACCAGGAGCCCCCACGGCTGCCACCGCAGCCGCCGCGCGAAGGGCTCGGGGTCTTCCACAGAAGCTGGCACGGCCTCCTTGGGACACGTCCCGGCTGGTGGCCATCCTAAAGCCGGGGCTGTGACACAGACAAGGAACGTGTGGGCCAGGGCCATGGACCAAGGGGCCGGTGTGATTCTGAGGGGCCTCGTGGATCCATGGAGACCATGGTGCTCCTGCAGGTCCTCATGGAATCACGGAGTCCATTGGGACACTGCTGGGCCCACGGAACCAAGGGAACATGGAACAGCTCTGGCTGCCTTGGGCTCCTGGGGCCGCCTGGCAGCTCCGGCTGACCTTGGCATGGAGAGAGCTGCTTCTCACCTGCCCTGGAACGCTGGGGCTCCGTGCTTTCCTTCCTGTGGAACAGAACCATCCTTCTCCCCCAGCTGCCCATGGCCAAAATTGCAATTTGGCCTCCAAAATTCCATCTATCCCAGGACTGCTGCCAGACAAAAGCTGCCAAGGCCAACAGGTCTGGCTGGCCTTGGCCTCTGGTGGCCGCCTTTCATGGATCACAGGGAGACAGTTTGTTTTATCACAGATACTATGCATGGTTAGATCCACCCCTCGATCTCGTGCCCACCTATAGGTGGCATCTCTGCCTTGATGACCTGAGGCATCATGTCCCCACAAGTAGGGCTAATGAGGAACACCAAAGCCAGAAGCAGGTAGATCAGGCTGCAAAGATAGAGGTGTCCCAGATAGACTTGGATTGGCAACATAAAGGAGAGTTGTTCCTAGCTCGATGGGCCCATGATGCCTCAGGCCATCAGGGCAGAGATGCCACCTATAAGTGGGCACGAGATCGAGGGGTGGATCTAACCATGGACAGTATCTCCCAGGTGATCCATGATTGTGAGACATGCGCTGCGATCAAGCAGGCCAAGCGGGTGAAGCCCCTGTGGTACGGTGGGCGATGGTCCAAATACAAGTATGGGGAGGCCTGGCAGATTGATTACATCACACTGCCTCAAACCCGCCAAGGCAAGCGCTGTGTGCTCACAATGGTAGAAGCCACCACTGGATGGCTGGAGACCTACCCTGTGCCTCATGCTACTGCCCGGAACACCATCCTGGGCCTGGAAAAGCAAGTCCTTTGGAGGCATGGCACCCCTGAGAGAATCGAGACCAACAACAGGACTCATTTTAAGAACAGCCTTATCAACACCTGGGCTAGAGAACATGGCATTGAGTGGGTGTACCACATCCCTTACCATGCACCAGCTGCAGGCAAAGTGGAACGGTGCCATGGATTGTTGAAAACCACCTTGAAGGCACTGGGTGGGAGAACTTTCAAAAATTGGGAACAGAATCTGGCAAAGGCTACCTGGTTAGTTAACACCCGAGGTTCCACCAATAGAGCAGGTCCAGCCCAGTCTGAATCCCTGCATACAACAGATGGAGATAAGGCCCCAGTAGTGCATGTCAGAGGTCTGTTAGGAAAGACTGTGTGGATAAATTCTGCCTCGAGTACAGACAAACCCATCCGTGGGGTTGTCTTTGCTCAGGGACCTGGTTGCACATGGTGGGTAATGCAGAAAGATGGAACAACGCATTGTGTACCGCAGGGAGATCTGATTGTTGGGTGAAAACCACCTGTAGTGTGAAATGCCTGTGTACCCCTGCTTGCTGAGGGTCACTGTCACTGTTCGTACATAGCTGTATATATATATATATATATATATATATGTATATGTATCGATGTGTGTGTGTAGAGTTAAATTATATTCGTTTGGGCATTGAGCCAATGATATGGGATAAGGGGTGGAATGTCTTGGGGTGACTTTGTGATGTGTATCCCGTATCCCTGCCCTATGCCTAGAAATTAACTTTGTGCCTTTCTATGCCTCTAAACTGAGCCTGAGAGGGGGAAGGAAAAACTGAGCAAAACTTTTTCAAAGCAGTTTGCAGCTTGTTCAAGGTCACACAGAGATAGGGACTTTCTTTTTCCCAGCTGCAGCAGGGGAGGGAGGAGGCACCCAGCTTGCTGCTTCCCTGGTCAGCTTTTGGCCAGTTCTTCAGCTTCTTTTTCTCCAAAGGGAGACTGAGAGCTGAATTTTTTTTCATTCCCTGGAATTTTGGATTTTCTCCCTTTTCTGCTGGACTGCTTCAATATCAGAACACATCAGGAGGACTTGCCACCGAGCACAGAGGGCCTGGCCCTGGGCCAAGCCTCAGCTCCGAGGAGACCAAAGGGAGGACTCTAACACTTTCCCAGGTTTTTTCTCCACAGCGAGAGATTTTATTATTTAGCATTATTTTCCTTTTCCCGTGTGTTTGTCAAATCAATAGTTTTTATCTCCTTCACTTTCCTTTGATGAAAACTTAATTTTTTCCCGAACCAGGTTCGGGGAGGGGTGGTTGTGCCTTCTCTCAGAGGATATCTTTCTAAATTTGGCCAAACCGGCACATCCGCAAATGAACCAAACTTACAAAAGTGTGAAGAACTCGTGACCTGTTGTCCATCTTGGGGTCCCTCTTGGCAGTAGCCTCTGGCTACCCTGGGTGTACCTTTGAAGGCCTTTCAAATACCTACCTACCTTTATTCCCTTATTCTGCTCTAGCCTCTGGTTTTAGGTGGCCTCTCTAGGCATCAGCAGGGGCTGCAATCCCACACTTGTGGAGACCAGAACCGCCCCCAGGATCCCAACACTGCCTGACAGCGCTCCGGACACCGGGATGGCCGCGCGTCCGAGTCTCGGCCACTGTGCTGCTGCTTCGTTTGCTCGTAGGCGCACCCAGAGGCCACTGTTAAGCCCGGATGCTCTCTGGTTCTGCCCTCTTCCTGATCCCGTGCAGGGATGCAGCACTGCTGGGCTTTCAGGAAGCTGCTCTTGAAAACTTCCAGCATTCCAAGCTCCTTGGCCCTCCGTGGAGGCTTGCCACGGAATCCCTCACAGCTGCCTCCGGAGCATACTCCTGTTGGCTGTTCTAAAATCCAGGGCCTTCAGGGTGCTCAGCAAGACCTCTGACTCCACAGTGTTGTGGAACTGGACCTTCAGGACAGGGACCTTTCCAGCCTGAGCTGCCCTCGTTCCTCTGTGTCTCTGCACAAAACATGGCACGGTGTGGATACAAAAATGCTGCTAGCAAGGATTTTCTTGCTATTTTCTAAGCCCGTGAGAGACTTTTCTCTCTCACAGAAGAGGCAGCAGAGTTATGTACACAACCAAACACCTGCACCCTTGAAAAGTCTTTTTTATAGTACAGTAGAAAATATTTGGACAATGGATGTTTTAGGATTTTAGCCGATCACCCCAAGGGGTGGCTGATCCTTTGTCCAATTAGACTATGAAGAAAAAAGCCTATGAAAGAGTTTGTAAAATAATTAAATAAATCAATCTTGCTGCACAATTCCTGCCTGCTGGAGCTTCTCTCCTCCTCCCTACGGCTGCGGGACACGGTGATATACCCCAGGGTTGCAGTAAAAGCACGGAAGAGAGCAGCAGGAGGGGCCTGTGTGTCCCAGGGCTCAGGTTTTGGGCCGCTTCAGCACCACAGAGATGCAGCTCAAGTGAAGAAACCAAACTGTTTATTAATAGGAAGCGAAGCGAAGGGATGAGCTGGGAGGAAAAAAGGGGATGGGCAGGGTCTGAGGGCTGGAGGGATGGAGCTGTCAAAAGGGAGGGAGAGGGCAGGAGCTATGGGAGCTTTCCACAGGCTCAGCTGTGACCAGCATCAGCTGTGCCTGGAGCTCCAGCTGCTCTACTCTAGTCTCCAGATGGTCTCATCTTCCAGGATATCTGGAGGTCTTAAAGGGACACTGGTTCTGGGCCAGCAGATGAACGTAGTTCTGCAGCTCTTTCGTTGAGTATTTCCTGAACTATGATGTTTGTCTGGGAAGGGCTGTCGTCTCTCCTCAGGGCTTGAAGGGCTGGAAGAGACAGGAACAGAGCCACGGTCAGAGCCTGGATCTGCAGGAATCCAAGCAGACCTTCCTGCCAGGGCCATCTCACCCAGCTCCTGCCACGGCCAGAAGACAGCAGGGGCCAAGGAGATCAGCCAGAAGGTGCTGGCCATGAGCCTCCCCACCGTGTCCCTGAAACCTCTCTGTGCTCCGCCCACGTCACCCCGAGTCCACACACGGAGCAAAGCCCCCACAGCCAGGGCAGGGATTGCAGCTCCCGAGCCAGGCATTGCAGCTCGCCCCCGCCAGCCCCCGCTGCCAGCCCGCTGCCCTCACTCACCCTCACCGAGGAGCTGGAGCTCTTCCTTGTGCCCCCTCAAGAACACCCTGGCAGTCCCTGGGAGCACAGAGGCGGTCACGGCCCCGCGGCACAGCTCCCTCGCAGCGGCGCTGCCAGCCCCGTGGCCACCCGCTCTCCTGCCCCGGCAGGGCTCAGCCCGGGCCCTTGCCGCATCCTGACGCCCGAGGGCACGGCTGCGAGAGGGCGGCAGCGGCCCCGAGGGCAGGCGGGGCTCCACGGCCCCGGGCCCGGATCCCGCTGCCGGGGCAGCAGCCGGGGCCGGGGCCGAGCTGCGGCGGGGCGGGGAGGGGCCCCGGGCTCGTGGCTCACCGATGAACCTGACGGCCGCCTCTCGCAGGGACTCCTGCGGGCTCTCCGCGAACGGCAGCGCCTGGTGCAGGCGCTCGGCCGCTCGGCTCCTGTCCTCTGCCAGCTGCAGAGAGCGCCAGGAGGGAAGGGTTGGCGCGGGCTCAGCCCCTTGGCCGGGCTCTCTGCGCCCAGCCCTGGCCTCCCCTGCCCGCACGGCCCCGAGGCCCGGCCAGCAGCCGCTGGCGCCGGGCTCTGGAGGGGGCCGAGGGCCGGCTGCTGCCCGGGGAGCCGCGGTGCCGCCCCGCGCCACAGCCCAGCGGGGCCGGGGCTCCATCGGCTCCCGGCTCGGGGCCACAGGAGCCTGGAGAAGAGCCCGGGGAAGGGAGCAGCGTGTGGGGCGCAGGCTGGCGCCCCTGGTGCAGCACAGCTGCCAGCCCCACGCACTGGGCACCAGGGGCAGGGGACTTCTCCAGGCTCAGCTTAGGCTTCCAGGCGGTCCTTACCAGGCACTCGGCAAACTTCGACAGCTGCTCCTTCTTCACCAGCTGCCCAAGATTTCTCCTCTTCAGGAACTTGGCCGCACAAATCAGCGTTTCCCGAGAAGCCTGGAGAGCAGCAGAGACACGGAGATGGCACCACAGCCCAGGGCACAGGACCCGCGTCCCTGTGCCAAGGCCAGGAGAAGGCTGCAGCCTGCGAGGCCCCAGGGCAGGAGGCAGCTGAGCCCCCTCCCAGGAGGACACATCAGCCCACAAGTCCTCACCTCTGCCACGTTCCGGTTCTCATCATGGCAGTGGAATAAAAGTGGGAGTAGGCTCTGGCACACAATTGTCTTAAGGGGCTTTTTTCCCTCGTCCACTACCAACTCCATCACCTTGCAGAAGAGGTGAATGGAGAGCATCTGCACATTGCTGTTGTCCTGGAGTAAAGGAAAAAACATCAGCAGCAACTTCTCCAGCCCATGTGGGCAACGGCCTAAAAATCCACAGGGCACAAAGTGTCTGGGCAGCAGCCAGTGTCAGTGGCTGGGGGCACAGAGCCTTACATTTTCAAAGAGTGGCAAGAGCGCCTCAGCCAGTTTCGGGGCAGTGGTGCTGGATACCAGGATGTCTTTGTTCTCCAGCACATTCATGAACACAGAGAGGGACATCCTGACCACCTCTCCATCTGCATCACCCAGCAGCTCCACAAGCCGTTGAGACAGGCTGCCCATTCTTCTGGCCTGTGTGGAACACAAGGCTGTGCTGTGAAGCCATGAACGGCTGCACTGCCTACACCACCCTGGCCCTGCAAGCCCACCCTGCTGCCGCAGGGCCCAGAGGCCAAAGGCCTGTCCCGAAGCACTGGGGCAGCTGAGCCGGGAGGCAGGAGAGCTGGGAGCAGCTGCCTCAGCTCCTGAAGCCCAGCCAAGCCCATGTGACTGCTTTCCCCAGCGCAGCTTCAGCCGCTGCCGCCTTCTCACCATGGCGGGATCCTTGCTGAGCACCACGAGGCCTCTGAGTGCCAGGCGACATCTCTGCCTGCACTCGCTCAGCAGGTACCTGGACATGATCTCCAGGATGCTGTCACCATATTTACTTAAGTCCAGGCACTCGAGGAGCTGAAAGGCTCAGGGCAGTGACAGGGGAGCCGGCCGGCAGGAGCCCGGAACCGCCCAGGGCTGGGCCCAGGCAGCAGCGCAGGGCGCGGGCACCGTCCCAGGCAGCTGCGGCTACGAGAGGGCAGAGAGGCGGGAGGCAGCTCAGCGAGGCAGCGCTGGCCGTCAGGCTCACCTCCACAAGGAAAGCCAGGAAGGGCAGATCCCAGCATGGCTCCTCCCTGCTGAGTGGTTTGAGCAGGTGGAATGCAATGCGGGAGCAGAAGGGGATCAAGACCTGGCGCATCTCTCTGGTAGGGGGAAAAAGGCACCAAGACCCTGAGGCAGGGGGCAAACCTCTCCCAGGACTGACTCACACAGGTCTGGTCTTCCCCACCACGTTGCAAGGGGATCTGGGTGCTCTGGGAGGCAGCTCCTTCTGGGCACCCTCCCCTTCCAGCCTTTTCCAGTCCGCTTGGCCATCCCTCGGTGACGAGGCCCCACAGGGACTGTGTGGGGCACCTCGGGCACAGGGCACAAGTGCCGGGGGCAGTGAGGAGAAGGGGGTCTCACCTGGCCAGCAGACCCACTGCATAGTGCTGGGTGTCAGCACACAGCAGCGTGTCCCAGCCACGCTTGCGCTCCATAGCCACCACCTCGTTGTCACAGCGCAGTCGACAGAGCAGAGCCTTCATGGCCTGCACTGCAAACCTGTGCACAGAGCAAAGCCCAGGTCACACTGGGAGCACTGGCGCTGGCCACGAGGGCATGGGAAGGACAGGAGGACTGGGACCTGTTGGGGTTGGTGGGAAGGCGGTGTTCCTCCCGGCATGCTCTCCAGAAGTGATCAACTTCCTCTGGCACCTGCTGTGTGGTGATGACAACTTGGAAGAGCAGAGTCACAAACAGGCGGGCTGAATAAAGGATCATTGCCTCGTGGCACTCGGGCACCTGGACAATCACCCACAGCGCCAGAGTTGCCTGCAAAAGAAGCAGCTCGAGACAGCTCAGGAGCATCCCTCAGTGCCGAGCTGTCCGTGTGGCAGGGCCCGAGGGGAGACGCAGGGGGAGCACCGGGCCTGGTGCCCCCTGAGCCTGCCCTAGCCCAGGTTTCAGCCCAGCACCTGAGGCAAGGAGATGCAGTGGGGGAAGGATGGAGAGCTGGTGAGGATGTGACCTCGGGGTGAGTAAAGGCCAGTTCCAGAAACTCACAGCCAGGGCAAAGACATCTGTATCATCCCCATCAGAGGTGGACGTGCTATGCAGTGGCCATTCCTGCATCACAGAGAGCAGCGTTGGCAACACCTTCTCCACTGCTGGTCCCAATGATCCTATGATTCTCCACATCATTGTAGCAGCTCTGTAGGATCGGAGCTCTGAGTCAGGGGTGTCTCAGTCACAGTACCACGCCCTGTGCAGCTGTGGGGGCCCAGGTGACAGAGCCCCGGTGCCCTGAGGGGCAGGGAGGGAGCATGGCAGCAGGCTCAGGAAACAGAGGGGCCCGAGGGTCCTGGAGCTCTCCACCTGTCTGGCAGACCCCATTGGACAGGCGGCACAGGGCGATGGGCCCTAAGGGCTGGTGAGCCCTGAGCTCTCAAGGCAGCTGGGCCCCGTACCTGTCGCACGATGGGGCACAGCGCAGGAGGGTCAGCACCACATCAGCGGGGTGCTCTTCAGCCAGCCTCAGAATGTCAATTTGCAGCCAGGCATCCACAGTGACATGGGACCCGAGTCTCTGGTGAATGTTCCTCACCATGGCTGGCACCTGGAGGAGGCATGGGGAAGACTTGGAGCACTGTCCAAGGGAGCAACTTCCCCAGCTGCCCCCAAGAAGTGCTTCCCTTCCCACCGCACTGTGCTGGCCTCAAAGGCTGAGGGGGCCCAGCAGCCGTGGCTTGAGGGGGCACACGATCCTTGGAGTCTCCAGCCCTGGCCCCAGGCTGCTTACCTGCTGCTGAGGAGAAGCAGCACTCTCTTCAAAAAAATCCAGTTTGGGACCATGAATCCCAGTGGGAATGGGCATAGTGTCAGTATTTGGGATGCCCTGAGTCTCTCCGGTGTCAGTGTTTGTGATGGCCATGTCCTCAGTCACTGCCATGTCCTCAGTCACTGCCATGTCCTCAGTCACTGCCCTGTCAGTCTTCGCTGTGTGATCATTCATTGGACTGTCAGAGTCTTCTGAGGGTGCAGTGATATCTGTGCTGACATCAGGCTCTGCCTGGAGCTCGGTCAGCCCAGAGTCAGGCTCAGCTGTGCCCTCAGTTGCTGTGGTGCTGGTCTTTCCACGCCGAATGCACATGAACTTCCGGAACATCTGCAGGAGAACAAAGGACAGGGAAGAGAGGGATGTTCCAAGGGGTGCTCCAGGCGTGGTGCTCGGCTGAGCAGCGACAGCAGGCCCAGCCCAGGTGGGGATGGCTGCAGGTACCTGCACTGTTCTCCGGAAGCGGCCGTGGGCACGGTCCTGCTCTTGTGTCCGGTCCAGGGCTGCATCTGGCAAAGAGCGAGCGCAGCCAGAGCTGAGGGGCTGCAGGAGAGGCCGGAGAACGCAGCCCAGCCCTGCGCTCCCCAGGCAGGGACAGCCCCGGGATGCCCAGGGGATGGAGCACGGCTGCTGCGGGGGGTCTGGCCTGGCTCCTCTTCCAGCCTATCCATAGGCCTGTTCCCCGGGGATGGGATGGGATGGGATGGGATGGGATGGGATGGGATGGGATGGGATGGGATGGGATGGCGCCAAGCTGGCTGCTGCCATCAGCCCTGTGGCCCAGCTCTGTCACTCACCGTCCTGCCGTGGCTGGAACTGCTCCAGCTCTTCGGGCTGTTGTGCTGGGGCAGCTCCAGGGCCTTTTTTCCTCCTGAGCACTTTGAACAGGCGACGGAATCTGCCCGCCATGCCACAGTGTGGCCTCGAGGGCACCTTCAAGAGAGATTCCTTGGGAAAGCTCTGAGTGAACAAGTCCTGCGCTTGTGCCTTGAAGGCACCAGCAGCAGAGAAACCTCAGGAAGGCTACAAGACAGCAAGTCCTGCACCCTGGTCTCAGAGGGCTCCTGCCACAAGGACAGGAGACTCCTCGTCAAGGATTGTGGTCAGCTAAGCCAACGGTCTGGCCTTGAGGGCACCGGCCACAGGGATGGGAGATACCTCGGAAAAGCTCCGGGGCACCAAGTCCCACGGTCTGCCCTCGAGGGCACCTGCAAAAGAGAAGCCTCGAGAAGGCCACAGGTCACCAAGTCCTGTGGTCTGGCCTCGAGGTCACCTGCAGGAATAACGCTTCGGAAAAGCTCCGGGTCGGCAAGGAACGAGTGCGCTGTGCGGGGGCTCCTCACGGCACCGCTCTGTCCCGTCCTGTCCCGTCGCGTGCTCCGAGCACTGTGGCGTGGCTGCGTCGCCACCAGCCCCTATGTCAGCACGTGTCACAAAGGGCCCTGGGACACCCTGTCCCGTTCCATCCCACGGTGACCATGCTGCACCGTGTCACAAAGGGCCCTTGCACACGCTGCCACCTGCCCCGGGGCCGTCCCCAGCCCACTCCAAGTGGCCCAGGTTGGAAGGAATGCCTTGCCCCAAGTGTCTAAGGCAGCCCGACAGGAACTTTAGCATCGGCTCCAGCCATAAGCAAGCGCTCCCCTGCTCTGCGGGCTCGGGGCAGCACCAGGAGCCCCCACGGCTGCCACCGCAGCCGCCGCGCGAAGGGCTCGGGGTCTTCCACAGAAGCTGGCACGGCCTCCTTGGGACACGTCCCGGCTGGTGGCCATCCTAAAGCCGGGGCTGTGACACAGACAAGGAACGTGTGGGCCAGGGCCATGGAACAAGGGGCCGGTGTGATTCTGAGGGGCCTCGTGGATCCATGGAGACCATGGTGCTCCTGCAGGTCCTCATGGAATCACGGAGTCTATTGGGACACTGCTGGGCCCACGGAACCAAGGGAACATGGAACAGCTCTGGCTGCCTTGGGCTCCTGGGGCCGCCTGGCAGCTCCGGCTGACCTTGGCATGGAGAGAGCTGCTTCTCACCTGCCCTGGAACGCTGGGGCTCCGTGCTTTCCTTCCTGTGGAACAGAACCATCCTTCTCCCCCAGCTGCCCATGGCCAAAATTGCAATTTGGCCTCCAAAATTCCATCTATCCCAGGACTGCTGCCAGACAAAAGCTGCCAAGGCCAACAGGTCTGGCTGGCCTTGGCCTCTGGTGGCCGCCTTTCATGGATCACAGGGAGACAGTTTGTTTTATCACAGATACTATGCATGGTTAGATCCACCCCTCGATCTCGTGCCCACCTATAGGTGGCATCTCTGCCTTGATGACCTGAGGCATCATGTCCCCACAAGTAGGGCTAATGAGGAACACCAAAGCCAGAAGCAGGTAGATCAGGCTGCAAAGATAGAGGTGTCCCAGATAGACTTGGATTGGCAACATAAAGGAGAGTTGTTCCTAGCTCGATGGGCCCATGATGCCTCAGGCCATCAGGGCAGAGATGCCACCTATAAGTGGGCACGAGATCGAGGGGTGGATCTAACCATGGACAGTATCTCCCAGGTGATCCATGATTGTGAGACATGCGCTGCGATCAAGCAGGCCAAGCGGGTGAAGCCCCTGTGGTACGGTGGGCGATGGTCCAAATACAAGTATGGGGAGGCCTGGCAGATTGATTACATCACACTGCCTCAAACCCGCCAAGGCAAGCGCTGTGTGCTCACAATGGTAGAAGCCACCACTGGATGGCTGGAGACCTACCCTGTGCCTCATGCTACTGCCCAGAACACCATCCTGGGCCTGGAAAAGCAAGTCCTTTGGAGGCATGGCACCCCTGAGAGAATCGAGACCAACAACAGGACTCATTTTAAGAACAGCCTTATCAACACCTGGGCTAGAGAACATGGCATTGAGTGGGTGTACCACATCCCTTACCATGCACCAGCTGCAGGCAAAGTGGAACGGTGCCATGGATTGTTGAAAACCACCTTGAAGGCACTGGGTGGGAGAACTTTCAAAAATTGGGAACAGAATCTGGCAAAGGCTACCTGGTTAGTTAACACCCGAGGTTCCACCAATAGAGCAGGTCCAGCCCAGTCTGAATCCCTGCATACAACAGATGGAGATAAGGCCCCAGTAGTGCATGTCAGAGGTCTGTTAGGAAAGCCCGTGTGGATAAATTCTGCCTCGAGTACAGACAAACCCATCCGTGGGGTTGTCTTTGCTCAGGGACCTGGTTGCACATGGTGGGTAATGCAGAAAGATGGAACAACGCATTGTGTACCGCAGGGAGATCTGATTGTTGGGTGAAAACCACCTGTAGTGTGAAATGCCTGTGTACCCCTGCTTGCTGAGGGTCACTGTCACTGTTCGTACATAGCTGTATATATATATATATATATATATATGTATATGTATCGATGTGTGTGTGTAGAGTTAAATTATATTCGTTTGGGCATTGAGCCAATGATATGGGATAAGGGGTGGAATGTCTTGGGGTGACTTTGTGATGTGTATCCCGTATCCCTGCCCTATGCCTAGAAATTAACTTTGTGCCTTTCTATGCCTCTAAACTGAGCCTGAGAGGGGGAAGGAAAAACTGAGCAAAACTTTTTCAAAGCAGTTTGCAGCTTGTTCAAGGTCACACAGAGATAGGGACTTTCTTTTTCCCAGCTGCAGCAGGGGAGGGAGGAGGCACCCAGCTTGCTGCTTCCCTGGTCAGCTTTTGGCCAGTTCTTCAGCTTCTTTTTCTCCAAAGGGAGACTGAGAGCTGAATTTTTTTTCATTCCCTGGAATTTTGGATTTTCTCCCTTTTCTGCTGGACTGCTTCAATATCAGAACACATCAGGAGGACTTGCCACCGAGCACAGAGGGCCTGGCCCTGGGCCAAGCCCCAGCTCCGAGGAGACCAAAGGGAGGACTCTAACACTTTCCCAGGTTTTTTCTCCACAGCGAGAGATTTTATTATTTAGCATTATTTTCCTTTTCCCGTGTGTTTGTCAAATCAATAGTTTTTATCTCCTTCACTTTCCTTTGATGAAAACTTAATTTTTTCCCGAACCAGGTTCGGGGAGGGGTGGTTGTGCCTTCTCTCAGAGGATATCTTTCTAAATTTGGCCAAACCGGCACATCCGCAAATGAACCAAACTTACAAAAGTGTGAAGAACTCGTGACCTGTTGTCCATCTTGGGGTCCCTCTTGGCAGTAGCCTCTGGCTACCCTGGGTGTACCTTTGAAGGCCTTTCAAATACCTACCTACCTTTATTCCCTTATTCTGCTCTAGCCTCTGGTTTTAGGTGGCCTCTCTAGGCATCAGCAGGGGCTGCAATCCCACACTTGTGGAGACCAGAACCGCCCCCAGGATCCCAACACTGCCTGACAGCGCTCCGGACACCGGGATGGCCGCGCGTCCGAGTCTCGGCCACTGTGCTGCTGCTTCGTTTGCTCGTAGGCGCACCCAGAGGCCACTGTTAAGCCCGGATGCTCTCTGGTTCTGCCCTCTTCCTGATCCCGTGCAGGGATGCAGCACTGCTGGGCTTTCAGGAAGCTGCTCTTGAAAACTTCCAGCATTCCAAGCTCCTTGGCCCTCCGTGGAGGCTTGCCACGGAATCCCTCACAGCTGCCTCCGGAGCATACTCCTGTTGGCTGTTCTAAAATCCAGGGCCTTCAGGGTGCTCAGCAAGACCTCTGACTCCACAGTGTTGTGGAACTGGACCTTCAGGACAGGGACCTTTCCAGCCTGAGCTGCCCTCGTTCCTCTGTGTCTCTGCACAAAACATGGCACGGTGTGGATACAAAAATGCTGCTAGCAAGGATTTTCTTGCTATTTTCTAAGCCCGTGAGAGACTTTTCTCTCTCACAGAAGAGGCAGCAGAGTTATGTACACAACCAAACACCTGCACCCTTGAAAAGTCTTTTTTATAGTACAGGAGAAAATATTTGGACAATGGATGTTTTAGGATTTTAGCCGATCACCCCAAGGGGTGGCTGATCCTTTGTCCAATTAGACTATGAAGAAAAAAGCCTATGAAAGAGTTTGTAAAATAATTAAATAAATCAATCTTGCTGCACAATTCCTGCCTGCTGGAGCTTCTCTCCTCCTCCCTACGGCTGCGGGACACGGTGATATACCCCAGGGTTGCAGTAAAAGCACGGAAGAGAGCAGCAGGAGGGGCCTGTGTGTCCCAGGGCTCAGGTTTTGGGCCGCTTCAGCACCACAGAGATGCAGCTCAAGTGAAGAAACCAAACTGTTTATTAATAGGAAGCGAAGCGAAGGGATGAGCTGGGAGGAAAAAAGGGGATGGGCAGGGTCTGAGGGCTGGAGGGATGGAGCTGTCAAAAGGGAGGGAGAGGGCAGGAGCTATGGGAGCTTTCCACAGGCTCAGCTGTGACCAGCATCAGCTGTGCCTGGAGCTCCAGCTGCTCTACTCTAGTCTCCAGATGGTCTCATCTTCCAGGATATCTGGAGGTCTTAAAGGGACACTGGTTCTGGGCCAGCAGATGAACGTAGTTCTGCAGCTCTTTCGTTGAGTATTTCCTGAACTATGATGTTTGTCTGGGAAGGGCTGTCGTCTCTCCTCAGGGCTTGAAGGGCTGGAAGAGACAGGAACAGAGCCACGGTCAGAGCCTGGATCTGCAGGAATCCAAGCAGACCTTCCTGCCAGGGCCATCTCACCCAGCTCCTGCCACGGCCAGAAGACAGCAGGGGCCAAGGAGATCAGCCAGAAGGTGCTGGCCATGAGCCTCCCCACCGTGTCCCTGAAACCTCTCTGTGCTCCGCCCACGTCACCCCGAGTCCACACACGGAGCAAAGCCCCCACAGCCAGGGCAGGGATTGCAGCTCCCGAGCCAGGCATTGCAGCTCGCCCCCGCCAGCCCCCGCTGCCAGCCCGCTGCCCTCACTCACCCTCACCGAGGAGCTGGAGCTCTTCCTTGTGCCCCCTCAAGAACACCCTGGCAGTCCCTGGGAGCACAGAGGCGGTCACGGCCCCGCGGCACAGCTCCCTCGCAGCGGCGCTGCCAGCCCCGTGGCCACCCGCTCTCCTGCCCCGGCAGGGCTCAGCCCGGGCCCTTGCCGCATCCTGACGCCCGAGGGCACGGCTGCGAGAGGGCGGCAGCGGCCCCGAGGGCAGGCGGGGCTCCACGGCCCCGGGCCCGGATCCCGCTGCCGGGGCAGCAGCCGGGGCCGGGGCCGAGCTGCGGCGGGGCGGGGAGGGGCCCCGGGCTCGTGGCTCACCGATGAACCTGACGGCCGCCTCTCGCAGGGACTCCTGCGGGCTCTCCGCGAACGGCAGCGCCTGGTGCAGGCGCTCGGCCGCTCGGCTCCTGTCCTCTGCCAGCTGCAGAGAGCGCCAGGAGGGAAGGGTTGGCGCGGGCTCAGCCCCTTGGCCGGGCTCTCTGCGCCCAGCCCTGGCCTCCCCTGCCCGCACGGCCCCGAGGCCCGGCCAGCAGCCGCTGGCGCCGGGCTCTGGAGGGGGCCGAGGGCCGGCTGCTGCCCGGGGAGCCGCGGTGCCGCCCCGCGCCACAGCCCAGCGGGGCCGGGGCTCCATCGGCTCCCGGCTCGGGGCCACAGGAGCCTGGAGAAGAGCCCGGGGAAGGGAGCAGCGTGTGGGGCGCAGGCTGGCGCCCCTGGTGCAGCACAGCTGCCAGCCCCACGCACTGGGCACCAGGGGCAGGGGACTTCTCCAGGCTCAGCTTAGGCTTCCAGGCGGTCCTTACCAGGCACTCGGCAAACTTCGACAGCTGCTCCTTCTTCACCAGCTGCCCAAGATTTCTCCTCTTCAGGAACTTGGCCGCACAAATCAGCGTTTCCCGAGAAGCCTGGAGAGCAGCAGAGACACGGAGATGGCACCACAGCCCAGGGCACAGGACCCGCGTCCCTGTGCCAAGGCCAGGAGAAGGCTGCAGCCTGCGAGGCCCCAGGGCAGGAGGCAGCTGAGCCCCCTCCCAGGAGGACACATCAGCCCACAAGTCCTCACCTCTGCCACGTTCCGGTTCTCATCATGGCAGTGGAATAAAAGTGGGAGTAGGCTCTGGCACACAATTGTCTTAAGGGGCTTTTTTCCCTCGTCCACTACCAACTCCATCACCTTGCAGAAGAGGTGAATGGAGAGCATCTGCACATTGCTGTTGTCCTGGAGTAAAGGAAAAAACATCAGCAGCAACTTCTCCAGCCCATGTGGGCAACGGCCTAAAAATCCACAGGGCACAAAGTGTCTGGGCAGCAGCCAGTGTCAGTGGCTGGGGGCACAGAGCCTTACATTTTCAAAGAGTGGCAAGAGCGCCTCAGCCAGTTTCGGGGCAGTGGTGCTGGATACCAGGATGTCTTTGTTCTCCAGCACATTCATGAACACAGAGAGGGACATCCTGACCACCTCTCCATCTGCATCACCCAGCAGCTCCACAAGCCGTTGAGACAGGCTGCCCATTCTTCTGGCCTGTGTGGAACACAAGGCTGTGCTGTGAAGCCATGAACGGCTGCACTGCCTACACCACCCTGGCCCTGCAAGCCCACCCTGCTGCCGCAGGGCCCAGAGGCCAAAGGCCTGTCCCGAAGCACTGGGGCAGCTGAGCCGGGAGGCAGGAGAGCTGGGAGCAGCTGCCTCAGCTCCTGAAGCCCAGCCAAGCCCATGTGACTGCTTTCCCCAGCGCAGCTTCAGCCGCTGCCGCCTTCTCACCATGGCGGGATCCTTGCTGAGCACCACGAGGCCTCTGAGTGCCAGGCGACATCTCTGCCTGCACTCGCTCAGCAGGTACCTGGACATGATCTCCAGGATGCTGTCACCATATTTACTTAAGTCCAGGCACTCGAGGAGCTGAAAGGCACAGGGCAGTGGCAGGGGAGCCGGCCGGCAGGAGCCCGGAACCGCCCAGGGCTGGGCCCAGGCAGCAGCGCAGGGCGCGGGCACCGTCCCAGGCAGCTGCGGCTACGAGAGGGCAGAGAGGCGGGAGGCAGCTCAGCGAGGCAGCGCTGGCCGTCAGGCTCACCTCCACAAGGAAAGCCAGGAAGGGCAGATCCCAGCATGGCTCCTCCCTGCTGAGTGGTTTGAGCAGGTGGAATGCAATGCGGGAGCAGAAGGGGATCAAGACCTGGCGCATCTCTCTGGTAGGGGGAAAAAGGCACCAAGACCCTGAGGCAGGGGGCAAACCTCTCCCAGGACTGACTCACACAGGTCTGGTCTTCCCCACCACGTTGCAAGGGGATCTGGGTGCTCTGGGAGGCAGCTCCTTCTGGGCACCCTCCCCTTCCAGCCTTTTCCAGTCCGCTTGGCCATCCCTCGGTGACGAGGCCCCACAGGGACTGTGTGGGGCACCTCGGGCACAGGGCACAAGTGCCGGGGGCAGTGAGGAGAAGGGGGTCTCACCTGGCCAGCAGACCCACTGCATAGTGCTGGGTGTCAGCACACAGCAGCGTGTCCCAGCCACGCTTGCGCTCCATAGCCACCACCTCGTTGTCACAGCGCAGTCGACAGAGCAGAGCCTTCATGGCCTGCACTGCAAACCTGTGCACAGAGCAAAGCCCAGGTCACACTGGGAGCACTGGCGCTGGCCACGAGGGCATGGGAAGGACAGGAGGACTGGGACCTGTTGGGGTTGGTGGGAAGGCGGTGTTCCTCCCGGCATGCTCTCCAGAAGTGATCAACTTCCTCTGGCACCTGCTGTGTGGTGATGACAACTTGGAAGAGCAGAGTCACAAACAGGCGGGCTGAATAAAGGATCATTGCCTCGTGGCACTCGGGCACCTGGACAATCACCCACAGCGCCAGAGTTGCCTGCAAAAGAAGCAGCTCGAGACAGCTCAGGAGCATCCCTCAGTGCCGAGCTGTCCATGTGGCAGGGCCCGAGGGGAGACGCAGGGGGAGCACCGGGCCTGGTGCCCCCTGAGCCTGCCCTAGCCCAGGTTTCAGCCCAGCACCTGAGGCAAGGAGATGCAGTGGGGGAAGGATGGAGAGCTGGTGAGGATGTGACCTCGGGGTGAGTAAAGGCCAGTTCCAGAAACTCACAGCCAGGGCAAAGACATCTGTATCATCCCCATCAGAGGTGGACGTGCTATGCAGTGGCCATTCCTGCATCACAGAGAGCAGCGTTGGCAACACCTTCTCCACTGCTGGTCCCAATGATCCTATGATTCTCCACATCATTGTAGCAGCTCTGTAGGATCGGAGCTCTGAGTCAGGGGCGTCTCAGTCACAGTACCACGCCCTGTGCAGCTGTGGGGGCCCAGGTGACAGAGCCCCGGTGCCCTGAGGGGCAGGGAGGGAGCATGGCAGCAGGCTCAGGAAACAGAGGGGCCCGAGGGTCCTGGAGCTCTCCACCTGTCTGGCAGACCCCATTGGACAGGCGGCACAGGGCGATGGGCCCTAAGGGCTGGTGAGCCCTGAGCTCTCAAGGCAGCTGGGCCCCGTACCTGTCGCACGATGGGGCACAGCGCAGGAGGGTCAGCACCACATCAGCGGGGTGCTCTTCAGCCAGCCTCAGAATGTCAATTTGCAGCCAGGCATCCACAGTGACATGGGACCCGAGTCTCTGGTGAATGTTCCTCACCATGGCTGGCACCTGGAGGAGGCATGGGGAAGACTTGGAGCACTGTCCAAGGGAGCAACTTCCCCAGCTGCCCCCAAGAAGTGCTTCCCTTCCCACCGCACTGTGCTGGCCTCAAAGGCTGAGGGGGCCCAGCAGCCGTGGCTTGAGGGGGCACACGATCCTTGGAGTCTCCAGCCCTGGCCCCAGGCTGCTTACCTGCTGCTGAGGAGAAGCAGCACTCTCTTCAAAAAAATCCAGTTTGGGAGCATGAATCCCAGTGGGAATGGGCATAGTGTCAGTATTTGGGATGCCCTGAGTCTCTCCGGTGTCAGTGTTTGTGATGGCCATGTCCTCAGTCACTGCCATGTCCTCAGTCACTGCCATGTCCTCAGTCACTGCCCTGTCAGTCTTCGCTGTGTGATCATTCATTGGACTGTCAGAGTCTTCTGAGGGTGCAGTGATATCTGTGCTGACATCAGGCTCTGCCTGGAGCTCGGTCAGCCCAGAGTCAGGCTCAGCTGTGCCCTCAGTTGCTGTGGTGCTGGTCTTTCCACGCCGAATGCACATGAACTTCCGGAACATCTGCAGGAGAACAAAGGACAGGGAAGAGAGGGATGTTCCAAGGGGTGCTCCAGGCGTGGTGCTCGGCTGAGCAGCGACAGCAGGCCCAGCCCAGGTGGGGATGGCTGCAGGTACCTGCACTGTTCTCCGGAAGCGGCCGTGGGCACGGTCCTGCTCTTGTGTCCGGTCCAGGGCTGCATCTGGCAAAGAGCGAGCGCAGCCAGAGCTGAGGGGCTGCAGGAGAGGCCGGAGAACGCAGCCCAGCCCTGCGCTCCCCAGGCAGGGACAGCCCCGGGATGCCCAGGGGATGGAGCACGGCTGCTGCGGGGGGTCTGGCCTGGCTCCTCTTCCAGCCTATCCATAGGCCTGTTCCCCGGGGATGGGATGGGATGGGATGGGATGGGATGGGATGGGATGGGATGGGATGGGATGGCGCCAAGCTGGCTGCTGCCATCAGCCCTGTGGCCCAGCTCTGTCACTCACCGTCCTGCCGTGGCTGGAACTGCTCCAGCTCTTCGGGCTGTTGTGCTGGGGCAGCTCCAGGGCCTTTTTTCCTCCTGAGCACTTTGAACAGGCGACGGAATCTGCCCGCCATGCCACAGTGTGGCCTCGAGGGCACCTTCAAGAGAGATTCCTTGGGAAAGCTCTGAGTGAACAAGTCCTGCGCTTGTGCCTTGAAGGCACCAGCAGCAGAGAAACCTCAGGAAGGCTACAGGACAGCAAGTCCTGCACCCTGGTCTCAGAGGGCTCCTGCCACAAGGACAGGAGACTCCTCGTCAAGGATTGTGGTCAGCTAAGCCAACGGTCTGGCCTTGAGGGCACCGGCCACAGGGATGGGAGATACCTCGGAAAAGCTCCGGGGCACCAAGTCCCACGGTCTGCCCTCGAGGGCACCTGCAAAAGAGAAGCCTCGAGAAGGCCACAGGTCACCAAGTCCTGTGGTCTGGCCTCGAGGTCACCTGCAGGAATAACGCTTCGGAAAAGCTCCGGGTCGGCAAGGAACGAGTGCGCTGTGCGGGGGCTCCTCACGGCACCGCTCTGTCCCGTCCTGTCCCGTCGCGTGCTCCGAGCACTGTGGCGTGGCTGCGTCGCCGCCAGCCCCTATGTCAGCACGTGTCACAAAGGGCCCTGGGACACCCTGTCCCGTTCCATCCCACGGTGACCATGCTGCACCGTGTCACAAAGGGCCCTTGCACACGCTGCCACCTGCCCCGGGGCCGTCCCCAGCCCACTCCAAGTGGCCCAGGTTGGAAGGAATGCCTTGCCCCAAGTGTCTAAGGCAGCCCGACAGGAACTTTAGCATCGGCTCCAGCCATAAGCAAGCGCTCCCCTGCTCTGCGGGCTCGGGGCAGCACCAGGAGCCCCCACGGCTGCCACCGCAGCCGCCGCGCGAAGGGCTCGGGGTCTTCCACAGAAGCTGGCACGGCCTCCTTGGGACACGTCCCGGCTGGTGGCCATCCTAAAGCCGGGGCTGTGACACAGACAAGGAACGTGTGGGCCAGGGCCATGGACCAAGGGGCCGGTGTGATTCTGAGGGGCCTCGTGGATCCATGGAGACCATGGTGCTCCTGCAGGTCCTCATGGAATCACGGAGTCCATTGGGACACTGCTGGGCCCACGGAACCAAGGGAACATGGAACAGCTCTGGCTGCCTTGGGCTCCTGGGGCCGCCTGGCAGCTCCGGCTGACCTTGGCATGGAGAGAGCTGCTTCTCACCTGCCCTGGAACGCTGGGGCTCCGTGCTTTCCTTCCTGTGGAACAGAACCATCCTTCTCCCCCAGCTGCCCATGGCCAAAATTGCAATTTGGCCTCCAAAATTCCATCTATCCCAGGACTGCTGCCAGACAAAAGCTGCCAAGGCCAACAGGTCTGGCTGGCCTTGGCCTCTGGTGGCCGCCTTTCATGGATCACAGGGAGACAGTTTGTTTTATCACAGATACTATGCATGGTTAGATCCACCCCTCGATCTCGTGCCCACCTATAGGTGGCATCTCTGCCTTGATGACCTGAGGCATCATGTCCCCACAAGTAGGGCTAATGAGGAACACCAAAGCCAGAAGCAGGTAGATCAGGCTGCAAAGATAGAGGTGTCCCAGATAGACTTGGATTGGCAACATAAAGGAGAGTTGTTCCTAGCTCGATGGGCCCATGATGCCTCAGGCCATCAGGGCAGAGATGCCACCTATAAGTGGGCACGAGATCGAGGGGTGGATCTAACCATGGACAGTATCTCCCAGGTGATCCATGATTGTGAGACATGCGCTGCGATCAAGCAGGCCAAGCGGGTGAAGCCCCTGTGGTACGGTGGGCGATGGTCCAAATACAAGTATGGGGAGGCCTGGCAGATTGATTACATCACACTGCCTCAAACCCGCCAAGGCAAGCGCTGTGTGCTCACAATGGTAGAAGCCACCACTGGATGGCTGGAGACCTACCCTGTGCCTCATGCTACTGCCCGGAACACCATCCTGGGCCTGGAAAAGCAAGTCCTTTGGAGGCATGGCACCCCTGAGAGAATCGAGACCAACAACAGGACTCATTTTAAGAACAGCCTTATCAACACCTGGGCTAGAGAACATGGCATTGAGTGGGTGTACCACATCCCTTACCATGCACCAGCTGCAGGCAAAGTGGAACGGTGCCATGGATTGTTGAAAACCACCTTGAAGGCACTGGGTGGGAGAACTTTCAAAAATTGGGAACAGAATCTGGCAAAGGCTACCTGGTTAGTTAACACCCGAGGTTCCACCAATAGAGCAGGTCCAGCCCAGTCTGAATCCCTGCATACAACAGATGGAGATAAGGCCCCAGTAGTGCATGTCAGAGGTCTGTTAGGAAAGCCCGTGTGGATAAATTCTGCCTCGAGTACAGACAAACCCATCCGTGGGGTTGTCTTTGCTCAGGGACCTGGTTGCACATGGTGGGTAATGCAGAAAGATGGAACAACGCATTGTGTACCGCAGGGAGATCTGATTGTTGGGTGAAAACCACCTGTAGTGTGAAATGCCTGTGTACCCCTGCTTGCTGAGGGTCACTGTCACTGTTCGTACATAGCTGTATATATATATATATATATATATATGTATATGTATCGATGTGTGTGTGTAGAGTTAAATTATATTCGTTTGGGCATTGAGCCAATGATATGGGATAAGGGGTGGAATGTCTTGGGGTGACTTTGTGATGTGTATCCCGTATCCCTGCCCTATGCCTAGAAATTAACTTTGTGCCTTTCTATGCCTCTAAACTGAGCCTGAGAGGGGGAAGGAAAAACTGAGCAAAACTTTTTCAAAGCAGTTTGCAGCTTGTTCAAGGTCACACAGAGATAGGGACTTTCTTTTTCCCAGCTGCAGCAGGGGAGGGAGGAGGCACCCAGCTTGCTGCTTCCCTGGTCAGCTTTTGGCCAGTTCTTCAGCTTCTTTTTCTCCAAAGGGAGACTGAGAGCTGAATTTTTTTTCATTCCCTGGAATTTTGGATTTTCTCCCTTTTCTGCTGGACTGCTTCAATATCAGAACACATCAGGAGGACTTGCCACCGAGCACAGAGGGCCTGGCCCTGGGCCAAGCCCCAGCTCCGAGGAGACCAAAGGGAGGACTCTAACACTTTCCCAGGTTTTTTCTCCACAGCGAGAGATTTTATTATTTAGCATTATTTTCCTTTTCCCGTGTGTTTGTCAAATCAATAGTTTTTATCTCCTTCACTTTCCTTTGATGAAAACTTAATTTTTTCCCGAACCAGGTTCGGGGAGGGGTGGTTGTGCCTTCTCTCAGAGGATATCTTTCTAAATTTGGCCAAACCGGCACATCCGCAAATGAACCAAACTTACAAAAGTGTGAAGAACTCGTGACCTGTTGTCCATCTTGGGGTCCCTCTTGGCAGTAGCCTCTGGCTACCCTGGGTGTACCTTTGAAGGCCTTTCAAATACCTACCTACCTTTATTCCCTTATTCTGCTCTAGCCTCTGGTTTTAGGTGGCCTCTCTAGGCATCAGCAGGGGCTGCAATCCCACACTTGTGGAGACCAGAACCGCCCCCAGGATCCCAACACTGCCTGACAGCGCTCCGGACACCGGGATGGCCGCGCGTCCGAGTCTCGGCCACTGTGCTGCTGCTTCGTTTGCTCGTAGGCGCACCCAGAGGCCACTGTTAAGCCCGGATGCTCTCTGGTTCTGCCCTCTTCCTGATCCCGTGCAGGGATGCAGCACTGCTGGGCTTTCAGGAAGCTGCTCTTGAAAACTTCCAGCATTCCAAGCTCCTTGGCCCTCCGTGGAGGCTTGCCACGGAATCCCTCACAGCTGCCTCCGGAGCATACTCCTGTTGGCTGTTCTAAAATCCAGGGCCTTCAGGGTGCTCAGCAAGACCTCTGACTCCACAGTGTTGTGGAACTGGACCTTCAGGACAGGGACCTTTCCAGCCTGAGCTGCCCTCGTTCCTCTGTGTCTCTGCACAAAACATGGCACGGTGTGGATACAAAAATGCTGCTAGCAAGGATTTTCTTGCTATTTTCTAAGCCCGTGAGAGACTTTTCTCTCTCACAGAAGAGGCAGCAGAGTTATGTACACAACCAAACACCTGCACCCTTGAAAAGTCTTTTTTATAGTACAGTAGAAAATATTTGGACAATGGATGTTTTAGGATTTTAGCCGATCACCCCAAGGGGTGGCTGATCCTTTGTCCAATTAGACTATGAAGAAAAAAGCCTATGAAAGAGTTTGTAAAATAATTAAATAAATCAATCTTGCTGCACAATTCCTGCCTGCTGGAGCTTCTCTCCTCCTCCCTACGGCTGCGGGACACGGTGATATACCCCAGGGTTGCAGTAAAAGCACGGAAGAGAGCGGCAGGAGGGGCCTGTGTGTCCCAGGGCTCAGGTTTTGGGCCGCTTCAGCACCACAGAGATGCAGCTCAAGTGAAGAAACCAAACTGTTTATTAATAGGAAGCGAAGCGAAGGGATGAGCTGGGAGGAAAAAAGGGGATGGGCAGGGTCTGAGGGCTGGAGGGATGGAGCTGTCAAAAGGGAGGGAGAGGGCAGGAGCTATGGGAGCTTTCCACAGGCTCAGCTGTGACCAGCATCAGCTGTGCCTGGAGCTCCAGCTGCTCTACTCTAGTCTCCAGATGGTCTCATCTTCCAGGATATCTGGAGGTCTTAAAGGGACACTGGTTCTGGGCCAGCAGATGAACGTAGTTCTGCAGCTCTTTCGTTGAGTATTTCCTGAACTATGATGTTTGTCTGGGAAGGGCTGTCGTCTCTCCTCAGGGCTTGAAGGGCTGGAAGAGACAGGAACAGAGCCACGGTCAGAGCCTGGATCTGCAGGAATCCAAGCAGACCTTCCTGCCAGGGCCATCTCACCCAGCTCCTGCCACGGCCAGAAGACAGCAGGGGCCAAGGAGATCAGCCAGAAGGTGCTGGCCATGAGCCTCCCCACCGTGTCCCTGAAACCTCTCTGTGCTCCGCCCACGTCACCCCGAGTCCACACACGGAGCAAAGCCCCCACAGCCAGGGCAGGGATTGCAGCTCCCGAGCCAGGCATTGCAGCTCGCCCCCGCCAGCCCCCGCTGCCAGCCCGCTGCCCTCACTCACCCTCACCGAGGAGCTGGAGCTCTTCCTTGTGCCCCCTCAAGAACACCCTGGCAGTCCCTGGGAGCACAGAGGCGGTCACGGCCCCGCGGCACAGCTCCCTCGCAGCGGCGCTGCCAGCCCCGTGGCCACCCGCTCTCCTGCCCCGGCAGGGCTCAGCCCGGGCCCTTGCCGCATCCTGACGCCCGAGGGCACGGCTGCGAGAGGGCGGCAGCGGCCCCGAGGGCAGGCGGGGCTCCACGGCCCCGGGCCCGGATCCCGCTGCCGGGGCAGCAGCCGGGGCCGGGGCCGAGCTGCGGCGGGGCGGGGAGGGGCCCCGGGCTCGTGGCTCACCGATGAACCTGACGGCCGCCTCTCGCAGGGACTCCTGCGGGCTCTCCGCGAACGGCAGCGCCTGGTGCAGGCGCTCGGCCGCTCGGCTCCTGTCCTCTGCCAGCTGCAGAGAGCGCCAGGAGGGAAGGGTTGGCGCGGGCTCAGCCCCTTGGCCGGGCTCTCTGCGCCCAGCCCTGGCCTCCCCTGCCCGCACGGCCCCGAGGCCCGGCCAGCAGCCGCTGGCGCCGGGCTCTGGAGGGGGCCGAGGGCCGGCTGCTGCCCGGGGAGCCGCGGTGCCGCCCCGCGCCACAGCCCAGCGGGGCCGGGGCTCCATCGGCTCCCGGCTCGGGGCCACAGGAGCCTGGAGAAGAGCCCGGGGAAGGGAGCAGCGTGTGGGGCGCAGGCTGGCGCCCCTGGTGCAGCACAGCTGCCAGCCCCACGCACTGGGCACCAGGGGCAGGGGACTTCTCCAGGCTCAGCTTAGGCTTCCAGGCGGTCCTTACCAGGCACTCGGCAAACTTCGACAGCTGCTCCTTCTTCACCAGCTGCCCAAGATTTCTCCTCTTCAGGAACTTGGCCGCACAAATCAGCGTTTCCCGAGAAGCCTGGAGAGCAGCAGAGACACGGAGATGGCACCACAGCCCAGGGCACAGGACCCGCGTCCCTGTGCCAAGGCCAGGAGAAGGCTGCAGCCTGCGAGGCCCCAGGGCAGGAGGCAGCTGAGCCCCCTCCCAGGAGGACACATCAGCCCACAAGTCCTCACCTCTGCCACGTTCCGGTTCTCATCATGGCAGTGGAATAAAAGTGGGAGTAGGCTCTGGCACACAATTGTCTTAAGGGGCTTTTTTCCCTCGTCCACTACCAACTCCATCACCTTGCAGAAGAGGTGAATGGAGAGCATCTGCACATTGCTGTTGTCCTGGAGTAAAGGAAAAAACATCAGCAGCAACTTCTCCAGCCCATGTGGGCAACGGCCTAAAAATCCACAGGGCACAAAGTGTCTGGGCAGCAGCCAGTGTCAGTGGCTGGGGGCACAGAGCCTTACATTTTCAAAGAGTGGCAAGAGCGCCTCAGCCAGTTTCGGGGCAGTGGTGCTGGATACCAGGATGTCTTTGTTCTCCAGCACATTCATGAACACAGAGAGGGACATCCTGACCACCTCTCCATCTGCATCACCCAGCAGCTCCACAAGCCGTTGAGACAGGCTGCCCATTCTTCTGGCCTGTGTGGAACACAAGGCTGTGCTGTGAAGCCATGAACGGCTGCACTGCCTACACCACCCTGGCCCTGCAAGCCCACCCTGCTGCCGCAGGGCCCAGAGGCCAAAGGCCTGTCCCGAAGCACTGGGGCAGCTGAGCCGGGAGGCAGGAGAGCTGGGAGCAGCTGCCTCAGCTCCTGAAGCCCAGCCAAGCCCATGTGACTGCTTTCCCCAGCGCAGCTTCAGCCGCTGCCGCCTTCTCACCATGGCGGGATCCTTGCTGAGCACCACGAGGCCTCTGAGTGCCAGGCGACATCTCTGCCTGCACTCGCTCAGCAGGTACCTGGACATGATCTCCAGGATGCTGTCACCATATTTACTTAAGTCCAGGCACTCGAGGAGCTGAAAGGCACAGGGCAGTGGCAGGGGAGCCGGCCGGCAGGAGCCCGGAACCGCCCAGGGCTGGGCCCAGGCAGCAGCGCAGGGCGCGGGCACCGTCCCAGGCAGCTGCGGCTACGAGAGGGCAGAGAGGCGGGAGGCAGCTCAGCGAGGCAGCGCTGGCCGTCAGGCTCACCTCCACAAGGAAAGCCAGGAAGGGCAGATCCCAGCATGGCTCCTCCCTGCTGAGTGGTTTGAGCAGGTGGAATGCAATGCGGGAGCAGAAGGGGATCAAGACCTGGCGCATCTCTCTGGTAGGGGGAAAAAGGCACCAAGACCCTGAGGCAGGGGGCAAACCTCTCCCAGGACTGACTCACACAGGTCTGGTCTTCCCCACCACGTTGCAAGGGGATCTGGGTGCTCTGGGAGGCAGCTCCTTCTGGGCACCCTCCCCTTCCAGCCTTTTCCAGTCCGCTTGGCCATCCCTCGGTGACGAGGCCCCACAGGGACTGTGTGGGGCACCTCGGGCACAGGGCACAAGTGCCGGGGGCAGTGAGGAGAAGGGGGTCTCACCTGGCCAGCAGACCCACTGCATAGTGCTGGGTGTCAGCACACAGCAGCGTGTCCCAGCCACGCTTGCGCTCCATAGCCACCACCTCGTTGTCACAGCGCAGTCGACAGAGCAGAGCCTTCATGGCCTGCACTGCAAACCTGTGCACAGAGCAAAGCCCAGGTCACACTGGGAGCACTGGCGCTGGCCACGAGGGCATGGGAAGGACAGGAGGACTGGGACCTGTTGGGGTTGGTGGGAAGGCGGTGTTCCTCCCGGCATGCTCTCCAGAAGTGATCAACTTCCTCTGGCACCTGCTGTGTGGTGATGACAACTTGGAAGAGCAGAGTCACAAACAGGCGGGCTGAATAAAGGATCATTGCCTCGTGGCACTCGGGCACCTGGACAATCACCCACAGCGCCAGAGTTGCCTGCAAAAGAAGCAGCTCGAGACAGCTCAGGAGCATCCCTCAGTGCCGAGCTGTCCGTGTGGCAGGGCCCGAGGGGAGACGCAGGGGGAGCACCGGGCCTGGTGCCCCCTGAGCCTGCCCTAGCCCAGGTTTCAGCCCAGCACCTGAGGCAAGGAGATGCAGTGGGGGAAGGATGGAGAGCTGGTGAGGATGTGACCTCGGGGTGAGTAAAGGCCAGTTCCAGAAACTCACAGCCAGGGCAAAGACATCTGTATCATCCCCATCAGAGGTGGACGTGCTATGCAGTGGCCATTCCTGCATCACAGAGAGCAGCGTTGGCAACACCTTCTCCACTGCTGGTCCCAATGATCCTATGATTCTCCACATCATTGTAGCAGCTCTGTAGGATCGGAGCTCTGAGTCAGGGGCGTCTCAGTCACAGTACCACGCCCTGTGCAGCTGTGGGGGCCCAGGTGACAGAGCCCCGGTGCCCTGAGGGGCAGGGAGGGAGCATGGCAGCAGGCTCAGGAAACAGAGGGGCCCGAGGGTCCTGGAGCTCTCCACCTGTCTGGCAGACCCCATTGGACAGGCGGCACAGGGCGATGGGCCCTAAGGGCTGGTGAGCCCTGAGCTCTCAAGGCAGCTGGGCCCCGTACCTGTCGCACGATGGGGCACAGCGCAGGAGGGTCAGCACCACATCAGCGGGGTGCTCTTCAGCCAGCCTCAGAATGTCAATTTGCAGCCAGGCATCCACAGTGACATGGGACCCGAGTCTCTGGTGAATGTTCCTCACCATGGCTGGCACCTGGAGGAGGCATGGGGAAGACTTGGAGCACTGTCCAAGGGAGCAACTTCCCCAGCTGCCCCCAAGAAGTGCTTCCCTTCCCACCGCACTGTGCTGGCCTCAAAGGCTGAGGGGGCCCAGCAGCCGTGGCTTGAGGGGGCACACGATCCTTGGAGTCTCCAGCCCTGGCCCCAGGCTGCTTACCTGCTGCTGAGGAGAAGCAGCACTCTCTTCAAAAAAATCCAGTTTGGGAGCATGAATCCCAGTGGGAATGGGCATAGTGTCAGTATTTGGGATGCCCTGAGTCTCTCCGGTGTCAGTGTTTGTGATGGCCATGTCCTCAGTCACTGCCCTGTCAGTCTTCGCTGTGTGATCATTCATTGGACTGTCAGAGTCTTCTGAGGGTGCAGTGATATCTGTGCTGACATCAGGCTCTGCCTGGAGCTCGGTCAGCCCAGAGTCAGGCTCAGCTGTGCCCTCAGTTGCTGTGGTGCTGGTCTTTCCACGCCGAATGCACATGAACTTCCGGAACATCTGCAGGAGAACAAAGGACAGGGAAGAGAGGGATGTTCCAAGGGGTGCTCCAGGCGTGGTGCTCGGCTGAGCAGCGACAGCAGGCCCAGCCCAGGTGGGGATGGCTGCAGGTACCTGCACTGTTCTCCGGAAGCGGCCGTGGGCACGGTCCTGCTCTTGTGTCCGGTCCAGGGCTGCATCTGGCAAAGAGCGAGCGCAGCCAGAGCTGAGGGGCTGCAGGAGAGGCCGGAGAACGCAGCCCAGCCCTGCGCTCCCCAGGCAGGGACAGCCCCGGGATGCCCAGGGGATGGAGCACGGCTGCTGCGGGGGGTCTGGCCTGGCTCCTCTTCCAGCCTATCCATAGGCCTGTTCCCCGGGGATGGGATGGGATGGGATGGGATGGGATGGGATGAGATGGGATGGGATGGGATGGGATGGGATGGGATGGGATGGGATGGGATGGGATGGCGCCAAGCTGGCTGCTGCCATCAGCCCTGTGGCCCAGCTCTGTCACTCACCGTCCTGCCGTGGCTGGAACTGCTCCAGCTCTTCAGGCTGTTGTGCTGGGGCAGCTCCAGGGCCTTTTTTCCTCCTGAGCACTTTGAACAGGCGACGGAATCTGCCCGCCATGCCACAGTGTGGCCTCGAGGGCACCTTCAAGAGAGATTCCTTGGGAAAGCTCTGAGTGAACAAGTCCTGCGCTTGTGCCTTGAAGGCACCAGCAGCAGAGAAACCTCAGGAAGGCTACAAGACAGCAAGTCCTGCACCCTGGTCTCAGAGGGCTCCTGCCACAAGGACAGGAGACTCCTCGTCAAGGATTGTGGTCAGCTAAGCCAACGGTCTGGCCTTGAGGGCACCGGCCACAGGGATGGGAGATACCTCGGAAAAGCTCCGGGGCACCAAGTCCCACGGTCTGCCCTCGAGGGCACCTGCAAAAGAGAAGCCTCGAGAAGGCCACAGGTCACCAAGTCCTGTGGTCTGGCCTCGAGGTCACCTGCAGGAATAACGCTTCGGAAAAGCTCCGGGTCGGCAAGGAACGAGTGCGCTGTGCGGGGGCTCCTCACGGCACCGCTCTGTCCCGTCCTGTCCCGTCGCGTGCTCCGAGCACTGTGGCGTGGCTGCGTCGCCACCAGCCCCTATGTCAGCACGTGTCACAAAGGGCCCTGGGACACCCTGTCCCGTTCCATCCCACGGTGACCATGCTGCACCGTGTCACAAAGGGCCCTTGCACACGCTGCCACCTGCCCCGGGGCCGTCCCCAGCCCACTCCAAGTGGCCCAGGTTGGAAGGAATGCCTTGCCCCAAGTGTCTAAGGCAGCCCGACAGGAACTTTAGCATCGGCTCCAGCCATAAGCAAGCGCTCCCCTGCTCTGCGGGCTCGGGGCAGCACCAGGAGCCCCCACGGCTGCCACCGCAGCCGCCGCGCGAAGGGCTCGGGGTCTTCCACAGAAGCTGGCACGGCCTCCTTGGGACACGTCCCGGCTGGTGGCCATCCTAAAGCCGGGGCTGTGACGCAGACAAGGAACGTGTGGGCCAGGGCCATGGACCAAGGGGCCGGTGTGATTCTGAGGGGCCTCATGGATCCATGGAGACCATGGTGCTCCTGCAGGTCCTCATGGAATCACGGAGTCCATTGGGACACTGCTGGGCCCACGGAACCAAGGGAACATGGAACAGCTCTGGCTGCCTTGGGCTCCTGGGGCCGCCTGGCAGCTCCGGCTGACCTTGGCATGGAGAGAGC